>NC_088369.1:39514344-39529344 GCF_034508935.2 Berghia stephanieae
ACAGCATTGTCTTTGTCCGAAAAATTGTAATATCGCCTAAGAGGCGTCATGTCCCGTCCTACATGTTAAATGTTGCTGTTGAACAGGGATCCCTTGTAAAGCCCTTTGAGCACAATTAGTGGATATTGCGCTATGTAAAGCTCAATTTAAAGAAAAATAATTTTAAAACGTGATCAAAACGCTTTACAAAAGGGCCAGCAGCAACGAGTGACATGTAGAACAAGACATGATACCTGTTACGCGATTTCACAATTTTTTTTCCCGAAGACAACGCTGTTAACGGCCAGTAAGTACTCATTTATCACCTGAGTACTATGAGAGAATGTGAGTTAAGAGCCGTTTCCAAGGACTAAATCATGAGACAAACGAGGCTCGAACACAGAACGTTCCAATCCGAAAGCGAGTGTCGTACCACAAGACCACAAAGTAAAACGAATCTTTGTTCTGGTTAATGACGGATGAAATTGTTTACATTACTCTCGTATCTGGACTGTTTCCTTTTATGTGACATTTAACATCATAAAAGCCAGTCAACTCAGGTGTAAATGAGCACCTGCCATTCATTCATTCTGCTCTTGTCCATCCTCCAAGCACAGCCAATACTCTCAGGTTCCCATCTGCCCTCTGGGCACTGCCCTCCTCTTTTTATTCCTTCCTTTATTCATTAATGCATTCCTTTATTCATTCATTCATTCATTGACCCCCCAGGCTTAGCCAAAACTCTGGGGTTCCCAGTTGTTCTCTGGGCACCAATCTCCTAAGAGAGGGACATTCTTTTCCATTCATTCATTCATTCATTCATTCATTCATTTTCTGGGCATAGCCAAGACTGACATGTCCCCAACTCTGGGTAAAACTCTCTGTTGAGAGAGACACTCTTTTTCATTCATTCATTCTTCTTTCCTTCATTCATTCCCCAGGCATAGCCAAGACTCAGGAGTCGCCAACTGTCCTCTGGGCAAAACTCTCCTTTGAGAGAGACACTCTTTTTCATTCATTCATTCTTCCTTCCTTCATTCATTCCCCAGGCATAGCCAAGACTCGGGAGTCGCCAACTGTCCTCTGGGCAAAACTCTCCTTTGAGAGAGACACTCTTTTTCATTCATTCATTCTTCCTTCCTTCATTCCCCAGACATCGCCAAAACTCTGGGGTTCCCAGTTGTTCTCTGGGCACCATTCTCGTAAGAGAGGGACATTCTTTTCCATTCATTCATTCATTCATTCATTCATTCTTCCTTCCTTCATTCATTCCCCAGGCATAGCCAAAACTCTGGGGTTCCCAGTTGTTCTCTGGGCACCATTCTCGTAAGAGAGGGACATTCTTTTCCATTCATTCATTCATTCATTCATTCAATCTTTCATTCATTCCCCTGGCATAGCCAAGACTCAGGAGTCGCCAACTGTCCTCTGGGCATCACTCTCCTTTGAGAGAGACATTCTTTTCCATTCATTCATTCATTCATTCATTCTTCCTTCCTTCATTCATTTCACAGGCATAGCCAAAAATCACAAGCCCCAACTGTCCTCTGGGCATCACTCTCCTTTGAGAGAGACACTCTTTTTCATTCATTTATTCTTCCTTCCTTCATTCATTCCCCAGGCATAGTCAAGACTCACAAGTCCCCAATTGTGCTCTGGGCACCACTTTCCTTTGGGAGAGACACTCTTTTTTCATTCATTCATTCATTCATTCTTCCTTCCTTCATTCATTCCCCAGGCATAGCCAAGACTCAGTAGTCCCCAACTGTCCTCTGGGCACCACTCTACTTTGGGAGGGATACTCTCTTCTCTCCGTCATGGGCAACGGCAGGACTCATGGTCAGGACCTCGGTACGTATGATAGAGTAAAATACAAGTCACTTCCTTTCTTTCACATTCTTTTTTTTTTTTGGTTTCTTTCTTTCCTTTTGTTCTCGTCTTCTCTTTCTCTACATATTTGACTTATCTTATCTTATCTTATCTATCTATCTATCTATCTATCTATCTATCTATCTATCTATCTATCTATCTATCTATCTATCTATCTGTCTATATATCGATCAATCCGTCTATCTATCTTTATATCTATCTATCTATCTATATAGGTCTATCCATTCATTCATCCATCTCTTCATCTTTCTATCCATCTATCCATCGATCTATCCATCCATTCATCTATCCATCTATCCATCGATCCATCCATCCATCCATATATCTATCTATCTATCTATCTATCTATCTATCTATCTATCTATCCATCCATCCATCCATCCATCTATCCATCCATCCCTCACTCCATCCATTCATCTATCCATCCATCTATCTACCTGTCTATCCATCCATCCATCCATTTATATCTCTATCAATCTCAACTTATCTTACAATTGACGCTAGTAAGGCAAGTACCTACGTACTTTACAAATCCAGCAATCTGTACATTTCCCCTCGCCCTCCTCTGTCTATTTATCTCTCTCTCTCTCTCTCTCTCTCTCTCTCTCTCTCTCTCTCTCTAATATATATATATATATATATATATATATATATATATATATATATATATATATATATATATCGTTCTCTCCCTCTCTTTCTCCATCTATTTGCCTATCCTCCTACCACCCTCTCTCTCCCTCTCTCCCTCTCTCTGTATTTTTATATTTTATTTTACTTCTCATATTGATAATTCTAGGCGGAGCAGGTTCTTGCTTGAGACGTTTCAGCACAATGCCCTTCATGTTCTGTAACATCAACAACGTGTGTAACGTTGCCTCCCGTACTGATTACAGCTACTGGTTGAGCACACCGGAACCCATGACGAACATGATGCAGCCAGTCAGTGGCTCTGAGCTTAGAAAATACATCAGCCGATGTGCTGCCTGTGAGACGCCCTCTCCGGTAAGTTAAGGCAGTGTCCATTACAAGGTATATAATATATATTATATATATAATATATAATAAATATATATATATATATATATATATATATATATATATATATAGTAGGAATCCTTCCGTCTCAAGAACCGATGGTTTGCGTCCTGTGTGACTTTGGTCTCATCAGTCTTGTTGAGAGCAGCGACGGATGTGACTCAGAAGACCGATCCATGCATGACAGTCTCTACCGCAGATGTTGCACACATAGTTTGACTGTGTTTTTGGTGTTTGGATCTGCTGCCTCTCTTTCTTCATTGCTCTCCTCTCCTCAAACTTCTTCTTTCTCCCCTCCTCACCTCTCTTAACGCCCTCCCTCACTGCGGTCGCCGGCAAGCGATTACCATGTGTTTGAGTTGATGCTTGTCAGTTTCATGTCTCGTTTGCAGACATCATAGAAGAGCAGAGCTGACGGCCGGTTGGTCGCCGTCCAGAAGCTAGTTCACCGTACATAATGTCTTTGGGTATGCGTCCATCGTCCAACCTGTGTACGTGACCAAGCCGTCGCAAACGTGGCTGGCAGAGCATGAGATGCATACTGAGGGATTTTGCTCTTTCTAGCACTGCATTGAGTCTGCCCTGCCACCTGATGCCGAGAATTAATCATAGACAGCGAATGTAGAAGTTTTCCAGGCAATTCTCCTGTCTGGCGTATGTTGTCGAGGATTCACTGCCGTACAGTAGGCTACTGAGTACGCATGCCTGGTAGACTTTGAGTTTGGTGTTCAAAGTGAGTTGCCTGTTGGACCAGACTCTCTTTCTCAGTTGTGACAGCTTTGGCGATGCGCTTGTCTAATTCTGCATCAAGTGAGAGGTTGCTGGTGATGGTTGTCCCCAGATACGTGAAGAAATCAGTGACTTCTAGCTCCTCATTGTCAATGCGAATTGCTGGTATAGAGGGGACATCCTTACACATGACATTTGTTTTCTTGACGCTGGTCGTCAGCCCGAATTCTCTGCATGCGTGAGAAAACCTGTCTATCAGCCGAAGAAGGTCTTCCTCGGTGTACGAGCATAGTGCTGCATCATAGTGCTGCTCAATCTGCAAATAGCATTTCACTTATGAGGACTGTGCGGACCTTGGTCTTTGCTCTCAGTCGTGCCAGATTGAATAGCTTTCCATCACTTCTGGTGTGCAAGTGGACTCCTTCTGGGGACTGTTCGAATGCAAACGTTCGACGAGGATTTGCAGTTGAGGGAGGACAACGCGTGCAAAAACTTTACCAACAATGCTCAGTAGAGATATTCCCCTATAGTTATTACAGTCACTGCGCTCTCCCTTGTTTTTGTAGAGGGTGATAATCTTGGGGTCGCGCATATTCTGGGGTATCTTGCCTTCTCTCCAGCAAAGACACAGGAGTTTATGTAATGGTTCCAAGAGGGCTGGCTTTCCACATTTGATGATTTCGGGATTTTTTTGTGTGATTATATTATATATATATATATAATATATATATATATATATATATATATATATATATATATATATATATATGTATATATATATATATACACCGATCATTGTTGAACTCAAAGAAAAATAAGAATAAATTCAAATCAAGTATATCTACGGTATTAGAGGGATACAATAAAGAAAATATTGTTCTCGAGTGTTTGGAATTTTGAAAACATGGAAAATATGAGGCTTAGGTTGCTTAATTTGTGAAAAATTAGTCAGCAAGTACTTGAGAAAGATAAAAATATAGACAAGCATGTCTGAAACAGTGTCAGACAAAGTAAAAAGAAAAATACAAGAAAACACTATCCCAAAAAATCAGCCACCTGGAAAAGTGAAGGCAGGTTGATCTTTTGGGGGGGGGTTTTTCTTGTATTTTCCTTACTCCTATGTTTTTCATACATCCATCCATCTTTCTATCCATCCATCCATCCATCTATCCATCTATCTATCCATCCATACATCTATCCATCAATCCATCTATCCATCAATCCATCCATCTATCTATCCATCTATCTATCCCTCCATCCATCTATCCATCAATCCATCCATCAATCCATCTGTCCATCCCAAAAATCAGCCACCTGGACAGTCAAGGCAGATTGATCTTTTTGGGGTGATTGTTTTTCTTGTATTTTCCTTACTCCTATGTATTTCATACATCCATCCATCTTTCTATCCATCCATCCATCCATCCATCTATCCATCTATCCATCTATCTATCCCTCCATCCCTCTATCCATCAATCCATCCATTTATCCATCTGTCCATCCCAAAAAATCAGCCACTTGGACAGTCAAGGCAAGTTGATCTTTTTGGGGTGATGTTTTCTTGTATTTTCCTTACTCCTATGTATTTCATACATCCATCCATCTTTCTATCCATCCATCCATCCATCCATCTATCCATCTATCTATCCCTCCATCCCTCTATCCATCAATCCATCCATTTATCCATCTGTCCATCCCAAAAAATCAGCCACTTGGACAGTCAAGGCAAGTTGATCTTTTTGGGGTGATGTTTTCTTGTATTTTCCTTACTCCTATGTATTTCATACACTATTTCATACATACACACACTTGTTCAGATGTATAGGTTATGTTTACATGTTTTTGCTGAGGAAAATAAATTTAGTTTTATATATTAATATAAAGGGCGAAAACCTTTGCTATTCAATATTGTTCAATGTTATACACATATCATGTGGCATTTACTTTCCGATCAAATCATTACTTATCTGAAGGTAGATTAGAGCCCGAAACGTTGGTTCTGAGTTTATTTTTCTTTTCTTTTGGGTTTTCATTTTTTTTTTGTTTTTTTTTTTTTTTGGAAAAGCTGCGACAATTACATTCACTTCTTTTTAAATGTGATGTTTTGTGTTCTCTCTGCCCAGATAATTGCTGTCCACAGTCAGACTATGATGATTCCCAACTGTCCTACAGGGTGGTCTACTGTATGGTTGGGGTACAGTTTTGTCATGGTGAGTTGTAATATAATAATTACCATATCCCATGAGTAAGGGAAACATTCAATTGTCATGTAATATCATTATGCCACTGACTTATGGGGATGGCAAATGTTTTATCATATTATAAAACACTAATCAATTTTTTCTCGCCTCTGAAAACTTTTAACTGGACCGATTTTGACTTTAATTGCTCAAAAGATTTGTCGCGATCTATCCCAATTTAGACTAAAGTTTATCATTGTCATAACTAATTGCCAGTGAGCAAGAAGCCTTTATTCATTCGAAAATTTTGAGGGCTGTCCATTTGCCTTTTTTCAAAAACCTCCGGGCTTTCAAGAATGGTCCAGCCTGTTGCAGGGCTAAGCTGTTAAACGGTTTAAAACACGATCTATCTTTAACGATTTCCTTCTCAGAGTACTGGTGCAGGAGCTCAGGGAACCGGGCAAAACCTCAACAGCCCTGGTTCTTGTCTTGAGGACTTCAGGACCCAACCCTTCATTGAATGCCACGGCAGTGGAACGTGCAACTACTACGCCGCGTCTCATAGCTTCTGGATGTCCACGATTGAGAGTGAGGACCAATTCAGAAAACCCCTCCAGGAAACGCTGAAGGCCGGTGATCTACGCCGAAGGGTCGGCCGTTGTATTGTCTGTATCAAAGATAATTTGACTGGTCCTAAGTTCTTCAGCATGGTGAAAAAGAAGTAATAGGTGTCTCTGTGTAGTTTAATATTATCATTATTATAATTGTTGTGTTATTTTATTTTACTGTTTTATTTTTGGTATCATGATTATGAAATGTGTGTTTTGTGAATTTTCGTTTTTTATTGTGTCACGCGTGATTGAGATGTATGTTGATCTTAAATTTATTTTTTGTAAGTTTTTTATCACTGCTCATATTTTGGTTGTTGCATAATTTGTTATTGTAACTGCTAAGAGAATTTTGTTTTGTTATTTTTTGTATGTCAAATTTAATTTTACGCCTTTGTCATATTAAAATCATCATATAATATTAGGGTCCATGTCCCCAAAATCAAAATTGCTCATGGGGAAAATACATGTACAAAAAACTATTTAAAAATATGATGTTATAAGAAGGAAGTGAAATACAGTTTATGAAATGCATATTTAAAAATATACATCCCCTCCACCCCCTCCCCCCCCCCAAAGAGAAGAAATTCTTAATTTTGACTTTAATTATCTAATTGATTTAAGAAACGTAAGAATCCATTTAAAATTAAGATAAAGATAAAGGGAATAAATCTGACTCATAAATAATGGAACAACACACAAGGGACGAATGTGATCTATTATCTTTTGTGTTGTTCCCTTATTTATGAGTCAAATTTACTCCCTTTATCATAATCTCCATTTTATTGACTCATTTAGATATCTCTAGTTATTCATCCATTTAAAAATTGACTTGACAAATGACAGAGAAAATGTTGGCAAGATATTTTACGAATGACATAAATTCATGCCAAACCCAACAAGAATGGGTATATTTATTACATTCAATATCTAATTTTTAAAACGTTTTGTTACTGAGAAACATTTCTACTTTTCCCACAAATAATTTTGCAATATGTATTAGCGTATTATAGATTACATTCGTCCATTTTTCTTGTAGTTTTCGTCCGTCTCAGCTCAAGTCACTCTTTCTTGATTGTAGAATCCTCTATTTTGTATAATATCCTTGAATTGTCTGCGACGATAAAATCAATATGATAAGATATGGAATGTATGTTGAGAAATCGCATCTGGTGAAAACATAGAATTGCGTGAAAGGCTGAGAGTCTGATTGAATGGTGAAATACTTTAAAAGTACTCACACTTAAAACCGATTTCTCAATGGCGCCATTTTGTAAGCCAAAGAAAGCATTTGGTTTTATTTTCATACATTTTACAATATGTAGTAGAATATACCTAAACATATTTTTTATTCTAGATTGAAATGAATATTTTGAAATCATGTTTTGATGTTTAGCAATATTTTATCTTTACTTCATCCTGACAAAATTGCTATGATTTTACTTTTTGATTCTATTAAAAAAATAATCAA
This sequence comes from Berghia stephanieae, assembly GCF_034508935.2. NCBI lineage: Eukaryota > Metazoa > Mollusca > Gastropoda > Nudibranchia > Aeolidiidae > Berghia > Berghia stephanieae. The sequence goes on from NC_088369.1 coordinate 39,522,240, forward strand.
CAAATAAAATTAGATTTAAGCCTAGTTTTACAATAGAAATTTATATTTCATGAAATGATTTTTTAAAATTTATTTCAACATATGTTATCATTTAGTGCCTTCATAAACATTTTTAACGAATCTATTTTATAAACTGTGTCTTAAATGATTAGAAAAAAAAACTATTTTGAGAAAGAAAAAAACCCATTCAAAATCAAAAAGAAATTATTGCAACTCGTCAACCTATTATTATGATTATTATTTTTAACAATTAAACCATTTTTTACCATTATTGAACTATTTTATTCATAACAAAAGCCCAGAGACTTGAATTATTTTATTTAAACAATCTACCAAAAACCTGTCATAATATAATGGCAGCAATCTAAAAAATAATTTTTTTACAGTTTTGTTCTTACTTCGTGTTAAATCATATCCTATCCCATTGGGACAACAGATTCCTGGGGAGCCCAGTTCCGTAGGGCAGGTCTTCTCTTTGATCTTCAACTGCTTCATTTGCATGATTGTCCCACTCCCTCCATGTGGAAAGTTTGTATACAGCTGCATGATCAGGGTTGATACTTTCTTCCGTCACGAAGCTCTTTCTCGACTTCAGTCTACGTGTGGTTAGGTTGTGGTCATGGAGGGGGGGGTGCCTTGGGTCCATTTCCTGTTTATATTTCTGGGCTTTGGAAGCAGTGGCTCTTCGAATGTGGGGAGATGCAATGCCAGCCAGCCGAAGGAAGACTGGAACTGCAGTCGGTTTCAAGTTACCAGTAATATTCCGGCAAGTGTTGTGTAGCTCAGGGTCAATCTTTTTGGCATGGCAGGATCTTGCCCAGACTGGTGAGGCGTATTCGGCTGATGAGAAGCAGAGGGCTAGTGCGGTTGTCTTGACTGTTTTTGGATCAACTCCCCATGAAGTTGTTGCCAGTTTTCTTAGGAGGTTTATTTCTTGTGGCCACCGTTGCTTTATGTGTTCTTTGTGTGCTGAGAGGACAGTGTGCGGCCTAACGTGACACCCCAGAAGTACACGGGGAATGTGTTGTTCTCCAATTTCCCATTCCAGGACATGTTCTGTTTCCTGTTGGCTTGGCGGTTTTTTAAATGGAAGGCTCACCCTTGAGTTACAGAGGCTGTGTTCGTGGACCTGACTCTAAAGTTTGCAAGGGTAACTCGTCACACACAAGTAGTTGCAATTATAATATCCCCCATGTCAAACCGTCGCTTTTTTGGAAATGGATAGGAAGAAAAGCAGATGGAGATAACAAAAGAATGGACTCTCTCAAGGATTGGTACTTGCACCTATACTTTTCAACATGTTTACCAACGACCATCCTGAATTCGAGAAAATCCGGAGGTTTCTTTTTGCTGATGATCTGTGTCTTGCGTCCCGGGGCTCTGAATTCAAGACCATTGAGGAGAGACTAACAGGCGCCTTGAAGGCACTCTCTGAGTATTATTTAAAGAAGTCACTAAATGCTGACCCAGGAAAAACCCAAGCATGTGCCATCCATTGAAAAGGATCATTCTTCTGTGATGTACTGATAGTTATACTTTTTGTATTTGTAAACATTTGGGTATATTACTCTTAGTGGGAGCCTGTGTTGTTGTCTGGATGAGATTTGACGTAATCTCAAAGTACATTGACGTGGTGGGGTTCCTTACCTCCCATAGTGGGCAGGGAGGTACACGCTGTGTCTTCTGTCCCCTTATTTCCAACATGCTTTCTGTCTTTTTTCTTGGAATGAGATTACTTGGTTTTGTCCTGGCCCTGGCCGGAGTCCTAGCTGGGAGGGAAACAGTCAAATACATAGTTATTGTTTTGGAAGATTATATATTCTTCCTTGTAAATCATCTCTCTGTTATGTATAATTATATTTGTTACTTTGAATTTATAATGTAAGCATTTGAGTGTATTCCTCCTTGTTGGATTTTGTGCTTGTGTCCGGATGAGACTTATAGGTGATCTCAAACTAAGTACATTGGTGCTATGCTCTTGGAAGCTACATCTGATCCCTATTTGTTCCCAGTTCCCCTATGTATTACTTTTTCTTGGGTGCTTTAATTGGAATTCTAGAACTTTTTACTATCCCATTTTCTTTCCTTTTACTGGCGCTGATATGGCCTAATGTGTTGCTTGCAAGCGTCATAAAATCTTTAAAAACAAAAACAAAACATTTATTTACTCTTTCAAGGCACTCGTCAGACGTTTAAATATTTCTTTCATTGCATTGAGAAGACTTCAACTTTAGTAATCGACCAAGTCGACCCTTTTACACGGGCTTTAATGGACTCCCTCAAGGATCGGTCCTTTAATGTAGAGCGATATGAGTAAAATGTACTCAAAGTACATACAAGGAACTCCTAGCCAACAGCAACACTGAACATATATTTTAAAACATGAAATCTGCAAGGCCCTATTACAACTTTCTCGGATAGATACAACGCCGTTAACGGTCAGGTACTCATTTTCCACCTGAGTACAGTGAGAGAATGTGAGTGAAGAATTTTTCTCAAGGACTCAACAATGCGTCGAGCGAGGCTCGAACCCAGGACCTTCCGATCCGAATGCGAGTGTCATACCACTAGACGACATAGCCGCACAAAATTTATTGATATCAATTGTAAATTTCAAAGGCCAAGCAGTTCAAGAGGACAACTTCGTGGAACACTCTCAGTCCTATTATTATTTTCTTCAATAGTAATTTCATTGACAGATCATGTAGCTGTACACAGATTTTCCACATGGAGGAAGTGGGACAATTACGCAGATGAAGCCGTTGAAGATCCGAGAGAACTGCCCTACGGAACTGATCTCTCCAGGAATGAATGGGAAACACTGAACAGAGCACCGGCAAAACTCGGGAGAACAGCTGGAAGCATGAAAAAGTGGGGGCTGGCTGAGACTAGCTTGTGTACAGAGCAGACGATGGAGCACATCCTTAGAGAATGCCAGGACAGGTCCAGCTGTACTGACCATGACCTAAGAGTCTGCTCCACAGATGCTTAGGAGTGGATTCGGTATTGGAGCGACAAGTTATGATGATGATGATTGACAGATATTGTATCAGATTTTAACCCATTTTAAAGCATATCTAAGTTTATTTCAGAATACATGATATATGTGACCCTTCGCCTCAAAACGGTTTTAAATCGGGATGGTTAAGATGTTGAAAATTGTATTTATAGCTAGAAATATCAGACTTGTGTTGAGTTTGAATGTTTTATTGAGGAGAATGGATACCATATTTTAGGGTGCTAATGCCAACAATTTAAATTTTTGACCAGTTTAACATTTAATTCAGATTTTAAGCATGTTGTTCGTTCCGACATAATACCGTTTTGAGACGATGGGTCACATATAGTTGACAGAATAGACCTGTAGGCCAATCTGCGTTTACAAAGAAAGAAATAAAAGCGATGCGAGTTAGAACTATTAGGTCATAAATTTTAATAGTTTGTTATTTCTTTACTTGACAGTGTCGCTCCTTCCTAGTAAGAACCCAGTACGACTCTCAGTAATACGCTTGGAAAAGATCGGAAGGTCATGGGTTCGAGCCTCGCTCGGCGCATGGTTGAGTCATTGGAAAAGACTCACATTCTCTCACTGTACTGAGGTGTGAAATGAGTACCTGGCCGTTTACAGCGTTGTATCTGTCTGAAAGATAAATTGTAACATCGCCTTCTAGGCGTCATGCCCCGTCCAAAATGTTAAATGTTGCTGTTGGGACCCCTTCTAAAGCGCTTTGAGCACATTTAGTGGATATTGCTCTATATAAAAGCTAAATTTGTTTTTTTAGATTCTGAAGATACTTCATCCTTCTTTCAACTGAAGATACTACAATAGTAAAAATACTATAAGTCTTGGGTCAAGTCTTTTTAAATGTTTTATTGAGCGAGGAGAATGAATACATTTCTTAACCCTATCCTTACCAGCCATTTTAAAGATTTTCCCCATAACTTCACACCCAACTAACACAAAAATATATTTTTTTATCACTCAGACATAATAGCTGTAAAATTCTTGCGATAATAATTTCTTTAGCAAAACATGCTCCACAACACACTGTTCATTTTCTTTAAATTATATGATGTACTAAAGAAATTTGAGTAAGAAAAATGTTGGTTGAATGTGAGGATTTTCCTGTTGTTGGTAAGGAGAGGGCTAAACTGATAAAAACTGAAATTTCACATCTTAGGTCATTAATTCTATTATGGCATTTAATTTTGTTTACCCCGCAATAATACCTTTTCGTGGCGATAGGTCACAAAATTGAATTTCTTTGGAAAGTTCTTTTCTAGATTTTGAACTGGTAACATCGTATTTGTTTAATTTACATGCTATTTCATAAAGTTACATATTTTTTCATTGCAAGATTACATAAAATACACAGTAATTTTTGTACACATCATCATAACAACCAGCTTGTAAAAGGAACACATTGAAACCGAGATAAAACACAGCATGAAATGATGACGTAGAAAACAACACACAAACTCGACGGCGTGTTCCGCCATGAACTGTTTCTGTTTGAATTTTGTTGCTTTTGTTGTTCTAGATTTTTACGATGTAATGATCTCTGACACCTTGATCTACTCTTCCGAGATTTTGAAGATGACGATGATGATGCTGACGATAACGATGACGATGATGATGACGATGAAGATGATGATGACGACGATGATGAAGATGGTGAAGATGAGCAGCCACAGTCTTCATCCCCCTCGTCTGTAATCTCCTCAATACTCCGATCTTTCTGGAAGTTAGCTACCCACTCTTTGACTAATTTACTCAACAAGTTAAGTGGCATTCCGCCATTTTCTAACACAACACGATGGAAATCCCGTATATCAAAGTCGGACCCTGGAAAACGAGAGAAAAAAAAGATTGATTAAAAACTCTCTCCTTGCCAGCCATTTTCAGAATTTTCCCTGAAACTTCACACTCACCGAACACACAAATAGATTTTTTTCTACTGTGCGGCTATGTGGTCTAGTGGTATGACACTCGCTTTCGGATCGGAGGGTCCTGAGTTCGAGCCTCGCTCGGCGCATAGTTGAGTACTTGGAAAAGGCTCTTTACTCACATTCTCTCACCGTACTCAGGTGTAAAATGAGTACCTGGCAGTTAACAGCGTTGTCTCTGTCCGGAAATAATTGTAATATCGCATGACAGGCGTCATGTTTCGTTCTACGTGTTACGTATTGCTGTTGGTCAGGGACCCCTTGTAAAGCGCTTTGATCACATTTAGTGGATATTGCGCTACATAAAAGCTCAATTTTTTAAATTTTTTTGTTTTACTCAAACAGAAAAGGAACGAGTACATGATGGTATGAAGAAGTGAGATAGGTCTGGTTTATGTTGTGTGTTGTATTATTGGGTGTGTGTGTGTATGTGTGTGTGTGTGCTTGTGTGTGTGTGTGAATGATTATGTTTTAGCGCTTCGAGTCTGGTGTCTCGGAGTTATAGCGCTATATAAGTTTTCAGCATTATTATTATTATTATTATTATTATTATTATTATTATTATTATTATTATTATTATTATTATTATTATTATTATTATTATTATGATTATTATTATTATTATTTTTATTATTATTAATATCATTATTATTACATTCTATACATAATATTGTCCAGTGCCTAATTTTTATCGCTATAACAAATTATTTTCTTTATTATTTGTGATGTACAAAGGATATCAGAATTATAAAATTGTTGGTTGCATCGTAACGAATGTAACGATTTTCCTATGGATGGTAAGGAGAGGGTTAATGTTGTGCATATTGGTGGTCTTGGGGTATGCATGACTCTGACCTTCTGGCCTGTAGGTCTCTGGTTCGAGCCCCACTGCAGACGGCGCATAGTTGAGTCCTTTAAAAAAGCTCTTAACTAGGATTCTCTCACTTTATTCAGGCGGATACTGCATTGTAGTGTTCCTTCAGAACCATTGGCCCATGAAGCCGGAGTTTATCCCCGTTTCTATAGCGTGAAACGGACAATAGCAATCGCTTGCTATTGTTCTTTGGATAGGACGCGAGTCTATGACAAAATACTTTCCACTAGTTCTGACAGAACCAGCTACCCAAATACTGCTTGGTGGACAAGGTGGTCAGAGAAAATCTCGACTGCTTTCGGGATCGATCTTGGTACTTTTGCGTGTGAAGCGAGTGCTCTACCAACTGAGCTATCGTGACCCAATGTACTGTACAGCGTTGTCTCTGTCTAAACAATATTTTTTTTTAAATTGAGCTTTATATAGCGCATTATCCACTAAATGTGCTCAAAGCGCTTTACAAGGGGTAGGGGTCCCTGGTCAACAGCAACATTTAACACATAGGACAGGATATGGCGCCTGTTAGGCGTTATTACAATTTTTCGGACAAAGACAACGCTGTTAACGGTCAGGTACTCACTTTATACCTGAGTACGTGAGAGAATGTAAGAAAAGAGCCCTTTCCAAGGACTCAACTATGCGCCGAGCGCGAGGCACGAACCTAGGACCTTCCGATCCGAAAGCGAGTGTCATACCACTAGACCACATAGCCGCATTGAAATTACTTGTGTTTTTTGGGAGGGTAATTGCACGACCATTATAGGAAAGAATCATCGACATCATCATCATCATCATCATCATCATCATCATCATCATCATCATCATCATCATCATCATCATTATCATCAACATCATCACCATCATCATCATCATCATCATTATCATCATCATCATTATCATCATCATCATCATCATCATCATCATCATCAGCATCATCATCATAATCACCATCATCACGACCATCATCATCGTCATCATCATCATCCATACACCCACTTACCTAACTGTTTTTCAGCAAATTTCCGAAGCTCCTGTATCTTCAGCTCTCCGATCTTGTACGTCACAGCTTGTCCAGGCCACGTGATGTAGCGATCAACCTCCACTTCGATACCTGAAAGTGGAAAGGAAGGAGGTTCGCATCTAATTCCCCTATCAAATATAGATAGAATGAAGATGACGTCACTCTGGTCTTTTTTATTGTTTTTTGCCATCTGCGTTTATGAGTAATACTCCCTAAACTGTATTATTCAGACTATAAACGTTCATGATTACACATAGTTTGTG
>NC_088369.1:39534344-39536844 GCF_034508935.2 Berghia stephanieae
TGTTATATCGCCTAACAGGCGTCATGAGCCGTCCTGTCCTACATGTTAAAAATGTTGCTATTGACCAGGGACCCCTTGTATAGCGCTTTGAGCACATTTAGTGGATATTGCTCAATTATTTTTTTGTAATCAGATATTGTGTGTGGGTGAAAGATGTTTTAAAAAGACAACGAGAGAGAGAGAGAAAGAGAGAGAGAGAGAGAGAGAGAGAGAGAGAGAGAGAGAGAGAGAGAGAGCAATTACATCAATTGGGATTGCTGAGGTCAGAAAAAAAAGGGGGGGGGGAGGGGGGGGGGGAAGTGATCATGTCAAACCTTAGTTTTGGACTTTACATTGTCTCCCTGTCAGATTTAGGATTACATATAAAATTGTTGTAATGTGCTATAATCATATTAATGAAAAATAATGAAAAAGAGATAAAGTGGTGAGAATAAGAGAGAGAGAGAGAGAGAGAGAGAGAGAGAGAGAGAGAGAGAGAGAGAGAGAGAGAGAGAGAGAAAGAGAATAGGGCGAGCGACATAAGCAAATCAGTTACCTTTCGTAATCGTCCTTGTAAATACCCGTCTGAATACCCAGTGATTCTGAATATAACGCCCAGCCCTGAAACAAGATCAACAAGGTAAACGAGTTGAGTGAAAGTTAACAAGTATATAAATAATTTTTTGTTTAAAATTAGCTTTTATATAGCGCAATATCCACTAAACTTATGAAATAAAAGTGTATCCAGAGGAGTAAACCATTATAAATCTGATCATGTTTTGACTTTTATACATGACATGTGATAAAGTTCTAGACAGCACGAAGAATAGTGAGTAGAGTACCGATTTTCTTTGCTTAGAACCAAGCTGCTGGTTTCTGGCCGGACGTGACATCAGACTATTGAATCCTATTAAGTTGCCCAAACTATATCGGGTAATAATAGCGTGTCTGATTGGTAATCAAGAGGTCTGAGGTTTGATCCCTCGTCGAAGAAATCTTACTTTTCTTGTAGCTTTCCCTGTCTGCTTTGTCCTTCATTGTATCATACACACATTTTCATATTAAGTTTATATTCAAAGTTGTATAAAACTATCTGTGAATGATACAATGCAAGCTATATTTGTTGCTATTTTTGTTCTTGGTTGTATATTTTTACACTTTTGTGCATTTGCATATATTATAATGTATACATTGTAGCCATAGATTCTTAACTTTATGTTTATACATTTTCATGCATGCCACGTCTGTAAACGAATTTCCATTTCTTAAAATAAATAAAGTATATTATTATTATTATTATTATTATTATTATTATTATTATTATTATTATTATTATTATTATTATTATTATTATTATTATTATTATTATAATATGAGATTCTGTAATTATTAACTATTGTATAAGGCATTTAAAGGATAATTCCTGTATTAAGCCTTTAGTAAGATAAGATAAGATAAGATAACGATTAAAAACTTACCTCTACGTATGCAGTGTACGATGGGAAAGCAAAAGGTACTCTTGAAATGTCACTGAATTCTTTCATTTTGCGGAATTCTTGCAGATCTGCTGAAGCGGCGTAACTCATCTGAAAAAAGTAAGAAGTAAGAAGTCCATGAGAGAATTTTTAATGACGCAATTTATTCTCTAAAATTTCAAATTAAAGTGAACATAATATTAATTTGAGCTTTTATATTACGCTATTTCCATCAAACGTACTCAAAACGTTATTATTATTATTATTATTATTATTATTATTATTATTATTATTATTATTATTATTATTATTATTTATTATTATTATTATTATATATTATTAATTATTATTATTATTATATATTATTATTATTATTATTATATTATTATTACTTATTAATATATTGCTCAGAAATTCGATTTTTTAGTTTTTTGCGATGCAAGAAATTGTATCTATTTCCCACTCCAACGGCCAGGATTGTCCCCCAAAATGGCATACTTGAGGCTATATATTCAATTTCAAGTACCGGGTTCATCCATAGCCATCGTGCACTTATAGCCTGCCACTGACTAATAATTACCGCAAAAGACAAGTCTTTGGCCACAAAAGAAAACAAATCGTGAGCTGTATTCAATAGTTTAATCAATGGGGTCACTTGTCTCCTTGAGCTCTATCAACGACAACTCACTAGGCGGTGCAAAAAAACTAAAATATGACGTCAAACTATAAGTCCAGGTGGGTTCTAGTGTCAGGATATAAGATAACGATGGCTACTTTCATAGTTTAGAGCCAGTTACTAAGTTACCATGCGTCATTACGAGGGAAGTGACGTTACGACTGTTGAAGCCTATTGTGAAACCTTATGGGATGGAAACCTAGTTCTCCATGGCCTGGCAAGGGAATTAACTAGTAGATTTTTGACCAATCAAAACATGGAATTTGTGAAACACATTCATACGTGCCCGGACAAGCATGGTTGGTTGTTTATAAACAAAAAATAAGGTATTCTAGCTGAACGAAAGAAGAGTGTTTAATCAGAGAACGAG
>NC_088369.1:39546844-39549344 GCF_034508935.2 Berghia stephanieae
CTACCCTTGGAAAAGACCCAAGAGATAAATTTTCCCTGTAAGATGAATAATGTGAATTTTTAATTTTATTTCTTTTTTTTTTCATCTTATTTTAATTAAATTATTGATTGGGGTAGGGGAGGGGGGGGGGGCGAATTGACCGAGTGGTTAAGGCATTGCACTGTGGCCCGGAAGGACCCGGGTTCGAGCCCCGCTCCAGGCACTTTCGTTTTTTTTCCTTGATCAAGATTATTAACCCCAATTTGCTCACTTGGACAACATGGGTGATTCCTGTTGACATCAGACATCTTGTTTGATGAGTTATCTATAATTCCTTCGTGGAATGCCTAGGCGACGATGTCTTATGATGTCCTGGCGGAAAAGGCATAATTTTTTTTTTAATTTAAATTATTGATTAAGATAAAACAATAATATATCAATCTTGTATGTGGTTACCATGGAAACGATGTGAGCTGTTCTTTTCAATTTGATGGCTTCTTTGAATAAATCCGTGAACTCCCTGAACTGAAATTAGAGACACAGTGGGTGGGGGACGGGTGAGGTAGGAGGGGGTTGGTTATGGGGTAATTGATGTAGAATTAGGGAATATGGATTATATTAAAAATATAATCCCCCCCCCCCCCCCAAAAAAAAAAAAAAAAACAAAAAAAAAAACAAAAAAAAAACAAATCAAAAATACATACAAAAAACGAAGAAAAAAACCCCAAAACAAACAAACTAAAAAAAACTCACCAAGATGGTGGCAAATAACGAATTTGGGAAAACCAGCCTTCTAATAAATTAAATTAAATAAACAAGCCCACGCACCAATCTGGGCATCTCGTTCAGCCTGGCGATGTAATTCTCAAAGTCTCCCCTGTTGTCGAAGGGTGTGGACTCCACGAAGAAATACAGATCTCTTTGGTGCCCTTCCAACCACGTCATAGGGGTCAAATAATTCCAGCTGGGGACACAAAACAAAACAGACAAAAAATGAATACAAATAAAATTCAAATATAACAGGGTGTTTATATAAAGTCTTTCCCTGGCTTCGCGAAGTCTCGAGTTTGAGAGTTTGTTTTTATTTTTTTTTTATCAGACTCGTAATTGGATTCAATAGTCTGATGTCACGTCGCCCAGCAACGGCCGCCATCGTGGAAAGAAAATTGGTACTTTTTATTCTTCGTGCTGGCTATAACTTTCCATATGTCTTGCAATCAGAATGTGTAAAAGTTAAAACATGATCAGATTTATAATGTTTTTTTTTTCCCCTCTGGCTACGCTTTTATTTATACTCGTCGGAGAAATATTTCATAAGGGCGTCCGCCATTGTTCCGATAGTTTAGAGCCAGTTGCTAAGTTACAATGCGTCATTACGAGAGAAGTGACGTCATGACTGTTGAAGGCTATTAAGTGCAGCCGAGTCAGGGCGAAATAAAAGAAAGGCAAGACCAAGACCAAAAAAAAACCCCAAACAAACCAAAAACAAAACAAGAACAACAACCCCCCCCCCCTCCCCACAAAAAAATAGTCAAACATACAAAAAACAAAGAAAAAAAAACACCAAAAAAAAAAAAATAAAATAACTCACCAAGATGAAGGCAATTAAGTAGCAAAACTAAATCATCGGGCAGTCATATGAGAATTAATTTCTTCCCACCCATTGGTCACATTTTTACCATTAACATTATAAGATTTTCCAGTTAGTATGAGAAGTGAGGGGTGGGGGGGGGGCGGGGGGGGAGAGGGGGTGAGGAAATTGGGGTTTGGGGGAGGGGGGGGGGTGTTGGGGGGGGGGGGACGGGCGGGAAGTGCACACGAGGTGAGCACACAACACAGTCACATCGAGTTCGTGTCAGGGTAAATCTTTTTGCAAATTAAAGCTGTGTCGGCGTTTCTTGAGTGCATTTTGTGTGCAAATGAAAGAGAAAACATCGAAAAACACAACCCCTCCTCCCCCCCCCCTCCCCCGATGTCCCCATCTTTCCACAAAAACAAACAAACAAAAAGAAATTACAGTTCAAATTTTTTTTAAAAAAATCAAGAATGCAATTAGAAAAAAAAATTAGACGGAAAAGAAAACATGTAAAAAAAAAAAAAACAATCCCAGAGAAAAACAAACAAAACAAAACAAGACAAAGCCAACAGATTACAACCTCCCCCTCCCTCCCCCACCCCATGCCCCACCCATCCAAAAAAAATAAAAAAATAAAACAAACAAAAAACGAAACAAACCATTAAAAAAATAATAAACCATCCCGCCATTAACAAAATAAAAAAAACCCACACACACACAAACCCACCCCCCCCCCCCCCCCCCCCCCCCCCCGCCAAAAAAAAAAATAAAAAACCCAACAAAAAACAAACATACAAACGAACAAAGATGCCCAATACAAACCCAAACGGCAATCTACTCGTATATGACGTATAAACATGCTCTGAATACGCACTTCGGTTTGTCTTTATTTAGACAGTTACATAAGGGGATTTTTCAGTACACCTACTTCTACCTCTGGTGCCA
>NC_088369.1:39556623-39561623 GCF_034508935.2 Berghia stephanieae
AAAGTATCGATATAAGATAATTTATTAAAACCGATGCGTTTTTTTCACGGGATAAAAGTGTTTGCAGAGTTTGGCCACGAGAGGTTCACTTTGGGCACTTTTGAAGTCGAAATTGGTCAGAAGACATTTTGGCCATCTGACAGCCATAAGTCAAAATCCAAAATACTCAGTTTCTGTTCTATATAATGTCATGAAATCTGGCCCGATTTGATTTCAACAATATGATACAATGACCCCCTCCTTACCACCCACTGAGAAGAGTCCTGAATATACGATACCCCACAAAAATAAGCAATAAAACACTGTATGAAAAATGTAATGAAAGACCCTTATCCATTCAAATCCTGGAGGCAAGATTCCGGCTTCTTATGCATATACTCAGAAGAGATGAAAATATACCAGCTAATAAAGCCATGAATACGTTTTTCACCCTATCTGGACACAAGAAATATCAAGGTAGACGACCCACGTCAATTTATACTGTCCTCAATCGAGATCTAAAACGCCTTCAAAATAACAATGAATTAAAATCAAAGGAAGACCGTATGAACTTAGCATCCACAGCTAAAGACCGTGAACTGTGGAAGGAAATGACACAGATGATTAGGGAGGCAGCCGAGGCGTCCTCATCGGATGATTAGGAAGCGAAAGGCCTTAAGTCAGTCAGTCAGTTACCACCAATAGGAAAATCGTCACATTCGTTGCGATGCAGCCAACATTTTATCTCATTCTGATTTCTTTTGTACATCATAATATTTGAACAAAAATGATTGATATAGTTAAAGTATATTAACACTGTGTTGAAGAACTTGTTTAGCATAAAGAAATATGTATAGCAAGAACAGACAGATTTTGTGTTTGAGTGAAATAAATCTATTTTTGTATTGGTTGGGTGTGAAGTTTTGAGGACAATCCTGAAAATGGCCGGTAAGGAGAGAGTTGACACAGCGAATAATTACGACAAGGCCATGTTCTATATGATTGATAGTAACAGGACTTAAGATACAAGTCCAAATGTTGGTAAAATTCTATTTGTCAAATTGGGATCCTTACGACATTAATGTTGATTATTGTTTTCTCATTTCAACAAAAGTCGTAAATTTCATTGAGGGACGCAATCCAAGATAATAAAAAAAGATGAAGTATCCCTTTTATTAATTATCACCCTTGAAATTAACCCTATATAACCCATAAGGCCTATGATTTCTCGTGATATAGATTTTTAAAATATCACACTGCAGATGGCAAAGCTCTAACATCGTGGACAATCTTTAAAGTCCTTTTTTTTTTCAAGACCAGAGGACGCAACCAAAGGCAAAGAAACATCAAAGTGTGGCTTTAACGCTTATTTCCCTTTGAAATGAAGTGAATAAGAAAGTGCCAAAAGACAATAGAGAATAAAAATTTCGCGGCGGTGATGGGGGGGTCGAACCCGCGACCTTACTTGTACGACAACTCCGCCTGGCCGGGGGGTAGTGACTCTACCGTATGAGCTATACACGATCCCAAAAAAGATCGCCTCTAACCCTAGTCTTATTAGAGCCTTCTCTCCCTGACTTCTTGAGGTCACGGGCTCAACACACACAAAAATCCGCGAAGTATTTGGCCAGCATTTAAGCTTAATAGCCAATATTCTCAACACAAACGTGTAACATAGAAACGATTAAGACATTGATTAAGATATTTCCTTTTGATAACAATGGTCGTACATTTTGTTAGGATACGTTTACTTCATAAATAATAATAATAATAATAATAATAATAATAATAATAATAATAATAATAATAATAATAATAATAATAATAATAGTAAATAATAATAATAGCATAGTAAATTTAAATAATAATAATAATAATAATAATAATAATAATAATAATAATAATAATAATAATAATAATAATAATAATAATAACAATAATAATAATAATAATAATAATAATAATAATAAATAATAATAATAATAATAATAATAATAATAATAATAATAATAGTAATAATAATAATAATAGCATCAGTAAATTTAAATAATAATAATAATAATAATAATAATAATAATAATAATAATAATAATAATAATAATAATAATAATAATATATCTTTATTGTCCCCCCCCCCCCCCCCCCAAAAAAAAGTGGCAATTTGTCATGTATAACACATTTATAACAATACAATATTGACATAGACACACTCACACAAGATGCAAACTAGTAACATAGTAGTTATCGTTAAAAAAAAACAACAAAAAAAAAAAATAAAATAAAAAAAAACCAAAAAAAACCGGCATCAACAACAACACCATCATCATCATCATCGTCATCATCATCATCATCATCATCATCATCATCAGCATCATCATCATCATCATCATCATCATTAATATTTTCGTTACAATCCTTCACTTTCACCATTCCCCTATAACACCATTCACCATCTTCATCATACTCCATATTATATTATTCCTCTAACAAGCTATGAGAGGGAAAGCCTGTGGTTCTCCTCTCTCTCTCTCTCCTCTCTCTCTCTCTCTCTCTCTCTCTCTCTCTCTCTCTCTCCTCTCTTCCCCCCTCTCTCTCTCTCTCTCTCTCTCTCTCTCTCTCTCTCTCTCTCTCTCTCTCTCTCTCTCTCTCTCCTTGGATTCCGCAATTCGTCAAAAATTTCAGAAGTTTTGAGTATTAGGTTTCTGAATCTTTAACAGGATGCGAATGTTAAACTTTAAATCGATAGGGGTGCACTATGAAGAAAAAGTTTTCTGGTAACAAATGGATAGGTGGTTGGGGGGGGGGGGGGGGGGGGGGGCTTTAAAAGCGGACCGAATAATGGTTATACGTTTTTAAAGAGATATTATTACAAGAAAATAATAATGAAGCATGTCTTTCATCGATTATTTCTCTTTATATACGGCCTGAAAGATCGAAGAAACATGTTTTCTTCAAAGGTACAAAGGTCACACAATACAATAACTGCAGCAACAACTAGTCAGGCTAACTTGGTCTAATTAGGATCTTGTTGAAAGCACTTTACGACTTTCCGGCGTTGCTTCTAAAGAATAGATTTAGAAAGCAAAGCTAATGTCTTTTCATCGTACTATGATACAGAAATTGAGATAAACTCTGGCCATATAATATCTTAAGCGATTAACTTTTTTTTTTAAGAGCTTTATATAGCGCAATATCCACTAAATGTGCTCAAAGCGCTTTACAAGGGGTCCCTGACCAACAGCAACATTTAACATATAGGACGGGACATGCCGCCTGTTAGGCGATATTACAATTTTTCGGACAAAGACAACACTGTTAACGGCCAGGTACTCATTTTACACCTGAGTACGGTGAGAGAATGTGAGTAAAGAGCCTTTTCCAAGGACTCAACTATGCGCCGAGTGCGAGGCTCGAACCCAGGACCTTCCGATCCGAAAGCGAGTGTCAAACCACAAGACCACCTAGCCCCACATCGATTACCCTTGAAATTAACTTTAACCAGTCCTCAGATCTGGTTATGATAGAATTGCTGCTTTCATTAAACTGTTTGAGAGAATACTGCCTTAATATCACTTTTTGTTTCCTTTTCTTATTTGCCTGATAACTTTTACTTCAAATATCGATAGATCTACAAGAGTGGAAAATGACACAAGACTGGAAAAAGACAGAGAACTTCGTATCGTTAATTGGAGACTAAGAAGACGTAGAAAGATGAAAACTTCTGTCGACAACCGTTCTCAAGAAGATAACTATGAATTCATTGCATTGTATGTTCTATTTAACTTTTTTTTTTTTTTTTCAAAATTGATAATTTATATTGTAAAGTGCCCAGAGCTTGTGTTTTACACGAGAATTAGCGCTGTATAAATGTATTGTGTATTATTATTATTATTATTATTATTATTATTATTATTATTATTATTATTATTATTATTATTAACACACGTATGGCTGAGAAACAACAAATTGAAAAGAAAATAAAGCTATACAAGAGCCTTGTTAAATCAATACTTATTCACAACTGTGGACCATGGGCACTAACAAAATGCGAAGAAGATTAACTAGATGCCTTCCATCGAAAACACTTCCGGAAAATCTAAATATCCACTTCCCAAACAAAATAAGTAATTAATCGCACAAAATAAAATGCGAAGAAACGCCGCTGTCGATTCACATTTTGAAAACAAGATGGAGATTATTTGGACATACCTTAGGGAGAGACAGAAATATTTCAGCTTATAAGGCAATGGCGTTATTCTTTACACCAAGCTGACTTGATAATCACAAAGGAAGACCCACAACAAGCATTTATACACTACGATAAATAAAGACCTCAAGCGCCTCGATGATACACAAGAACTGTGCTGAGATTTGAAAATGATTTTGAACACCTGAGATCCAGGAAACCGTCATCAGTGGAAAGAACTCACTCAACAAATCAGAGAAGCTGCCAAAGCGTCCCTTTCCGAGGATTAGGAGGCTCTCGGCAATAAGTCAAAGATCGATGATAAGAATAATAATGATGATGACTTCAAATTTGTTAGTGTCAAATCTAACAGTTCTCTCAGAAGTGTCAGATTTTGATAGTTTGTTTCTTGTTGGGTTTTCTTTCCACGTGCGACTATGTGGTCTAGTGAAATGACACTCGCTTTTGGATCGGAAGGTCCTGAGTTCGAGCCTCGCTCGGCGCATAGTGGAGTCCTTAGAAAAGTCTCTTTATTCACATTCTCTCACCGTACTCAGGTGTAAAATGAGTACCTGGCCCTTTACAGCATTTCTCTGTCCGAAAAAAAAATGTGACATCGCCTAACAGGCGTCATGTCCTGTCCTAAATGATAAATGTTGCTGTTGGCCGGGGACCCCTTGTAAAGCGCTTTGAGCACATTTAGTGGATATTGCTCTATATAAAAGATCACTTTTTTTTCTCTTTCTTTTTTTTTTTATTTGACAAATCGAGGTTCAACGTAATCGATTGAGGATTGAAATTAAAAAAATTTCTGGCCAATTTGAAAAATAAATCT
>NC_088369.1:39566623-39578295 GCF_034508935.2 Berghia stephanieae
GTCTGCAAGCTGAGATCCAAGGCTTCCAGTTCTCTATGTACAGTTCTTGTCTCAGTTTCCTTGAGTTGCCTCAACCTATTTTTCCTTGCATCGACATGCACGTATTTGGCATGTCTGATGATATCAATTCTTTATATGATCTTCTTACAATGGAAATCTCAAAATATTGTCCATTAATATATTAATTATATTAAATTATCAATATTAAACTAGGCCCATAAGTGGATTCGGATGTCCGACCTGCATATAGATAGTTCAAAGATGACGTCACTCAGGCCTTTGTTATTGTTTTTGCCATCCGCGTTTGTGAGTTGTTCTCACTAAACTGTATTAACCAGACTATAAAAGTTCATGGTTACACAGAGTTTGTGTGTTGGTCCGTTATACTTCCGGATGGCAATGTTGTGAACTTCTTGGCCATGCGCATTCTATCTATATGCAAACGTCGGCTGGCATCCTGCAGACATGACCAAGCCACCTCAAACATCTGGCTCAGATGGCGTTTAAATTCTGTGTCGACCCTATATTTTTGCAAGAGATCCTCATTTCTAATGACATTGGTCCATAAGGTCCTTCGCAGACATTTGGTCTGGAAAACTTACAATTTCTGTCCTGTTGTATTTATCTTCCAACAATCTGACCAAAACAGCCGTGTACTGGAGACATTGCTCTTAAAAACTTTATCTTTTTTTTCTTCAAAACTCTCCATTTTTTCAGCAGAGTGCATGTTGTGAAATCGAAATATATTTTATTATTATTTAAAATACGTCTCTTTGGTGATCTTTTTAACTAGTACTCTTACAATATCCATCATTGTTTATAGCTATATACTTATTTATACCGGAGTCGAGTGGGGAAATGTGTGCCGTGTTCGGCCGAGGATATAATGCAGAAGCCAAAGAGTTTTGTGGTCAGTGTTATTGATGTTGATGATGATGATGATGATGATGATGATGATGCTGATGATGATGATGATGATGATGATGATGATGATGATGATGGTGATGATGATGATGATGATGATGATGATGATGATGATGATGATGATGATGATGATGATGATGATGATGATGATGATGATGATGAGAAATAACAAGATTGGTGATGATGATACTCACGGCCAATCCCTTCTGTCCTTTACAAATGCATCGCTGGCAGTCGTCGCATCCCTGGAAAAGACATGAATGACATTGAAATTGTAATCTGGCATAAAACAATCAATACATCAACTAGAGAAAGAACGTGTGCAATACGACCCGTGACAGTTGGGTATTCATGTCTGGCCGCTATTTTTTCCAGCTTACGTCTGCTTTGGATTTACCAGTTAACCGCTGTACTTACTCTGGGGAGAACAAACAGGGAATGAGATTAGCGGAAGAGTAGCGTCCCTTGATTGGACATCACCTTACAGAGAGAACGTCAACATGATTTTGCGCATGCGTCTCTCTCGTCCTCGCTTTCGGTGAAGTGTCTCCGGAAGCGAGGACTAGAGACGCATGCGTACAACCAACATGACGTTCTCTCTCTAATAACTTTTCCGCCGGTGACGTCCAATCAAGGGACGCTACTCTTCTGCTAATCTCATTCCCTATTGAAAAATGTGTCCAAATAACTTTTTCTTCAAATATCGATCGATTTAAATGACCCTCATCTTGGCAAAAACTCTCAAATCTGGGGAGAAGACCTTCGTCTCGGCAAAAACTCTCAAATCTGGGGAGAAGACCTTCATCTCGGCAAAAAAATAGGGTTTTTTATGAAGATGAGGGTCATTTAAATCGATTGATATTTGAAGTACGAACTTTTCTGACCAAATTTTTAGATAGTTTTTCCAGAGTACGACAGTTAACTTGTTGATGTTGCCATTGCTTTGTAAAAAAAAAAAAAAAGAAATGAAGTGAGTAGGAAAGTGCCAGAAGACAATTAAGAATAAAGAGAATAGTAATTTCGCGGCGGCGATGGGGGCTCGAACCCGCGCCCTTACTGGTACGACAACTCCGCCTGGCCGGGGAGAGCGTGACTCTACCGTATGAGCTATCCACGATCCCAACTAAAGATGGCTTCTAACCCTAGTCAACCCCCATCGCCGCCGCGAAATTTTGATTCTCTATTGTCTAAGACCATTGCTTTGCATAAAACTGCCAAAAAGAAGTTCAGTCGGGTTATTTGGATGGCCAAGACAACAAGGTTCCCCCTTGAAGAAAAAGACGAACTTTGAAAAAATAGACTTTTGGAACTCGTCGGTAAAAGTTGTCCAATCAAGTCATAATCTTGTGAATTTCGTTACAAAATTTTGGCCAAGGTTGTTGAGAATTTCCCCGTCAGATTTGTAGGCTACAAGATGATTTTTTTTTTACATTTGTACATTGCATCACAAAGCACAAAGCATACAGTTATCTATATTTCGAAATTGTTTTGTGGTTTTAATGGTAAGGAACAAACAAGCATAGTCTCGAATAGTAAGAGTAATCCCACCATGTTACAATGTATTGTTCAAAGAGCCACGTTTTGCGTTCACGTTTAAAGTCAAAATAGAATAGAAGCGAGTCGTGGCCTGTCCTAAATGTTAAATGTTGCTGTTGGCCAGGGACCCCTTGTAAAGCGCTTTGAGCACGTTTAGTGGATATTGCGCTATATCAAAACTCAACTTAGAATTCATATTTAAATTTAAACAAGTATATTATTGATTGGGTGCTCGAATGTCTTAGTGAGAGAACACAGTATTTTCAATAGGCTTCAAGAGTCGTGACGTCACTTCCCTCGTAATGACGCATAGTAAATTAGTAACTGCTTCTAAACTATCGGAACAATGGCGGGCGCCCTTATGAAATACTTCTCCAAGAAGCATAACAGTATATCCAGGAGGAGAAAAACATTATAAATATGATCATGTTTTGACTTTTATACATTCTGATTACATGGCATGTGAAAAAGTTCTAGCCAGCACAAAGAATTAAAAATACAAATTTTCTTTGTTTAGAACCAAGCTGCTCGTTGCTAGGCGGACGTGACATCAGACTATTGAATCCTATTATGACAAGGCGTGTCTAGCAGCACAACTACAAATATTAGTGCTCCTCAGGGTTGTGTATTGTCCCCTGTATTATTCACGATATACACGAATGACTGTAGAAGTCTAGACCCGAGTGTGCCTTTAATGAAGTATGCAGATGACCTTCGTGGCCTTATAACAAAGGGTAACGAAGTAGCTTATAGGCAGGAAATCGATAGATTTGTGTCTTGGTGTGATGTGGCTATGTGGTCTTGTGGTATGACACTTGCTTTCGGATTGGAAGGTCCTGGGTTCGAGCTCGCTCGGAGCATAGTTGAGTCCTTGGAGAAGGTTCTTTACTCTACATTCTCTCACCGGACCGAGGTGTAAAATGAATACCTGGCCGTTAAAAAGCGTTTTCTTTGTCGGGGAAAATGTAATAAAAGGCGGCATGTTTCGTTCTACATGTTACGTGTTGCTGTTTGTCAGGGACCCTTTGTAAAGCGCTTTGTACACGT
The DNA here is from genome assembly GCF_034508935.2 of Berghia stephanieae. NCBI lineage: Eukaryota > Metazoa > Mollusca > Gastropoda > Nudibranchia > Aeolidiidae > Berghia > Berghia stephanieae. Next base: position 39,570,131 of record NC_088369.1, read on the forward strand.
TTAGTGGATATCCAGCTATATAAAAAGCTCAATGTTTTAAAAATTTAGAGCTAACATAAGCAAGACAAAGGAGCAAGTAATTGACTTTAGGAAAGTAAAGGAACAAGTGTAACCGTTAAAATCAAATGATCAATTAGTTCAGCAAATTCCTCATTACAAATCTAAGGTGTAACGATTGATGGCAGGCTCAAGTGGGATGAACACTTGAAAATTATTAAATATAAGATGTGCAGACGTACTTATTTTTATCAAAACTTTCTCAGTTTAGATTAGATAAAACCCTCTGCACATTATTTTATAAAGCAGTTATTATCGAAAGTGTCTTGTCATTTTGTATAACAGCTTTGGGAGGCAATTGCTTAGCAGTGGAAAAGAACAAGATAAATTAAATAATTAAACAATCTGATAAAACTATATTATACTGATGTTGACAATGTAGATCTTTCATATAAGAAATGTGTGAGTAAAATACATAAAATATTAAACGACCAGCATCGTCCACTAAGACCATATTGTGTTATTATATCAGGAAGGAGTGGTCGCCCCTTCTCTATCTCAACTAAGACAGAGAGACACCGAAAAATACTTTCTGCAGTCTAGTTTCAGAATAATCACAAAAAAGCGAAACGAAGAGAACCAACATAACAAATGAAAATAGTACTGTCTGTTCCATTAGTTAATATTACTGTAATGTGTGTGGTTATCTTGATATGTTAGATAACGTCATGAAAATGCAATCCTTAAAAAAGGAGAATCCCCTATCTAAAATGGGAATCCCCATCCAGGTAGCCACGATTACGGCATGCAGCTCAGCTTTTAGTATAGAAGTCTACCGTAACATATATATATATATATATATATATATATATATATATATATATATATATATATATATATATATATATATATGGGATTACTCACTTATATGTGGCCAAAACATATGTTTCTGTGGCTTTCATCGTAGCCATCGTTATGTTATAGCCTGATACTGATATCCAAAAGGACTGGCAGTTTGACGCCATTATTTGGTTTTTGCACCGTCTAGTGAGTTGTCGTTAGTAGAGCTCATGGAAACAAGTTATTTCATTGGTTGAACTATTGAATACAACTCACGATTTGTTTTCTTTTGTGGCAAAAGACTGGCATTTTGACGTCATTTTTTGGTCAGTATCAGCGTGGCCCTCGTAAAGTTATGGCCTGACACTGACCAAAAAATGACGCCAAAATGCCAGTCTTTTGCTACAAAAGAAAACAAATCGTGAGTTGAATTCAATAGTTCAACCCATGAAATGACTTGTTTCCATGAGCTCTACTAACGACAACTCACTAATGACGTCAGACTGCCAGTCCTTTTGGATTTCAGTATCAGGCTATAACATAACGATGGCTACGGTATCAGGCCATAACTTTACGATGGCCACGGTATCAGGCCATAACTTTACGAAGGGCACGCTTTCATCCACGTCGTCAGTTGTCATATTGTCCGCAGAATAATTTTATTCCCTTTGAGATCGATGTTGATCGATATGACAACTGACGACGTGGATGAAAGCCTCAGAAACATGTTTATGTTTTGGCCACATATAAGTGAGTGATCCCATTTATATTTTCATATTAGTTCTAACCATCATTATCGAGAACTTTCGTACCTACGTGTACCCACCAACACGCATATATATATATATATATATATATATATATATATATATATATATATATAATATATATATACTCTGGTCGTCAGTCACTTGCTGGGTTCCAGCAGTATAACTAAGTGCTCCGATTTTATGAAGAAATAAACAACAGCGAGAAATCAACAAGCTACCCAATGTTTTGGTTTCAATTGAACGAGAGAGAAAACAACTTATCTACAATCCGAGCAGGAAATTCAGCTTTACCGTGAGATTCGAGCCGATAGGGGAGTGAAGGGAGAAGGTGCATGGAGGAAGATGGAAAAGAGAAGGTCCACCTGATGATGCAGTACATGGGAGTGTCACTGATGCTTGTCGTGCAGATAGATGTATATAGATAGTTCGAAGATGACGTCACTCAGGTCTTTGTTATTGTTTTTTGCCATCCGCGTTTATGAGGAATACTCCCTGAACTGTATTAACCTGGCTATAAACGTTCATGGATACACACAGTTTTGTGTGTTAGTCCGTTATACTTCCGGATGGCAATGTTATGAGCTTCTTAGCCAAGCGCATACTATCTATAGATAGTATGCGCTTGGCTAATAAGCTCATAACATTGCCATCCGGAAGTATAACGGACCAACACACAAAACTGTGTGTAACCATGAACTTTTATAGTGTGGTTGATACAGTTTAGTGAGAATCGCTCACAAACGCGGATGGCAAAATACAATAACAAAGGCTTGAGTGACGTCATCTTCATTCTATCTATATAACCCCTTTACGACTAAGCTGATTTTATTTGTTTTCAGATAAAAGTTCCTTTTATCTTTATTATTGTTTACAGAGAATAAGGGCTAACCCACACCGGAGACTGACCATAGATAACACAGTGGATATTGTTCTATATTAAAACTCAACTTAGAATTTAGATTTAAATTTAAACAAGTATATTACTGCTTGGGTGCTCGGATTTCTTACAGAGAGAACACAGTATTTTCAATAGGCTTCAACAGTCGTGACGTCACTTCCCTCCTTCACACGTGCTCGGACAAACATACTTGGTTGTTTATAAACAATAACGTGAATGAAATCGACCTCTTGCTGATCATTGTTGTTGTTTTTATACCGCCAAATGGGTGACTAGTTATCACACGACTTTCTTGATCAAACTATAACGTTTAAGTATACAATATAGTTTTATGTGTTGGTTCTATTGATCATTGATCAAGCGGTAGAACAGTGTGTATCTTATGTAGATACATACCATCGATAGTAAAACCTGTGTAGTTTGCTATGTTAACCAATCACTATTATCGTTTACATTATGACGGCTGTCCGAGAGGCGTGGTTATCTATGTGTCTATTCTCACACCCAGGTCGTCTAGAATTAAGCGTGGGAATGAATGTGGTACAGTAGAGAAAGTCTGAATTGAGGAGGGAATAAATGTTTGTATGTATGTGTGTATGTATGTATGTATATATGTATGTGTACCTGTGTGTGTGTGTGTGTCTGTGTGTTTAATGTGTGTGTGTATGTGTATGTGAAGGTCTGAAATGAGAGTGAGTAAAGTAGAGAAAGCGTGAATGGGCACGATCTATATTACCTTTCCATGTGCTCGAGGTCATTGGTCACATTGGAATATGTGCTCAAAGTGACCCTCATAGTGAAAAGTGTTCACAGTTTTTGAAATATCTAACATTACGATTGGTCATTTTGTTCAGCTTGACACATGGGTATGCTAACAACTTTCATAAACAAAGCAGCGTGTTTACATTTATGAAGAAATATCCAATCGTTGTACAGCAACAAATCATGTGATTGATGACTTTGTTGGACGAAAACATGGATATAGATCGCTCCCATTGAGGAAGGGATATGTTTGCGTGTTTGTGTGTGCATGTGTGTATGTATGTATGCATGTATGTGTATGAGTGCGTGTGTGTTAAATATGTGTGAAGGTTTAGAAATGAGAGTGAGGAAAGTAGAGAACGCTGAGAATGGAGGAAGGTCAAATGTTTGTGTGTCGTGTGTGTGTGTGTGTGTGTGTGAACTTAATGTGTGTGTGTGTGAAAGTGTGAGGATGGGGGTGAGTAAAATAAAGAAATTGTGAATTGAGGAGCAAATGTGTCGATTTGTTTGTGTGTGTGTGTGTATTTGTGTGTGTGAACTTAATGTGTGTGTGTGTGTGTGAAAGAGTGAGGATGAGGGTGAGTAAAATAAAGAAATTGTGAATTGAGGAGGAGCAAATGGGTCGATTTGTCTGTGTATGTGTGTGTTGTGTGTGTGTGTGTGTGTGTGCGTGTGTGTATGAATGAAGGTGTGAGAGTGAGTAAAGTAGAGAAATCGTGAATTGAGGAGGGGTTAAATGTTTGTGTATGTTTGTGTGCTTGTGTGTGTGGTTTGATAGTAGCACGGTGCACGTGTGTGTATATGTGTGTTTTTCAGACTTGATTTAATGTGAAGTGCTGAGCGTATGTTTATGTCTGTACTCGAATTGTTTTGATATATATATATATATATATATATATATATATATATATATATATATATATATATGTGTGTGTGTGTGTGTGTGTGTCTGTGTGTGTGAGAGAGAGAGCGAGTGAGTGAGTGAGTGAGTGAATAAGTGTGTGTTCAGGGAGAGGTACCTGTGCTCAGTAAGTGCTAGCGCGAGTGTGTGTGTGTGTGTGTGTGTGTGTGTGTGTGTACGTTTGTATGTGTGTGTATGTGTATGCATGTGTGTTTGGAAAAAGATGGGTGGGGGAGGGGGCGGAAAGAGAGAAAGAGATGGGAAGATTAAGAAAGGAGATAAGAGAGAGAGAGAGAGAGAGAGAGAGAGAGAGAGAGAGAAAGAATGCCTCAAGACATCTTATCTTCTTGTAAATGAGATAAAAACCGAGAATGGTGTGTGTGTCTGTATGTGTGTGTGTGTGTGTGTTTGTGTGTGTGTTTGTGTGTTTGTATGCGTGTGTGTATAAACCTGAATGCCTTCTATAGAAAATAGGACAAAGTAGTCTTGTATTTTCTTAATACCTAGTGTTACTAAAACAATAAAACGAGATCTGGTGTTGAAGCGATGGGGAGGGAAATGAAGCTATATTATTATAAGGTTTCCAATAGTATTACATGTATAAAGAAAAGGGAAAAGTGACGTTGGTTATTCCAGTATTAGACCGTAGCCATCGGTAACTTATAGCCTGACACCGTAGCCATCGTTAACTTATAGCCTGACACTGACCAAAAAATGACTTCAAAATGCCAGTCTTTGGCCACAAAAGAAAACAAATCGTGAGTTGTATTCAATAGTTCAACCAATGAAATAACTTCCATGAGCTCTCCTCACGACAACTCACTTAGGCGGTGCAAAAACCAAATAATGACGTCAAAATGCCAGTCTTTTTGGGTTTCAGTGTCAGGCTATAACATAACGATGGCTACGCTGACACTGACCAAAAAATGACACTGAAACCCAAAAAGACATTTTTACGTCATTATTTGTTGTTTTGTTTGTTGTTTTCTTTTTATTGCACCGCCGCCTGGTGAGTTGTCGTTAGTAGTGCTCATGGAAACAAGTTATTTTGTTTTCTTTTGTGGCCAAAGACCGGCATTTTGACGTCATTTTTTTGTCAGTGTCAGGCTATAAGTTAACGATGGCTACGCTAGAACCCACTAAGACCCATATTTTGACATCATTTTTAAGGTTTGTGCAGCGCCAAGTAAGTTGTCGTTAGTAGTGCTCAAGGAAACAGGTGATTTCATTGGTTGAACTACTGAATCCAGTTCACGATTTGTTTTCTTTTGTGGCCAAAGACTTGTCTTTTGACAACATGCTTTGGCCAGTGTCAGACCGTAGCCATCTTTAACATATAGATAATATTGCCATCCGGAAGTATAACGGACCAACACACAAAACTATGTGTAACCATGGACTTTTATAGTCTGGTTCTTACAGTTTAGTGAGAATTACTCATAAAGATGGATGGCAAAAAACAATAATAAAGACCAGAGTGACGTCATCTCCGTTCTATCTATTAACCAGACTATAAACGATCAGGATAACACACAGTTTTGTGTGTTTGCCAGTTATACTTCGGATGGCAATGTTGCGAACGTCTTAGCCAAGTGCATACTATCTATAGCCTGACACTAGAACCATAGCCATCGTAAAGTTATAGCCTGACACTGACCAAAAAATGACGTCAAAAGGCCAGTCTTTTGCCACAAAAGAAACAATCACAGTCTTCTCACAAACCTGAAGCTTTTATAAACATCGGAGACTACATTAAAAAAAAACACAGTCAATAGGATTCAATAGTCGTAGTCACTTCCTTCCTTATGACGCATGGTAACTTAGTAACGCTGGCTCTTAAACTATCGGATTAATGTCACACCGCCCGGCAACGGCCGCCATCTTGGTTCTAAACAAAGAAAATCATTACTTTTTATTCTTCATGCTGGCTAGAACTTTTCATATGCCTTGTGATCAGAATGTGTAAAAGTCAAAACTTGATCAAATGTATGGGGTTTTTCTCCTCTGGATACGGTTTTATGCTCGCCGGAGAACTATTTCATACGGGCGTCCGCCATTGTTCCGATAGTTTAGAGCCAATGTTACTAAGTTACCATGCGTCATTAAGGAGGAAGTGACGCTCGGCTATTGAATCCTATTTCATAGCTAGTTAGTTTAGATAGTATGCGCTTGGCTAAGAAGCTCACAACTGTGCATCCGGAAGTATAACGGACCAACACACAAAACTGTGTGTAACCTATTTATCTCTATCTATCTATCTATCTATCTATCTGTTTGTTTGTCTGTCTATCTATCTATCTATCTATCTATCTATCTATCTATCTATCTATCTATCTATCTATCTATCTATCTTATCTATCTTTCTCTCTGTATCTATCTATATATCTATCTGTCTGGTCTATCTATCTATCTATCTATCTATCTATCTATCTATCTATCTATTTATATCTATATCTATCTATTTAATCTATCTAATCTATCTATCTATCCTCTCTCTCTCTCTCTCTCTCTCTCTCTCTCTCTATCTGTCTATCTATCTATCTATATATATATCTATCTATCTATAACTATCTTATCTATCTCTCTCATCTCTCTCTGTTTCTATCTATCTCTCTATCTATCTATCTATCTTTCTATCTATCTATCTATCTATCTATCTATCTATCTATCTATCTATCTTTATATCTATCTATCTTTCTATCTATATCTATATTTATTATCAGAATATTTCCTGCCATTTCGTCCGTTCCGTCCAATTGACTATCCATTTCTAATCAACGACAAGACAGGCAAACAATTCGTAATTTCATAGCTAGTTAGTTTAGAAAGTATGTGCTTGGCTAAGAAGCTCACAACAGTGCATCCGGAAGTATAACGGATCAACACACAAAACTGTGTGTAACCTATCTATCTATCTATATATCTATCTATCTATCTGTCCGTTTGTTTGTCTGTCTATCTATCTATCTATCTATCTATCTTATCTATCTTATCTATCTATCTCTGTATATATCTATGTATCTATCTGTCTAGTCTATCTATCTATCTATCTATCTATCTATTTATATCTATATCTATCTATTTAATCTATCTAATCCATCTATCTATCCTCTCTCTCTATCTCTCTCTCTCTCTCTCTCTCTCTCTCTCTATCTATCTATCTATCTATCTATCTATATATCTATCTTTATATCTATCTATCTATCTATATCTATATTTATCATCTATCAAAAAATAAATCAATCCATCCATCCATTTCACACACACACACACACACACACACACACACATATATATATATTTTATATATATATATATATATATATATGTATATAATATACATATATATATATTATATTTTTTTGTGTGTATATATATATATATATATGTGTGTGTGTGTGTGTGTGTGAATGTGTGTATGTGTGTGTTAAGTTACTCCGTTAAATGGATATTTTCTAATCATTCTGTCTACTTGTAATCTCATTAAAAATGCTTAGTTATTGCATGAAAAAACCCATACCGTAAACACACCGTTAAAACAACTTATTGGCATTTTTCCCCCTCTCAAATATCAGATGTAAGCCTTTTTGTATATTTTCAAAATAATTTTGATATTAGATGTAATTTTTTAAAGGATTAATATTAGCTATATACCATTAATTAACATAATTTGAATACCAAAAGAAAACGAAGTATTTTATATAGGCAGTAGAGAACGGAGGGCACTTTGTGTCCTCTTGACGGACGAGCACATGTTGCTCTATTGGAGCCACATACCGGAAGTCAGTCGTCCATCTTGTTTTAATGAAAAATCTCTGGGCTCTACTAACGACAACTCACTAGACGTTGTACAAAACCTAGAAAATGACGTCAAACTGCCAGTCCTGGAGGATTTTTTAAAATGAGCTTTATATAGCGCAATATCCACTAAATGTGCCTAGAGCGCTTTACAAGGGGTCCCTGGTCAACACCAACATTTAACATGTAGAACAGGACA
>NC_088369.1:39580895-39585740 GCF_034508935.2 Berghia stephanieae
ACCCCCCACCCCCCTTCAAGGACCCTCTCAAACCAACGCAATACCTACTACTGTATTGTCTATAATTTCATGAACTCCTGTGTTAAATCAAGCCCATAACATAATCTTTGCGCCCATAACATAATCTTTGCGCGCGTTCAGTTCATCGCGAGCTGTTAATCAGTGCGCGCAAGCAGGTTCACATAGAATATATAATGGTAGCACAGCATACTTTTCGCTGACATCTTTTGAACATCTTGACATTAGGTAAAAGCCAACCGAAAAAAAAAAGGAAAAAAAAAACCCAAAAAAACAACAAAAACCTAAAAATTTATATATATATATATATATATATATATATATATTATATATATATATATATATATATATATATAATATATATATATATATATATATAAACAAAAACACAAGGTTATGGAAGTTCCAGACACGCGGAATTGTAGGAGTGTCTGATGCCATTCCTCGTCTGGTTTTGAATGTCTGACGCCTGCTTACTTAATCGTATACAGGCTAAAAGTATTATTTATTTACTTTTTATTTTTACATTTTGGCCAGATTATTTCAACTTCTTTTTTTTCTTTTAACATTTCTCGAGCAAATCAAATAATTCAAAAATTATCAACAACAAAAAATTAATTCTAAGACTTCAAATAAGTATCTAATAATCTTAGACAATTTTAGTTTTAATCTCTTGAAAATTGAGTAAAATATTTCCGGCCAAATTGTAGAAAAGGCTTTTAGTCAGGTTAGTGTATTTAGTGTTTTGACTGGTTACGGCTGTTAATGATGACATGGGAGGTGTATTGGGTTTGGCAAGAGATTATAATATTATTATTATTAGCCATTATATAACCGTCATGACTTTCACGGTTCGTTAACTCCAGACAACAAAGAAAAAGCTTAGTGATGCTATGCGTTTAGGTAAAATACTCCAGAAGTTCCAAAGGATTCATAAGTATAGTATATGTATAGTATAGTAAAGTAGTATAGTAATAGTAGAGTATGTTGTTGTTTTGTTGTTAGTAGAGATTAAACTAGTAGTAGCAGCAGCAGCAGTAGTAGCAGTAGTATTGACTGTATTTAGGGCTTGGAACATTTCTAAAATCTAAACTATGAGGCTGAATTGTTATATTTTGAAAAAAAGAATCAAAATCACTACTTTTTTTATTCGAATATTGTGACTTTTTATAGATTGCATAGTAGATACTTCTATTTCTGGATTATTTTTTTTCTTTTATTTCTTTTTCTTTTTTCTTTTCTTTTTTTAAAATGAATGTTGGAGACAGCAGCTGGATCATCCCACGCGTTCCTATCCTACGAGGGCAAAGTCATCTTGTACTTGTAAACTTTTATTTGTTTTATACACGCCATCGTTATTTATTTATTATCTTGTATAAACCGATTCTAACCTTGGTACGAGCACAGTTAGTTCCCCCCGACCTAAACGTAAGGAAGGAAACTTCAACCTTGTTGTAAAAACAGGGCAACGGGAATAATTAACCCCACCCCCTCCCCATCTCTCCCCCCACCGACCCCCCACCCCGAGAAAAAGTGTATGCAAAGGATAGTACCTAATGACCGCTTAAAGGATAATTCTTCTTCTTCTTCTTCTTCTTCTTCTTCTTCTTCTTCTTCTTCTTCTTCTTCTTCTTCTTCTTCTTCTTCTTCTTCTTCTTCTTCTTCTTCTTCTTTCTTCCTTCTACTACTACTACTACTACTACTACTACTACTACTACTACTACTACTACTACTACTACTACTACTACTACTACTACAACTACCACTACTGGAAAATGTTTGTATACTCTAGGGTCAGTTGCGGCCATTTCCTAGCTGTATACCTTCAGCACAACGCACTCAGTTTTCTGGAGAATGATATAGGATTGGTCCATTGGTAACAGATGAGAGTTAGGTCGAGAAGCAACTAAGGGTAAATATGATAATTATCTCACAAGTGAGTCATAGACTTCTTCTCAATATTGTCGTAAACTGCCCTGAACCGTTTTTAATCCAAAATGTGGCCCACCGTCTCAAAGCGGTATTATTTCGTGGTCGTTAAGGTGCTAGAAATGTATAGATGGTATGCGCTTGGCTAATAAGTTCACAACATTGCCATCCAGAAGGATAAGGAGGAAGAAGTTGGGGTAGGAAAAAAAATGTTTAACTTCAAAGAATTGTTTTGGCAGGCTGGAAGTATAACGGAGTAACACACAAAGCTTTGATCGTTTATAGTCAGGTGAATGCAGTTTAGTGAGAATTACTCATAAACGCGGATGGCAAAAAAAAAAAAGGAAAAAAACAAAAAAAAAAAAACAAACAATAACCAAGTCCTGAGTGACGTCAAATTCGAACTATCTATAGATAGTATGCAGATGACGTCACTCAGGCCTTTGTTATTGTTTTTGCCATCTGCGTTTGTGAGTTGTTCTCACTAAACTGTATTAACCACACTATAAAAGTTCATGGTTACACAGAGTTTGTGTGTTGGTCCGTTTTACTTCCGGATGGCAATGTTGTGAACTCCTTGGCCAAGCGCATTCTATCTAAGATAGAATGCGCTTGGCTAAGAAGCTCATAACATTGCCATCCGGAAGTATAACGGACCAACACACAAAACTGTATGTATCCATGTACGTTTATAGTCAGGTTAATACAGTTCAGTGAGCATTACTCATAAACGCGGATGGCAAAAACAATAACAAAGGCCTGAGTGACGTCATCTGCATACTATCTATAGTAGGATTAAAAGAATTTAGTTTAGAACGAATCATAACCATGGCTGTTTCAAAAAACCAAAACAAATTGATGAATGACGTCCATATCGATCCTTCTATTGGCAAATGCCCTTCAAACGTTTTCTAAACAATCCAAAATGTGGCCCAACGCCTCACAGCGGTATTATTTCGTGGTGGTTAAGATGCTAGAAATATATAGATAGTATGCGCTTGGCTAATAAGTTCACAACATTGCCATCCGGAAGTATATCAGACCAACACACAAAACTATGTGTAACCATGAACTTTTATAGTCTGGTTAATACAGTTCAGTGAGAAATACTCATAAACGTGGATCTCAAAAAACAATAACAAAGATCAGAGTGACGTCAACTTTATTCTATCTATAACGTAACAAAACTGTGTGTAACCTTAAACTTTTATAGATAGTATGCGCTTGGTTAAGGAGCTCACAACATTGCCATCCGGAAGTATAGCAGACTAACACACAAAACTTTGTGTAACCATGATCTTTTGTTTATAGATAGTTCGAAGATAACGTCACTCAGGTCTTTGTTATTGTTTTTGCCATCCGCGTTTGTGAGTTGTTCTCACTAAACTGGATTAACCAGACTATAAAAGTTCATGGTTACACAGAGTTTGTGTGTTGGTCCGTTATACTTCGGATGGCAATGTTGTGAACTCTTGGCCAAGCGCATTCTATCTATAGTCAGGTTAATACAGTTTAGTGAGAAGCACTCATAAACGCGGATGGCAAAAAACAATAACAAAGTCCTGAGGACGTCAAATTGGAACTATATATAGTCGGATTGATAGAATTTAGTTTAGAACGAATCATAACGATGGCTGTTTTAAAAAATAACAAATTGATGAATGACGTCAATATCGATCCCTCTTTTGGCAAATGCCTTCAAACGTTTTCTAAATAATCCAAAATGTGGCCCACTGCCTCATAGCGGTATTATTTCGTGGTGGTTAAGATGCTAGAAATATATAGATAGAACGAAGATGACGTCACTCAGGTCTTTGTTATTGTTTTTCGCTATTCACATTTATGAGTAATTCTCACTAAACTGTATTAACCAGACTATAAAGTTCATGGTTACACATAGTTTTGTGTGTTGGTCCGTTATACTTCCGGATGGCAATGTTGTGAACTTCTTAGCCAATCGCATTCTATCTATAATCATACATACGTAGGTAACGCACGGGTTAAATGAATGTAGGGTAGGCCTATCTATTTGTTTTACCTTTTACTGGGAACTGGGAACTGGGAACTCACTCGTGCAGTAAAAACTGCCGAATTCACAGAACAAATTTGTGATACTAGATGACGCACGAAAGTCTCTCTCTCTCTCTCTCTCTCTCTTCTCTCTCTCTCTCTCCTTCTCTCTTCTCTCCTCTTTCTCTCTCTCTCTCTCTATCTCTTTCTCACTCACTCAAACACACACACTCTCTCTCTCGCTCTCAAATTCTTTTTCTCCTATCCATCCTCCCTCCAAATTAAGCGATGTTGACCTTTTCAATGAAAGTGGGTGACACTTATTACTAATCAAGGCCATTGCGACTTCTTGGGTATGTCAGTCACGAAAATGACCGTAATCGAAGGATCAGTGTAGATGTTAGTGGACTGTAAAAGTTAATGAAATAACGAATATAAGTTAGAAAAGTTGACGTCACCGGGTCTGTGATTTGTTTTTTTTGTTTTTTTTTTGTTTTTGTTTTTTTTTTTTTTGTTTTTTTTTTTTTTTGCTATCCGGTTTATTAGTAATTTCACTAAACTGATTACCATTCTATAAACGTTTTTAAGGTTACACATAATTTTTGTGTTGGTCCGCAAAACTTCCGAGGAATGTTTTGGTTTCTGAGGCCAAGCGCTACTATCAGTATATATACAGCTTCAGAAAAAAAAAAGAACTAGATACTAACACAGGCTTTTCGAGCTCAAAACCCTTCTTCAGCCGAAACAAAAAAAAGCATAATGGTTATTAAAAACCCGATAGACGGCAGGGGTTAAGCAATAAAATTTATTGTTTCTCATTTTATATAGAATGTTTCTTTTCTTCTTTTTTTTCCTGTCTTTTTAACCGACTAAACTAGGAAAAACTTG
>NC_088369.1:39585840-39594278 GCF_034508935.2 Berghia stephanieae
GTAGTAGTACGTAGTAGTAGTAGTAGTAGTAGTAGTAGTAGTAGTAGTAGTAGTAGTAGTAGTAGTAGAAGTAGTAGTAACTCTTCTTCTTTCAGCTTATCCCGCATTTTGCAGGGTTGCCATAATGAATGCCACATCTCCATGCATCTCGGTTCAGCGTATCATCTTCCTCCAGGCCCGGTTCCTTCATATCATCCTTTACCTTATCCCACCATCTAGTCTTTGGGCGTCCCTTTTTCCTCTTTCCCGCTATTTGTAAGTCCAATACTTTCCTTCCCACGTACTCTCTCTCTCTCTCTCTCTCTCTCTCTCTCTCTCTCTCTCTCTCTCTCTCTCTCTCTCTCTCCGTCTCTCGTCTCTTTACACTGTAGATAGTTGTAGTAGTAATTATCTAGTATAAATAATTATAGTTCAGCTATGACAACGACTCGGCCCCGTCAATTTTAATCGGTCATTGGTCTATGGGGCCGGGCCGGGCCGTCCACGAAGACCTGTGATTATGTCTGCCGTGTTCACCTTGACAAAAGCACACATTAGCATTCCTCTCAAAATAACTATCCACACATTGACATGTATGGGATAATTATTCTTCCGTACGTCAGATGTATGTGTATTTTCTATTCTAAATGTTGCTGCTCGAAGCTCGAAGAAATCATTAACAATGTGAAATTGAATGTAAGCTTCAATTTAATATACAAAAACAGATCAAATGAACGTTTCGGATTTACCCTTTATCAACAAAACAGGACGAATGTTATTAACAACGCCACCCGAAAGGTACCCGAAACGTCCATTGTCTGTACTGTTCCCATCCCAAACCTTTCCATTTTCACCTTTTTCGTCTGCCCGAGACTTAACCCGGGATCGATCTTGGACCCTTTGCGTTTGGATCGAGTGCGCTGCCTACTGACCACCTATCAGAAACCCCATCAGATTTTTAAAAAACACAAACAAATTGCGTTTCCTATATTATGTCGGGATGGACCAGATGCTAAAAAGTCAAATTATAGTTAAAACGTCAAAAATATGCAACGTTGGTATTTAGCAAAGTAAAATATGATATTCCTTCTCCTCTATAAAGCAAATAAACTCAACTTAAGCATGATAATTCTGCTACAAATTCCATTTTCAACATCTTAACCATCCCGACTTAATACCGTTATGAGACGAGAGGTCACATAAGGCAATTTAATATATTTTATTCAATAACACAAGAAAAAATTGGATGGACAACACTGATTCTTCTTAATGACGGTATGTGTCTATTTTAACTCAAGTCTAATAATAAATTAAGCTTAGAATTGAATTTTAAGCATAAGATCCACTCCCCCCCCCCCCCCACCCCTCACCCCCATTTTTAATTTTTATTTTTTTCATCTTTTTAAAAAAATTTTTGAGACGATCGGTTGAACAAATGAACAACGCTAAAAATAAATAAAACAGATCATGTAAGAACGTGCAGGTGAAAGAAATAATAAATACAAGAATATCGTATAAAACTCTTGTAATGGGAGGCAGAAATAACGACGCAGAATAAATACAAAAAAACAAACGAAAAAAAAAAAACAAAAAACAAAGGCAACATTCAAACAACAGCAACATAATACGAAAGTAATAACAACAAAGTACAGAAGAAAAAAGCAACGCCACCCCCCCCCCCCCCCCCCCCCCCCCCCCCCCCCCCCCCCCCCCCCCCCCCCCCCCCCATACAAAAAAAAAAAAAAAAAATAAAACAATGATACCCCATATCAACAAGTGCGACCACAAATACACATAATATTATAGCTATAGAGGGAACGAAATTGACGTCAATCAGCTCTTTGTTATTGTTTTTAGACAGCCATTTTAACGATAAGTTCTTACCGGATTATAGATAGTATGCGCTTTTGGCTAAGAAGTCCACAACATTGCCATCCGGAAGTATAAGGGACCAACACACAAAACTTTGTGTAACATTGAACGTTTATAGTCTGGTTAATACAGTTGAGTGAGAATTACTCATAAACGTGGATGGCAAAAAAAAAAAAAAAAAAACAATAACAAAGACCAGAGTGACGTCAACTTCATTCTATCTAGATCTATATCAATCAGACGTTTAAGATAACACATTTGATATTTTATATACTCTCTTACCGATGATTTGTCGCATATTAATTAATCGATATAATATAGATAGTATGCGCTTCTGGCGAATGTTGTTCGTATCTTGGGTAAATGCATAAATATCATCCATAGATAGTAACAGCTTTCTACTTTTAAAAAATAAATCGTTTTCGTTTTTTTTTTTAAATCAGATTACGAGCGTTCAGTATTGCATCATCATTGACGAAACGAATAGATTGGCGAAAACGCCCCCGCCTTAAAATCGATAAAAAATTTTATTTTCATACACACTGGCTGTGCGATAACTTTAAAATGTTGTTAGTTATTATTTACAATAAGTATGCTGTGTTGTCATTGTGCACAGTATGTTTGTAATCCGTATACCATTCATTATGTGTGTGAGTGAGTGAGTGAGAGAGATAGAGAGAGAGAGAGAGAGAGAGAGAGAGAGAGAGAGAGAGAGAGGGCGGGAGAAAGAAAGAAAGAGAGAGAGAGCGAGAGAGAGAGGGAAAGAGTGTGTGTGTGTGTATGTGAGGGAGAGTGAGAGAGAGAGAGAGAGAGAGAGAGAGAGGGGGGATCGATAGAGAGAGAGAGAACGAGAGAGAGAGAGAGAAAGAAAGAGAGGGAATGAGAGAGAGAGTGTGTGTGTTTGTGTGTGTGTGTGTGTGTGTGTGTCTATGTGTGTGTTTGGTTGTGGAAGCGCTACATGACTTGATTAAGTTTTTTTTTTAGATCGTATGTGTAGAAATGCATGCATTCATTGTTGATTCAGAAAGTTTAAAAGTTTGATCAATATGGAATGAATGCGTCAACACCCATAGTCTTATTCTTCAGTACATGCTATCTACACGCCCGTTACCCGAACCGGTCTCATCGTAAAATGCGTGCAGGTCATTCACAATGCCTTCTTTTGTTGTTTGTTTAATTGAGCTTTTATATAGCGCAATATCCACTAAAATGTGCTCAAAGCGCTTTACAAGGGGTCCCTGGTCAACATCAACATTTAACATGTAGGACGTGACATGACGCATGTCAGGCGATATTACAATTTTTCGGACAAAGACAACGCTATCAACGGCCAGGTACTCATTTTACACCTGAGTACGGTGAGAGAATGTGAGTAAAAAGTCTTTTCCAAGGACTCAACTATGCGCCCAACGAGGCTCGAACCCAGGACCTTCCGATCCGAAAGCGAGTGTCATACCACTAGACCACATAGCCGCACCTCAAATTAGTTTTATCTTCATCTTATAAATAGATAGAACGAAGATGACGTCACTCGGGTCTTTGTTATTGTTTTTTGCCATCCACGTTTATGAGTACTTCTCACTAAACTGTGTTAACCAGACTATAACAATTCATGGTGACTGGTCCGTTATACTTCCGGATGGCAATGTTGTGAGCTTCTTAGCCAAGCGCACACTATCTATACATCTAACAATAAACATTGGCATAGGGATATTGACCTTAAAGAAAAAAGTACACTATCTAAATAAATAAAATAATACATAAATTCAATAAATATATAAATATATAAAGTAATAAATTAATTAATTAATAAATAAATAAAAATAAATAAACAAATCAATCAATCAATAAACAATCATTTTTTTTTAAAAACCTTGATTTAATAATATTTAACAATGTTGTCCCCGCAGGGAAAAAATTGTATTATCCCCTTACAGGCGTCAAGAAACATCCTACCTGTTCTTGCAAAACGCTTTCAGTGGATATTGCCCTATACAAATGTTCAATTAAAAAAATACATTAATAAATAATGTGATATATGAAAACTCAAGTTTCTTGTTATCTCAGAGCAAACATTTAACATCATGAGACTTGTGGGGCTATGTGGTCTAGTCGTATGACACTCGCTTTCGGATCGGAAGGTCCAGGGTTCGAGCCTCGCTCGGCGCATAGAAGGAGAAGGCCTTGGAGAAGGCTCTTTACTCACATTCTCTCACAGTACTCAGGTGTAAAATGAGTACCTGGCCGTTAACAGCGTTGTCTCTGTCCGAAAAAAGATGTAATATCGCCTAAGAGGCGTCATGTCCCGTCCTAAATGTCAAATGTTGTTGTTGTAAAGCGCTTTGAGCACGTTTAGTGGAAATTGCGCTATATAAAAGATCAATTTTTTAAAAAAATCGTTAAGAGACTTAAATCTACTCACCAGTGAAGTCAATGGTAAATTGCAGGCTGTCCTTCACAATTCGAATACAAGTTATTATTAAATCTTAAATCTCAAAAATATGAAAATCTACAAATCTGTTATTTACTAAATATGCATGATGACACAAATGCAAAAGTCTGCCGATGATTGTAAAAGTTTGTTATTTATCAAATATGAATGTTGCCACAGATACAAAAGTCTGCCAATTATTCTAAAAGTCTGTTGTTTATGAACTAAATAATAAAGTTATATTAAACAGTTGGATGAGAATGAAAAATCTACGATTCTACCATCGAGTCTGCCATCAATAAATTATGAATAATGACACAGCTCTAAAATTATATCAAGCAATTGGATTCAACAGTCTGATGTCACGTCGCCCAGCAACGGCGGCCATCGTGGTTCTAAACAAGGAAAATCGGTACTTTTATTCTTCATGCTGGCTAAAACTTTTGATATGTCTTGTGATCAGAATGTGTAAAAGTTAAAACGTGATCAGATTTATAATGTTTTGTTTTTTCCTCTGGATACACTTTTATACTCGTCGTAGAAATAATTTCTAGGGCGTCCGCCATTGTTCCGATAGTTTAGAGCCAGTTACTATGTTACTATGCGTCATTACGAGGGAAGTGACGTCATGGCGGTTGAAGGCTATTAGTTGACAAAATAATCAAAATTATTATCTCCCTATCCTTTTTGAATACACCCTGATTTTAATGTAGCGTAATAGTAAAAAAAAATATACGAGGGCCTTTCTAGTATCCTTGTGAAAAATATTTGGGAGTTAAAGATTTTTTTCTTCTCCAGCACGCATCCGATTTTACTATAAATAGATTTTGACGCGTAATATATTCTGATCAAAATGATAAATTTCTAATCTCAAATCGGTTTTGTAAACGAATTCACCTTAACAACGCCATTATCACATATTGTCTCATTCCTCTGTGGTGGTTTCATTCATCCTGTTTTGTTGATAAAGGGGAAACGCGAAACGTCTACATTATATATAATATTCGTTTATTAAATTGAAGCTTATAGATAGTATGCGCTTGGCTAAGAAGCTCATAACATTGCCATCCGGAAGTATAACGAACCAACACACAAAACTGTGTGTATCCATGAACGTTTATAGTCGGGTTAATACAGTTCAGTGAACGTTACTCATAAACGCGGATGGGACATTTTATTCTTCATGCTGGCTAGAACTTTTCATATGTCTTGTGATCAGAATGTGTAAAAGCCAAAACATGATCAGACTTATAATGTTTTTTCCCCTCTGGATACGCTTTTATGCTCGTCGGAGATATAATTCATAAGGGCGTCCGCCATTGTTCCGATAGTTTAGAGCCAGTTACTAAGTTACCATGCGTCATTACGAGGGAAGTGACGTCATGTCTGTTCAAGCCTATTCCACAAGTCTGCCATTATCAAGTACGGATTTTGACATAGAAATAAAACTATTTCAATTAGTTAGACGAGAAAGAATTAAGATTCTACACGTCTGTCATGTCATTTATAAAAAAATAAATAAAATAAAAAATAGAGCATTTATATAGAGCAATATCCACTAAACGTGCTCAAAGCGCTTTACATGGGTCCTTGGCCAACAGTAACACTTAACATGTAGGATGGGACATGACGCCTGTAAGACGATATTACATTCTTTTCGGACAGAGACAACGCTGTTAACGACCAGGTATACTCATTTAACACCTGAGTACGGTCAGAGAAAGTGAGTAAAGAAAAGAGCCTTTTCCAAGGACTCAACTATGCGCCGAGCGAGGCTCGAACCCACCAGGACCTTCCGAACCGAAAGCGAGTGTCATACCACTATACCACATAGCCGCACTTATCAAAAAAAGAAAAGATTTTGACACAGAAATAAACCTATTTCAATTCAGTCGAACAAGATTGAAGTAGACCTAATCTGAATGGTTTTACAAGTACTAGGTGGTTCATCTAAAAAGAATAATGACACAGCCGATATTAAAGCATTTGACCCAGCTTAAATCATAATAAATAAATATACAATTTAGAAAAAGACTTTTATTATAAGTTATCAAACGAAACTATTGACACAGATATATTATAAGAGTTTATTATTAAATCAACCAATTATATGAGAATAAACATGAACTCTTACAAGTCTATCTATTGGATTCAATAGTCTGATGTCACGTCGCCCAGCAACGGCGGCCATCGTGGTTATAAACAAAGAAAATCGGTACTTTTTATTCTTCATGCTGGCTAGAACTTTTCATATGTGTTGTGATCAGAATGTGTAAAAGTCAAAACATGAACAGATTTATAATGTTTTTTTTTTTCTTTGGATACGTTTCTATGCTCGTCGGAGAAATATTTCATAAGGGCGTCCGCCATTGTTCCGATAGTTTAGAGCCAGTTACTAAGTTACTATGCATCATTACGAGGGAAGTGACGTCATGACTGTTGAAGCGTATTATCAAGAAAGAATATTGACCAAAACTGAAAGACGTTCGGTGATTGAGAGACAATCCATTTCCTTATACATATTACTTTTACTGTCGTACTTTGAAAAAAAACCAAAAAAAAAAAAAACAAAAAAAACCCAAACATTTATTGAAAATTTGGTCCAGAAACTCGTCCTTCAATTACCGATTGATTAAATTATTTATCCTCATCTTGTCAAAAACTCTCGAACCTGGGACGTGGAGGGGGGGGGGGTCTTAAAGGAAATTGCCAGGTTTGGGATTAAAAAACAAAAACAAAATGAGGATCGCATTAATCGAACGAAATTTAGTTTGAAAGAAGGGATTTCTGTCCAAATTTTTCTTTCAAGAACGTATGGAATGTATCTAGATAGTTCTTTCTTTGACGTAATGTAGATAAGAATATTATGCCTTTTGCGCTACGATATCATAAGATATCGTCGCTTAGGCATTCCACGAAGGAATATAGATAACTCATCAAACAAGATGTCTAATGTCAACAGGAGTCACCCATGTTGTCCAAGTGAGCAAATTGGGGGTTTATAATCTTGCTCAGGGTAAAAGACGAAAGTGCCTGAAGCGGGGCTCGAACCCGGGTCATCCGGATCACAGTGCAATGCCTTCGCCACTCGGCCACTTCGTAATGTAAACGTAATTGACGTAATGTAGACAAAATAAGTTCAATATTGTAATCAAATATCAATAGTCGATAAAGGATGAAGCCGTCGGTTTGGGTCGCTTTGATTTTAACTTCAAGTCGTGCGTTAAAATGCTAGGATAAAAGCCACAGTAATAATAATAATATGAGTTTTTAATAAACTGACTGCCACGTTGAAGTATGAATGCCGTCACAACAAAGAATGTCAATTTATTATATAGATACTATGCGCTTGGCTAAGAAGCTCACAACATTGCCACCCGAAAGGTAACGGACCAACACACAAAACTGTATGTAACCATGAACGTTTATAGTCTGGTTAAAACAGTTTACTGGAATTAATCATAAACGCGAATGGCAAATTACAATAACTAAGACCTGAGTGACGTCAACTTCGAACTATCTATAAAATACAGATGAGGAATATATGACCCATCGTCACAAAAAGGTACTACGTCAGCCTGTTATCGATGTTGAAATAAACTTTAACTCCTCTTTACCAGCCATTTTCAAGATTTTCCCCAAAACTTCACACCCGACTAACACAAAAAATAGATTTGTTATCAAAACAGAGACAATGTTTTTAAAGGCCAGATACTCATTTTACAACTGAGTACAGTGAGAGAATGTGAGTAAATATCCTTTTCCATGGACTCAACTATGCGCCGCTCCAAGCAGGACTCGAACCCCGAACCTCCTATCCGGGGGTGAGTGTCATTCCACAAGCTTTCATAAGCTTACCCCCCAAACATTGGGGGATGGGGGGGGGGGGGGGGGGAGGGTGGAGAGGAAGTGGGTTTTATCATTAATTCTCATTGTTTTTAGGTCCCGTAGCTCAGGGTAGAGCACTACTTCAACGCAAAAGGGGCCAAGACGTCCCGGGTGCAGACGAATTTTGCCTGAGCCCCCCCCCCCCCCCTTTCTTCCCGTCCACCCAGCATCTTGGGTAGCCAGTCTGTTTTGATCGGGGGCGGGGGAAAAAATTAGCGATGCGAAGCGTCCTATCCCAAGGATGCAAGCAATTACTTTTTCCCTTTCA
>NC_088369.1:39594378-39596878 GCF_034508935.2 Berghia stephanieae
ATTGTTTTTGCCATCCGCGTTTGGAGCTGTTCTCACTAACTGTAATTAACCTGACATAAAAGTTCATGGTTACACAAGTTTGTGTTTGGCCGTTATACTTCCGGATGGCAATGTTGTGAACTCCTTGGCCAAGCGCTTCTATCTAAATAGATATTCGAAGATGACGTCACTCATCTTTGTTATTGTTTTTTTTTTGCCATCCGCGTTATGATAATGCTCACTGAACTGTATTAACCTGACTATAAACGTTAATGGATATACACAGTTTTGTGTTTGGCCGTTATACTTCCGGATGGCAATGTTATGAGCTCTTATCCAAGCGCATACTATCTTAGATAGAATGCGCGGGCCAAGGAGTTCACAACATTGCCATCCAAAATATAACGACCAACACACAAACTCTGTGTAACCATGAACTTTAAGATAGAATGCCTGGCCAAGGATTCACAACATTGCCATCCGGAAGTAAAGGGGTCAACACACAAACTCTGTTAACCATGACTTTTATAGTCGGGCTAATACAGTTTAGTGAAAAACAACTCACAAACGCGGATGGCAAAAACAATAACAAAGCCTGAGTGACGTCATCTGCATACTATCTATAGTCAGGTTAATACAGTTTAGTGAGAACAACTCACAAACGCGGATGGCAAAAACAATAACAAAGGCCTGAGTGACGTCATCTGCATACTATCTATAGACACTCAATAGGATTCAATAGTCGTAACGTCACTTCCTTCATCATGATGCATGGTAACTTAGCAACACTGGCTCTAAACTATCGGAACAATGGCGGACGCCAGTATGAAATATTTCTCCGGCGAGCATAAAAGCGTATCCAGAGGGAAAAAACATAAACTTGATCATGTTTTGACTTTTACACATTCTAGTCACAATACACATGAAAAGTTCTAGCCAGATTGAAGAATAAAAAGTAATGATTTTCTTTGTTTAGAACCAAGATGGCCACCGTTGCCGGGAGGCATGACATCAGACTATTGAATCCAATTCTTATTATTTAATGCCAAGACTTACTTTCTCCACTGATACCCGTCCACAAATGTCTCCAGCATGTCGTACAAGACGGCATAGTCCACCTTGTCTCGGTTGGACAGCTTGCTACTGTTGATGGACCTCAATGTGCCCAGGAAATTGTTCGCTGTTTCCTGGAAGAAAAAAACAATAATATGAAAAACATTTTAAAAAGAAAAAAATAAAATAAGGATATGAAAATAAATTACTCTTTATTCATCATGATGATAAATTGTTCGCTGTTTCCTGGATGAAAAAAAAAGAATATGAAAAACATTTTTTTAAAATGAAAAAGAAAATAAGGATAAGAAAATAAATTACTCTCTATTCATCATGATGATAAATTGTTCGCTGTTTCATGGAAGAAAAGAGAATATGAAAAACAATAAGAAAAAAGAAAAGAAAATAAAGATAAGAAATAAAAAAGATAAGAAAATAAAGTAATTTTTATTCATCATGGTGATAAATTTTTGATTTGGGTTTATCATGTGGAAAACATCTATCCGCTTGTTAACTCTCTCCTTACCAGCTATTTTTAGAATTCACTCCCACCCAACACAATAATAGACTTTTCTTACTCAAACAAAAAGTAACAAGTGAGCTCTACAACACAGTGTTTAGTATTTTATAGCTGTAATCAAAGCATTTCTTAAAATGTTGTGATGTACAATAGAAATCCGAATGAGAAAATTGTCTGTTGCATCGTAACGAATGAGACGATTTTCCTGTGTGTGGGATGGAGAGGGTTATATTAAATGATAGAAATCTAATCTACGGTTAGATACCACAAGACCACATAGCCGCACACACTTACATATCTGACGGTCATGAAATCCAACCCATAATGCTCTAATCTGTCGCTGTTTCTGTAGTGTCCGATGTAAGACGCAAACTCTGGCCTGTCGTCCAAGCGCCAGTTGAATAATTCCCTCTCTAGTGTTAGTAAATCTTTGTGATCATCGCCTGGACAGGACGAGAAAAAAATTTTAAAATAAAGATTGCTTCAATAGGGTATTCAGAATACACGACTAAATTGTGATATAATGTGACCAACGTAAACTTATTTGCAGATCATATAAACCAACTATGAGCGGCTATGTGGTCTAGTGGTACGACACTCGCTTTCGGATCGAAAGGTCCTGGGTTCGAGCCTCGCTCGGCGCATAGTTGAATCCTTGGAGAAGGCTCTTTACTCAGATTTTCTCACCGTACTCATGTGTAAAATGAGTTTCTGGCCGTTAACAGCGTTGTCTCCGTCCGAAAAAAAATTGTAACATCGCCTAACAGGCTTGTCTCGTCGTAATAAATGTTAAATGTTGCTGTTGGTCAGGGACCACTTATAAAGCGCTTTGAGCACATTTAGTTGATATTGCACTATATAAAAGCTCTTTTTTTTAAAAAAAAATACTTATGGGCTCATTGTTGTTTTGGAAATACTCTCAAACCGAGGCAAAAGCTTGTCCCATTA
>NC_088369.1:39601878-39604378 GCF_034508935.2 Berghia stephanieae
GTCATGAAATAATTTGGTTTAATATGCACTAAGGTAATATGTTGTTATGAATTTAATTATAAATAGCTTAAAATTGTATTTTGCTGTTGCTGGTGGTCGTATGGTAGAGTCACGATCTCCCCGGCCAGGCGGAGTTGTCGTACCAGTAAGGTCGCGGGTTCGAGCCCTCCATCGCCGCCGCGAAGTTTTTTATTCTTTGTTGTCTTCTGGCACTTTCCTACTCACTTCATTTCTTGTTGTTATCAACATAAGTGCCTGCTTCACTCACTTTTCTGAATTAAAAATTCACCTCTTGCTGTTGAAGTAGATTTCATTTCAGACTGAGTTAAGTTAACGGGGGTCAGGTCCTGATTTCTGAGTTGGTAGAGCACTCGCTTCACACGCAAAGGGATTGGGATCGATCCTGGGAATCTTCGAATTTAACGCCTGTTTATTACAATTGATGCTTATATAATACAATTGGTGTTTAAGTAAAGCACTCATCAAATTTGTCAACCAGATCAATCGCAGAAACACACACAGCTTAGTGTAACTCTAAAAAAAGAAAGAGCATTTTTATAGCGCAGTATACACTCAACGTGCTCAAATCGTTTACAAACAGTTCCTAGCCAACAGCAGCACTTAACAGGAGGGCGATTTCACATTTTCCCCCAGACGGAGACAAACCTGTTAACGGTCAGGTACTCAATCATTTTACACCCGAGCACGTTGAAAGAATTTGCGTAGAGAGCCTTTTTTCCCAAGGACTGTTAAGGTGAATAAACAAAATAGGGGAAATTTGTCGTTCGGGTCTATTCCAATGAAGGACTGGAATAACCCAGGCGTCAGCCACAGTGCAGCGCCGCAAAGTGAACTAGGGCGAGGTGACTTGCTTAAGTCCACATTATAAGGAGCCGGGTAGTCGAACTCGGTACCTTTTGGATACGACTGTACCTCTTGGCCACGCTGTTTTCCCTTGTCTGAGCGTGGCCTTCGGAAAGTTATGGCCTGACACTGACCAAAAAATGACGTCAAAATGCCAGTCTTTTGCCACAAAAGAAAACAAATCGTGAGTTATATTCAAAAGTTCAGCCAATGAAATAACTTGTATCAAGGCCGTCTATATAACACTATATAGAGGGCCTTGCTTGTATCCATGAACTCTACTAACGACAACTCACTGGGCGGTGCAAAAACCAAATAATGACGTCAAACTGCCAGTCATTTTGGGTGTCAGGCTATAACATAACGATGGCTACGGTCTGAGAGCCATCTGGATAGATCGTTCGAAGTTGACGTCACTCAAGCTTTTGTTATTGTATTTTGCCATCCGCGTCTGTGAGTGATTCTCACTAAACTGTATCAACCACACTATAAACGTTCATGGATACACACAATTTTGTGTGTTGGTCTGTTATACTTCCGGAATACAATGTTATGAGCTTCTTAGACAAGCGCATACTATCTATACGCCGAGACACCTGGTTATTTTGAAAAATTATGACTAGACAACGGAGTGATACATTTTGACACACTTGTAGAATCTGTCTGACGTTTGTTTGTAAACAAACACGGGACATTGGACTTGTCTGCTGTGCTCAGAGGACAACGACCTGTCATGCAACATTTATTTATTGTCGAAACAAATAACCGAGCAAAGAAAGATTGTTCGTAGGAGAAAAGAGCAATATATATTTTCCGTGTTAACTCCCTCCCCTCCCCCCACCCTACCCCCACACCAGCATTCCACCAGAACGAAAATACGCTTCAATAATCATGTCGTCACTTCCCTCGTAATGTCGCATGGTAACTAGGTAACTGGCTCTAAACTATCGGAAAAATGGCGGACGCCCTTATGAAATATTTCTCCGACGACCATAAAAGAGTATCCAGAGGAGAAAACCATCATAAATATGATCATGTTTTGACTCTTATACATTCTGATCACAAGACATATGAAAAGTTCTAGCCAGCATAAAGAATAAAAAGTACTGATTTTCTTTGTTTAGAACCACGATGGCCGCCGTTGCTGGGTGACGTGACATCAGACTATTGAATCCAATTGAAAAGAAAAAGTCAATGGGAGGGGAAAGAGTAAGTAGCTCAACTGTGTCGTCTTCGCCGTGTAACTAAATGGCACGAGTTCGATTCCCATCCCATCCATAAAGGGAATGTTATTTATTATATAATTTATCATGAGGGGACATTTGTGACCCCTCGTCTCAAAACGGTATTATGTCGGTATGGACCAGATGCTAAAAAGTCAAATTATAGTTAAAACTGGTCAAAAATTAATATTAAACATTGGTATTTAGCACAGTAAAATATGATAGTCTTTCTCCTCTATAAACCATATATACTCAACTTTGCATGATATTTCTGGCTACAAATCCCATTGTCAGCATCTTAATCATCCCGACTTAATACCGTTTTGAAAAGAGATGTCACATTTTGTTTTGTCTCGTTATTTTCTATCTTGCTTTGTCTGGCACTGTTCCATGCAAGGTTGGTCAGATCTTTA
>NC_088369.1:39611878-39624378 GCF_034508935.2 Berghia stephanieae
GTTACATGAAAGATCAAGTTTCTTGTTATCTAAGAGCAAACATTTAACATCAAGAGACTTGTGGGGCTATGTGGTCTAGTCGTATGACACTCGCGTTCGGATCGGAAGGTCGTGGGTTCGAGCCTCGCTCGGCGCATAGTTGAGTCCTTGGAGAAGGCTCTTTACTCACATTATCTCACCGTACTCAGGTGTAAAATGAGTACCTGGCCGTTAACAGCGTTGTCTCTGTCCGAAAAACATGTAATATCGCCTAAGAGGCGTCATGTCCCGTCCTAAATGTCAAATGTTGATGTTGTAAAGCGCTTTGAGCACGTTTAGTGGATATTGCGCTATATAAAATCTCAATTTTAAAAAAATCGTTAAGAGACTTAAATCTACTCACCAGTGAAGTCAATGGCAAATTGCACGCTATTCTTCACACTTGAATTCAAATACGAATTATTGTTGTTTTTTTAAATCTCACAAAATATGAAAATCTACAAGTCTGTTATTTACCAAATATGCATGATGACACAATGCAAAAGTCTGCCGATGATTGTAAAAGTTTGTTATTTATCAAATATGAATGTTGTCACAGATACGGAAGGCTGCCGATGATTGTAAAAGTCTGTTGCCATAGGTACAAAAGTCTGTCGTGATTGTAGAAGTCTGTTATTTATCAAATACGAATGTTGACACAGGTACAAAAGTCTGTCGATGATTCTAGAAGTCTGTTATTTATCAAATACGAATGTTGACACAGGTACAAAAGTCTGCCGATGATTTTAAAAGTCTGTTGTTTATGAACTAAATAATAAAGGTAGATTGAACAGTTGGATGAGAATGAACACTACGATTCTACCATCGAGTCGGCCATCAATAAATTATGAATGGCATAGCTATAAAAATATATCAATTAATGGGCATGATCTATATTACATTTCCATGTGCTCGAGGTCATTGGTCACATTGCAATATGTGCTCAAAGTGACCCACATAGTGAATAATGTTCACAGTTTTTAAAATACCTAACATCACGATTGGTCATTTTGTTCAGCTTGACACATGGGTATGCCTACAACTTTCATAGACAAAGCAGAGTGTTTACATTTCTGAAGAAATATCCAATCGTTGGACAGCAACAAATCATGTGATTGATGACTTGGTTGGACGAAAACATGAATATAGATCGCTCCCATTAGTTGACAAAATAATCTAAATTATTATCTCCCTTTCCTTTTTGAATACACCCTGATTTTAATGTAGCGTAATAGTAAAAAAAAAATATTACGAAGGCCTTTCTATTATCCTTGTGAAAAATATTTGGGAGTTAAAGATTTATTTTCTTCTCCAGCACGCATCCGATTTTACTATAAATAGATTTTGACGCGTAATAATATTCTGATCAAAATGATAAATTTCTAATGTCAAATCGGTTTTGTAAACGAATTCACCTTAACAACGCCATTATCACATATTGTCTCATTCCTCTGTAGTGTTTCATTCATCCTGTTTTGTTGATAAAGGGGAAACGCGAAACGTCTACATTATATATAATATTCGTTTATTAAATTGAAGCTTATAGATAGTATGCGCTTGGCTAAAAGCTCATAACATTGCCATCCGGAAGTATAACGGACCAACACACAAAACTGTGTGTATCCAGGAACGTTTATAGTCGGGTTAATACAGTTCAGTGAGCATTACTCATAAACGCGGATGGTACTTTTTATTCTTCATGCTGGCTAGAACTTTTCATATGTCTTGTGATCAGAATGTGTAAAAGCCAAAACATGATCAGATTTATAATGTTTTTTGTTTCATCTGGATAGGCTTTTATGCTCGTCGGAGATATAATTCATAAGGGCGTCCGCCATTGTTCCGATAGTTTAGAGCCAGTTACTAAGTTACCATGCGTCATTACGAGGGAAATGACGTCATGACTGTTAAAGCCTATTCCACAAGTCTGCCATTATCAAGTAAGGATTTTGACATAGAAATAAAACTATTTCAATTAGTTAGACGAGAAAGAATTAAGATTCTACACGTCTGTCATGCCATTTATAAAAAAAAATAAAATAAAAAATAGATCATATATATAGAGCAATATCCACTAAACGTGCTCAAATCGCTTTACAAGGGGTCCATGGCCAACAGCAACACTTAACATCTAAGACGGGACATGACGAATGTAAGGCGATATTACATTTTTTTCGGACAGAGACAACGCTGTTAATGACCAGGTATACTCATTTTACACCTGAGTACGGTGAGAGAAAGTGAGTAAAGAGTCTTTTCCAAGGGCTCAACTGTCCGCCGAGCGAGGCTCGAACCCGTCAGGTCCTTCCGTTCCGAAAGCGAGTGTCATACCACTAGACCACATAGCCGCATTTATAAAAAAAAAAGAAAAGATTTTGACACAGAAATAAACCTATTTCAATTCAGTCGAACAAGATTGAATGTAGACCTAATCATGAATGGTTTTACAAGTACCTAGGTGGTTCATCTAAAAAGAATAATGACACAGCCGATATTAAAGCATTTGACCCAGCTTAATCAAAATAAATAAATATACAATTTAGAAAAAGACTTTTATTATAAGTTATCAAACGAAACTATTGACACAGATATATTATAAGATTTTATTATTAAATCAACCAATTATATGAGAATAAACACGAACTCTTACAAGTCTGTCAATTGGATTCAATAGTCTGATGTCACGTCGCCCAGCAACGGCGAGCAGCGTGGTTTTAAACAAAGAAAATCGGTACTTTTTATTCTTCATGCTGGCTAGAACTTTTCATATGTGTTGTGATCAGGATGTATAAAAGTCAAAACACGAACAGATTTATAATGTTTTTTTTTTCTTTGGATAGGCTTTTATGCTCGTCGGAGAAATATTTCATAAGGGCGTCCGCCATTGTTCCGATAGTTTAGAGCCAGTTATTAAGTTACTATGAGTCATTACGAAGGAAGTGACGTCATGACTGTTGAGGCCCATTATCAAGAAAGAATATTGACCAAAACTGAAAGACGTTCGGGTATTCAGAGACAACCCATTTCCTTATATATATATATATATATATATATATATATATATATATATATATATATATATATATATATATATATATATATATATATTATTTTTACTGTCGTACTTTGAAAAAAAAACAACCAAACATTTATTTAAAATGTGGGCCAGAAAACTCGTCCTTCAATTATCGATTGTTTAAATTATTTATCCACATCTTGTCAAAAACTCTCAAACCCGGGACGTGGGGGGGGGGGGGGGAAGGGGGGGGGGGAGTCTTAAAGGAAATCGCCAAGTTTTGGATTTATGTTTTTAAGAAAATGAGGATCGCATTCATCGAACGAAATTTATTTTGAAAGAAGGGATTTCTGTCCAAGTTTTTCTTTCAAGTACGTATGGAATGTATCTAGATAGTTCTTTCTTTGACGTAATGTAGATAAGAATATTATGCCTTTTGCGCTACGATATCATAAGATATCGTCGCCTAGGCATTCCACGAAGGAATATAGATGACTCATCAAACAAGATGTCTAATGTCAACAGGAATCACCCATGTTGTCCAAATGGGGGGGGGGGGGGGGTTAATAATCGTGCTCAAGGTAAAAAAACGAAAGTGCCTGAAGCTAGGCTCGAACCCGGGTCATCCGGGTCACAATGCAATGCCTTAGCCACTCGGCCACTTCGTAATGAAGATGTAATTGACGTAATGTAGATAAAAATAAGTTCAATATTGTAATCAAATATCAATAGTCAATAAAGGATGAAGCCGTCAGTTTGGGTCGCTTTGATTTTAACTTCAAGTCGTGCGTTAAAATGCTAGGATAAAAGCCACAGTAATAATAATAATATGAGTTTTTAATAAACTGACTGCCACGTTGAAGTATGAATGCCGTCACAACACAAAGAATGTCAATATTATTATTATATAGATACTATGCGCTTGGCTAAGAAGCTCACAACATTGCCACCCGAAAGGATAACGGACCAACACACAAAACTGTATGTAACCATGAACGTTTATAGTCTGGTTAAAACAGTTTACTGAGAATTAATCATAAACGCGAATGGCAAATTACAATAACTAAGACCTGAGTGACGTCAACTTCGAACTATCTATAAAATACAGATGAGGAATATATGACCCATCGTCACAAAAAGGTACTACGTCAGCCTGTTATCGATGTTGAAATAAACTTTAACTCTCTCTTTACCAGCCATTTTCAAGATTTTCCCCAAAACTTCACACCCGACTAACACAGAAAAATAGATTTGTTATCAGAACAGAGACAATGTTGTTAAAGGCCAGATACTCATTTTACACCTGAGTACAGTGAGAGAATGTGAGTAAATATCCTTTTCCATGGACTCAACTATGCGCCGCTCCAAGCAGGACTCGAACCCAGAACCATCCTATCCGGGGGTGAGTGTCATTCCACAAGCTGCATAAGCTTATCCCCCCCAAACATTTGGGGAGGGTGGGGGGGGGGGGGGCGAGGGGTGAGAGAAGTGTTTTATACATTAACTTCTCATTGTTTGAGGTCCCGATAGCTCAGTTGGTAGAGCACTCACTTCACACGCAAAGGGACCAAGATCGATCCCGGGTGCAGACGAGATTTTGCCTGAGCCCCCCCCCCCCCTTTCTTCCCTGTCCACCCAGCAGTCATTGGGTAGCCGAGTCTGTTAGATCTGGGGGCGGAAAGAACTTAGCGATAGACTAGCGTCCTATCCAAAGGATAGCAAGCAATTACTATTGTCCGTTTCACGATAAACTCCGGCTCCATGAGCCTCGTGGCTCTGGGGGAAAACTTTTTTTTTCTTCTAATTTTAGCATTAATATCATTCAGACATCACACTTTTTCGTGATGATGGGTCACATTTTATAAATAGTATGCGCTTGGCTAAGAAGCTCACAACATTGCCATCCGGAAGTATAACCGACCAACACACAAAACTATGTGTAACCTTAAACGTTAATAGTCTGGTTAATACAGTTTAGTGAGAACTACTCATAAACGTTGATGGCAAAAAGAAATAACAAAGACGTCACTTCATTCAATATATAAATTAAAATTTCAAAAGTTCAATTTACATCATCACGTTCCCTTCAATTTAGTATAATAAAAACGTAACCGTTGCTAAATAGCAATATCCACTAAACGTGCTCAAAGCGCTTTACTAGGCGTGCCTAGTCAACAGCAACACTTAACAGGTAGAACGAGACATGACGCCTGTGAGGCGATACTGCATTTTTTCCCCGACAGAGACAACGCTGTTAACGGCCAGGTACTCATTTTACACCTGAGTACGGTGAGAGAATGTGAGTGAAGAGTCTTTTCCAAGGATTCAACTATGCGCCGTGCGAGGCTCGAACCCAGGATCTTCCAATCCTAAAACGAGTGTAATCCCACAAGACTACTTAACGGCAACATTTACGTAATTCATGAAACAATAATATTCATTCTTCTTAGTATTATGACCGTAGCCATCGTTAACTTATAGCCTGACACTGACCAAAAAATGACGTCAAAATGCCAATCTTTGCCAACAAAAGAAAACAAATCGTGAGATGTATTCAATAGTTCAACCAATGGGACCACTTGTGTCCAAGAGCACAACTAACGACAGCTCACTTGGCGGTGCAAAAAAACAAATAGTGACGTCAAAATGCCCGAACCCAGGACCTTCCAATCCGTAAGCGAGTACCATACCACAAGACAACATAGCCGCACGAGTACTGTTTTAAGACGATTTTCACACATGGGAAACTGACACACAAAAATATACAATAAGACAGACGCATGTGCAGGTCAGATTCTGTTCGCGAAACTGTATTATCCAGACGACAAACTTTTAGCTTACACATAGATGGCAATGTTGTGAGCTTCTTAGCCAGGCGCATACTATCTATATCTATGTGTTTGTGAGTTGAATGTTATAGAAGGAATGAAATTGGCGTCACTCAGCTCTTTGTTATTGTTTTTAAGCCAGTCAGTTTTATAGATAGAATGCGCATGGCCAAGGAGTTCACAACATTGCCATCCGGAAGTATAACGGATCAACACACAAACTCTGTGTAACCATGAACGTTTATAGTCAGGTTGATACAGTTTAGTGAGAACAACTCACAAACGCGGATGGCAAAAACAATAACAAAGGCCTGAGTGACGTCATCTTCGAACTATCTATAAGTAGCTCTTTATAAATTGTATCAATCCGACCATTATAAACATTTACGGTTACACATAGTTTTGTGTATTGGTACGTTATATCTGGTTGGTGGATGTTGTAAGTATTTTAACTAAGGCCATAGCATCATTCTATAAAACAGTAATAATGTAAAATAATAATAATAATTAATAAAATAATTAATAATAAATATAATAAATAATAATAATAATAATAATAATAATAATAATAATAATAATAATAATTAATAAAATAATAATAATAAAATAATATATTAAGAAAACCATCGTAGTCAGTATTGCCCATCAAATTATTTTTATATTTAAAAAATACACTTACAGATGCAAACACTAGAAAAATATACAAATGATTTCAATAGTTACTATCCAATATAAACGAAATCCGTTACTACTAAATCCACATAATAATCAATCCATACTTATATCTATATATCTCTCTTTTTCTCACACTATATAATATAAAATCTAATTCACAAATCACACACACAGACAATCCCAATCAATAATATTTATTCAATGTAATCGACGAGAAGTTAACAGTTACAGTTACAGTTATTAAATCTCCGTTCACAGTTTTGTTTGTTGTTGCCTCTCACTCACTCACTCGCTTTCTTCGCGTCGTCCGTTTTACTCGATCTCGCTAGTCTAACTGCTCTCCTGTCGCGTTTCGCGTTACTTTTTCGATCTCACCAACACACATTCTGGCAAAGTGCCGTCGTATTCTCGTATTATAGATACTGTTTTCATTCCTTTTTTGTTGACAGTTCTCATTGACGAGGTTTTCACAGAGCGTGGGTATTTTATCTGTATAAATCTATGTGGTGGATGTTAGGATCTATATTTTTTTTTCAAAGCGGGACAACCCCCCCCCCACCTCCCACACACACACACACACACACACACACACACACCCACACACACACACATACCCTCTCAGGACGGCCCATTCGATTAGCTAGATTATGTCAACTGGAGTAAAACATGTCAAATTATAGACAGTATGCGCTTGCCATCCGGAACTGACCAACACACAAAACTCTGTGTAACCATGAACTTTTATAGTCTGGATAATACAGTTGAGTGAGAATTACTCATAAACGCGGATGACAAAAACAATAACAATGGCCCAAGTGACGTCAGCTTCGATCTATCTATAGATAGTTCGAAGATGACGTCACTCAGGTCTTTGTTATTGTTTTTTGCCATCCGCGTTATGAGCATGCTCACTGACGTATTAACCATGACTATAAACGTCAGATACACACAGTTTGTGTTTGTCCGTTTATCTTCGATGCAATGTATTGACTTCTAGCCAAGCGCTACTACTATCATGATGAGAGTGCCCGCTGCCTGAATTCATGTTCAAACCAAGTTCTTGCTTTTCTTATGAAACAGATTTTTCTCCCCCCCCCCCCCCCCCCCCCCCCCCCCCCCCTCACAATCACACATACCCTCTAAGGGCCACCCATTCGATTAGCTAGATTATGTCAAGTGGAGTAAATTAAATGTCAAATTATACAATCGGTGCAGTGAGAGTGCCCGCTGCCCGATTCATGTTCCCACCAAATTCTTGCTTTTCTTATGAAACAATTTTTTTTTCCTCTACCATGGGTGGTTGTTTTTTTATTGAGGAGGGGGAGGGGGGGGGGGGGAGAAATCATGTCCTGCCCGGATGTTTCCTTCGTTAACTCATAGCCGGGCACTGACCAAAAATTACATCGTAATAGATAGTTCGAAGATGACGTCACTCAGGCCTTTGTTATTGTTTTTGCCATCCGCGTTTGTGAGTTGATCTCACTAAACTGTATTAACCAGACTATAAAAGTTCATGGTTACACAGAGTTTGTGCGTTGGTCCGTTATACTTCCGGATGGCAAAGTTGTGAACTCCTTGGCCAAACGCATTCTCTCTATAGATAGTATGCGCTTGGCTAAGGAGCTCACAACATTGCCCTCCAGAAAGTAAAACAGAAAAAAACCATCATTATTATTATTATATCTTATCAATAGTTAAAGATCACCAAGAATTGTTCCAACTTTAGACGACCATAATGACTTTTTTTAAAATGTTGGGATTTAAGACCAGTGACGGGGATAAGTGATGCGTACTCCGATAATAAGAATACTTTTTTTTTAAACTAGAGCTTTTATATTGCGCAATATCCTCAAAATGTGCTCAAAGCGCTTTACAAAGGGTCCTGACCAACAGCAACACGTAACATGTAGAACGAGACATAACGGCTGTTAGGTGAGATTACAATTTTTTTCCGACAGAGACAACGCTGTTGACGGCCAGGTATTAATTTTACACCTGAGTACGGTGAGAGAATGTGAGTAAAGAGTCTTTTTCAAGGACGCAACTATTCGCCAAGAGAGGCTCGAACCAGGACCTTCCGATCCGAAAGCGAGTGTGATACCACAAGAGCACATAGCTGCACAAAAAAAACATTGTCATGATCGCTTTCAGTAATGCCACAGAGGAAAAGAAATTTACGTATGCTTCAACCCAAACTCAGAGAGTTATCTGCCCTTGAAATGTGTTACTTCATCATCATCATCATCATCATCATCCACACATCTCATCACATCATAAACCCCATCCATCATCATCATCACCCCTTTATCTTCTCCATAAACTATCTCGTCATCATCATCCCCATCGCCCATCACATCTCCCCTTCATCAATCATCATCAATCATCATCATCATCATCAATCATCATCATCATCATAAATCATCATCATCTTTCCTCATCCTCATCTCATCATCATCATCCCCTTTCATCATCATCATAAACCACATCATCACATCATCATCATCATCATCATCATCATCATCATCCATCATCCGCCCCCCACCACCACCACCATCAAAGTCATCGCAATCTGTTGAGTTTTCCGAATTTTTTTTGTTTTTTTTTAAATTTTTTTTTACGTGGTCTGAATCTCCTTGTGTGTGAGTGTGTGTATGCATGCGTGTGCATATTGTGCTTGTGTTGTGTGTGTATGTCTATGTGTATAGTGTGTGTCGTGTTTCCAAGCTATATTTATCAGCGTGATAAATTTGCTTGTTTGATTGGTGTTGTTGTTTTTATGAGTTTTCCGGAGAGCTGTTGACACGATCGTGTTCATGATACAATTTCTATACTTAGCAACAAGGCCGTGGGAGTATTTCGTGTTGCAAT
The DNA here is from genome assembly GCF_034508935.2 of Berghia stephanieae. Lineage (NCBI taxonomy): Eukaryota > Metazoa > Mollusca > Gastropoda > Nudibranchia > Aeolidiidae > Berghia > Berghia stephanieae. Next base: position 39,621,284 of record NC_088369.1, read on the forward strand.
GTCGCCTGCTATACAAGCATGGGGCACAGCATAAGGTGTATAAAACGCCCCCGTTAAAATCATCGATAAAAATTTCAAAAACCCAAAAAAAAAAAAGGTTTTTAAAAAAAAAGGGAAAAAAATTTTCCCCCCTTTAAATTCCCGTTTTACAAAAATTACTTTCCTAACTACTCAATTTACCCCTATATTTTCCATTACCTCCCCTTTTATAAGGGTAAAACTTTCCCCTCCCCACAACAATTCCTCCCTTATCAACTTACAATTACCCCCACCCCTTACCTACAATTTTAAACTTCCCCCCCAAACCCAAAATTTAAGTTTTTAAATTTTTTTTTTTTTAAATTTTTTTTTTTTTTTGGGGAAAAATTAAAACCCCTCTTTAGGTTTTTTTGTTGGGTTTCCTTTTTTTTGGGGGGTTTGTTTTTTTTTCGGGTTTTTAAAATTTTTTTTTTAACAAAGGACAAATTTTGGGCCCAAAAATTTTTTTAAATTTTTCGTTTTTTCCCCCAAAAAAAATTTTTAAAGCGTTTTTTTTTCCTTTTTTAAAGTTAAAGTTTTTTTAAAAAAAAAATTTTTGGGGTTTCCTTTTTAAGGAAATTTTTGACTTCTTTTAACGGACATTTTTTAAACCCTTTTTCAGGGCAAGGGTTTTTTCCAAAAAAGCCAAAGTTAGGTTTTTCAAAAAATCAAAATTTAAAAAAGGGGGGAATTTTCGGGGCCAAATAGGTTTCAACAAAAATTTAAAAATTTTGGGTTTTTTTTCCAAAATTTTGGGGTTTTTTATACAAGTTTTTTCCAAAAATTTTTTAAAAAAGTTGGCCCCCCCATAACGGGGAAAAAATTTTGGGGCTAGTACTTTTTGGGGGCTCCTACCCAAAAAAAAACGCCCCCCCCGGGTTTTTAAAAAAAAGGTTTTCCCCCCTTTTTGTCTTCCAAAAAACCCCCCTTTTTTCCTTTTTTACAAAAGGGGGTTTTTCCTTTTAGGAAAATTAAAAACCCCCCTTCTAGGGGAAAAAGGGTTGGGGGGCCTAATCTAGGTACAATTTTACCCCCCTACCTAAAAGGGTAAACTCCAAACCTCCGGGGACAATTTTACGCCCCAAATCAAAAGGGAAAAGTTTGGGGGTTTCCCACCCCACGGTAAAAATTTTTGGGGCCCAAAACTAAGGGTTTTCAATTTTTGGGGGCCCGGGGGGGGGGGCGTCCTATCTAGGGAAAAAGTTGACGTCCTACCCCCAGGGGACAATTGAGCGTCCAAAACAAAGGTACAATTTAGCCCCCCCTTAAAATTAAAAAACCCCCCAAAACCAAAAAAGTTAGGCCCCACCCCCCGGTTTAAAAATTTTTCCCTCCCACCCCTCCGGTACAAAAATTTTACGTCCTACTCTCCCCGGGAAATTAAAAATTTTACTCTACGGTACAATTTTGGGCGCCCAAAACTTCTTCCCCAATTTTGGGGGTTCCTACTCTACTACAATTTACGTCCTACCCCCGGACAAGTTAAGCGTCCCAAAAATGGGTTTTTAAGGGGTTAGCGTCCTATTTTTTAAAAAATTTTTGGGGCGTCCTACCTACGGGCCCCAATTTAGCGTCCCAAATCTACGTAAAGTTTACTTTTCCAAAATTTTTTTTCAAAATTTAGGGGTTCCAAAAGGGACAAATTTACCCCTCCAAACTAGGGGACAAGTTAGCGTCCTAATCTACGGTACAAGTTGAGCGTCCTAATCTCCCGGACAAATTGAGCGTCCCAACCCAAGGTACAAGTTGAGCGCCTACTCTCCGGGACAAGTTGAGCGGGGCCCAATCTACGGTACAATTTAGCGCCTAATTCTACGGTACAATTTGAGCGTCCTACTCTACGATACAAGTTGAGCGTCCTAATCTACGGTACAATTTGAGCGTCCTATATACGGTACAAGTTGAGCGTCCTACTCTACGGTACAAGTTGAGCGTCCTACTCTACGGTACAATTTGAGCGTCCTATCTACGGTACAAGTTGAGCGTCCTACTCTACGGTACAAGTTGAGCGTCCTACTCTACGGTACAAGTTGAGCGTCCTACTCTACGGTACAATTTGAGCGTCCTACTCTACGGTACAAGTTGAGCGTCCTACTCTACGGTACAAGTTGAGCGTCCTACTCTACGGTACAAGTTGAACGTCCTACTCTACGGTACAAGTTGAGCGTCCTAATCTACGGTACAAGTTGAGCGTCCTACTCTACGTACAAGTTGAGCGTCCTACTTACGTACAAGTTGACGTCCTATCTACGGTACAAGTTTGAGCGTCCTATCTAACTGAGTACTCTAAGTGAGCGTCCTACTCTACGTACAAGTTGAGCGTATCATACCTACTCTACCGTACAAGTTGAGCGTCCTTCCTACATACTCTAACGGTACAAGTTGAGCGTCCTACTCTACGGTACAAGTTGAGCGTCCTACTCTACGGTACAAGTTGAGCGTCCTACTCTACGGTACAAGTTGAGCGTCCTATCTACGGTACAAGTTGAGCGTCCTACTCTAAGTTACTCTACTACGGTACAAGTTGAGCGTCCTATCTACGGTACAAGTTGAGCGTCCTACTACGTACAAGTACTCTACACGGTACAAGTTGAGCGTCCTATCTACGGTACAAGTTGAGCGTCCTATCTACGGTACAAGTTGAGCGTCCTATCTACGGTACAAGTTGAGCGTCCTATCTACGGTACAAGTTGAGCGTCCTAACTACGGTACAAGTTGAGCGTCCTATCTACGGTACAAGTTGAGCGTCCTACTCACGTACAATTGAGCGTCCTATCTACGGTACAAGTTGAGTGTCCTAATCTACGGTACAAGTTGAGCGTCCTACTCTCCGGTACAAGTTGAGCGTCCTACTCTACGGTACAAGTCGAGCTTCCTATCTACGGTACAAGTTGAGCGTCCTAATCTACGGTACAAGTTGAGCGTCCTATCTACTGTACAAGTTAAGCGTCCTACTCTCCGGTACAAGTTGAGCGTCCTACTCTACGGTACAAGTTGAGCGTCCTACTCTACGGTACAATTTGAGCGTCCTATCTACGGTACAAGTTGAGCGTCCTACTCTACGGTACAAGTTGAGC
>NC_088369.1:39636878-39657939 GCF_034508935.2 Berghia stephanieae
ATAACATTTTGATTCTTAAATTTGTAATGTTCTAATAAAAATGCCGTAAGCTAAAGCCGTAAAACTCTCTATGGTGACACACTATGGTACAATGTTGATAAAAGGGAAGAGTATGGAGGTCATTCCTTCATTAGTTTTTGTGGAACGTTTGCCACAAGATTGTTATATTTTTTATGCCAGACCCCCAAATTAGGTCACAAAACGGGAATGGGAGCGATCTATATGTTTTCGTTCAACCGAGTCATCAATCACGACGATTGAACTTTTCGGAACACAATGACCAATCGTAATATTAGATAGTTCAAAATCTGTGAACACTTTTCACTATGTTGGTGACTTTGAGCAAATTTTGCAATGTGACCAATGACCTCGAGCACATGGAAAGTTAATATAGATAGTTCGAAGATGACGTCACTCAGGCCTTTGTTATTGTTTTTGCCATCCGCGTTTGTGAGTTGTTCTCACTAAACCGTATTAACAAGACTATAAAGGTTCATGGTTACACAGAGTTTGTGTGTTGGTCCGTTATACTTCCGGATGGCAATGTTGTGAACTCCTTGGCCAAGCGCATTCTATCTATAGATCATGCCCATTAACACATATAATTTTTTTTTCACCAAAAATGACGATATACAATGATTAAAACCGGCCTATAGGATATTAATTTTTGTTTTAGAAAAGACCCAAACCGGCCCTTAGTTAATGATGGCTACAGGCTGAGTGATTCGGCTGACTTGCATGTACTAGACTAGCCTAACGCTCGCTATCCTAACTAATGCTACTACTTCTAACCTCTCGACCTCCCTCACGATTCATTCCACGTGCCCAGCCAATATTATATAGATAGAATGCGCTTGGCCAAGGAGTTCACAACATTGCCATCCGGAAGTATGACGGACCAACACACAAACTCTGTGTAACCATGAACTTTTATAGTCTGGTTAATACAGTTTAGTGAGAACAACTCACAAACGCGGATGGCAAAAACAATAACAAAGGCCTGAGTGACGTCATCTGCATACTATCTATAGCACGGTGACAAAATCACAGAGAATCATATTGTTCTCTCTCTCTCTCTCTCTCCTTCTCTCTCTCTCTCTCTCTCTCTCTCTCTCTCTCTCTCTCTCTCTCTCTCTCTCTCTCTCCCAGTCCCAGTAAGGCATTTTTGTCTATTATCACCGTCCACTGACAAAACACCTTATCTGCACAATGTGTGCATGTAACATTTCTGTTTTTAGTGTTTACACATGTCATGTCTTATTAGACAACTCACTTTTTCAGTTTCTTTTGATGACCGTCGCCTTGTATTGTGACGTCATTTTTAAGATGTCACTCGTCGTCTGTCTTCTTCTTCTTCTTCTTCTTCTTCTTCTTCTTCTTCTTCTTCTTCTTCTTCTTCTTCTTCTTCTTCCTCTTCTTCTTCTTCTTCTTCTTCTTCTTCTTCTTCTTCTTCTTCTTCTTCTTCTTCTTCTTCTTCTTCTTCTTCTTCTTCTTCTTCTTCTTCTTCTTCTTCTTCTTCTTCTTCTTCTTCTTCTTCTTCCTCTTCTTTCAGCTCATCTCCGTGCATCTTGGTTCAGAGCATCATCTTCCTTCAGGCCCAGTTCTTTCATATTACCTTTACCTTATCAAACCATCTAGTCTTTGGGCGTCCCTTTTTAACTCTTTCCCGCTAATTGTATATCCAATACTTTCCTACCCACGTACTCCCTCTCTCGTCTCTTAACATGTCCGAACCATTTCAATCTATCTTCTCTCATCTTTATTGACAGATTCTTCACTTAAGTCAACCTTCGAATTCGTTCATTTCCCACTTTCTCTTTTCTTGTCCAGCCAAGTGACCATCTCAACATCCTCATTTCTGTTACCTCAACCTCTTTATCTTGTTTCTGTGTTGTAGCTACTGTCTCTAGTCCATATAACATTGCTGGTCTTACAACTGTTGTATATATCTTTCCCCCCTTCAGCTTTGCGGAAATTCGTTTGTCACACATACCTCCAGTCACCTTCCTCCAATTAACTCAGCCTGCCATTATCCTCTTCTCAACCACCATCTCATTGCTTCCATCTCCTTGTACAGTTGTTCCTAATTATTCTTCAGACTTACCTGCTTGAAAGTTTAAAAATTCGTCATTTTTAGGAGATAAAAATTGTCATCACTATCCTCATCATCAAGTGCCAGGCCTGTTGCAGACATCGGCGATCATGTCCCTCCAACCATATCTGTCCCCAGATCTTCTCAATAGCTCGATTCCTGTTCCTCCTCCACCAATCCATCCGTTCAGATTGTCAATGTAATCTATCCTCTGTCTCCCTCTTCTTTTCTTCCCAGCAACTTTACCCGTAAGTACAATCTTGTCAATTCCGTTTTTTTCTGTCATGTCTAGTCATCGCTATAGATAGTATGCGCTTGGCTAAGAAGCTCATAACATTGCCATCCGGAAGTATAACGGACCAACACACAAAACTGTGTGTATCCATGAACGTTTATAGTCAGGTTAATACAGTTCAGTGAGCATTACTCATAAACGCGGATGGCAAAAAACAATAACAAAGACCTTAGTGACGTCATCTTCGAACTATCTATAGTTAACTTTAAAAACCAACAATTTACCCTCACAAGGATTAAATAACACTTTAATTTTTTTCAAAATTACCTTGTCCGTATCAACGTTCATCTCCGATAAGTTTTAATAACTTTGAGATGCTAAAAAAATATATCTGAAATTGGAGCCAAAATATTTCGTAATTCTATGGATTTTTCGTAGCAGTTGGCAAGTCCGGTCGTTGTAGATTACGTTGACTTCTACATTGACACTTCTACAATCATGCCCGCATAAAAAAGAGTGATGTCTAAAAACTGGTTCCAATTTCATTGGAAGTGTAAAACCACTCTTCCGGAGGACTGGATACCTTGTGTAAATCATAATCTTTTGGTTTTTGTTGTGATGGCATCTTGATTTCTAGTCTAAATATTATAATATGCTGGTCGTCAATAAAGATCACTCATTTTCTCTCTTTTAAGTCCCGTAACCCTAATAATCTGCCTATAAATCCTTGCACTTAAATATTTATTCTACCGTTTGATTCAATATAATTCAGAAAAGTGAGTGGAGCAGGCACTTATCTTCTAGTTAGACAAAGGTTTGAAGCGACTTTTTTTTTTTTTTTTTTTTTGGGGGGGGGGGGGGCATGGATAGCTCATACGGCAGTCACGATCTCCACGGCCAGGCGGAGTTGTAGGGCGTAGCGATAGTTAACATATAGCCTGACACTAGAACCCTCTAGGACTGGCAGTTTGGCGTCATTTTTTGGTCAGTGTCAGGCGATAACTTTACGATGGCTACGGTTCGAGCCCCCATCGCCGCTGCGAAGTTTTTTTTTTATTCTCTATTGTCTTCTGGCACTTTCCTACTCACTTCATTTCTTGTTATTCAATATAATGTGACCTATAGATAGAATGCGCTTGGCCAAGGAGTTCACAACATTGCCATCCGAAGGTAGAACGGACCAACACACAAACTCTGTGTAAACATGAACTTTTATAGTCTGGTTAATACAGTTTAGTGAGAACAACTCACAAACGCGGATGGCAAAAACAATAACAAAGGCCTGAGTGATGTCATCTGCATACTATCTATAGATAGTTCGAAGATGACGTCGCTTTGGCCTTTGTTATTGTTTTTTGCCATCCGCGTTCATGAGTAATGCTCACTGAACTGTATTAACCTGACTATAAACGTTCATGGATACACACCGTTTTGTGTGTTGGTCCGTTATACTTCCGGATGGCAATGTTATGAGCTTCTTAGCCAAGCGCATACTATCTATTCATTATCAGTCCAAGGCGTTTGGAACACCAAAAGAAGATGAGTAATGATTTGTACTCAATAGTGCAACCATTGGGATCATTTGTTTCATTGAGCATTTCTTACAATGATTTACTATAGATAGTATGACATTGACGGCTTTGTTATTGTTATTGTTTTGTGTGTTGGCCCGTTATACTTCCCGATGGCAATGTTGTGAGTTTTTTAGCCAAGCGCACACCATCTATACAGTTTCTTTTGGTGATTGTCTTTAATTTTTAATGAAGAGTCAGGTTGTATAGATAGTTCGAAGATGACGTCACTCGGGTCTTTGTTATTGTTTTTTGCCATCCGCGTTTATGAGTAATTCTCACGAAAATGTATTAACCAGACTATAAACTTTCACGGTGAGACACCGTTTTGTGTGTTGGTCCGTTATACTTCCGGATGGCAATGTTGTGAACTCCTTGGCCAGGCGCATTCTATCTATAGATAGTATGAAATTGACGTCACTCAGGTCTTTGTGTCAGGTCCGCGTTTATGAGTAATTCTCACTAAACTGTATTATCCGGACTTTAAAAGTTCATGGTTAAACATAGTTTTGTGTGTTGGTCCGTTATACTTCAGTCAGGTTGTATAGGTTAACGACAGCAGGGCAAGTTCCTAGGTCATGTTGGGAGTATAATTTTAATGCTTTATCAACTAGACTACCTTGTCGTGGTTTTTTTGTATTTACCTATCACTCACTCACTCACTCACTCACTTAATCCCATGACCGGATGGTCGTCGGGGGGGGGGGGGGGGGGGGGGGGGGGACTTGGGTGAAGCAGGTTACAGTCTTCCTCCATGCCTGCCTCTTGCTAGCCCTATGTAGCAGCTCCGGAACCGACATCTCTGTTCATTCTTTTATATTGTCCAGCCACATCTTCCTTTGGCGCCCTCTTCTGCGCTGGCCTTCGACTGTGCCCTGTAGGACTGTCCTGCTCGGGCCATCGTGTCGAGTATGGTGTCCAAACCAAGACAGTTTTCTGCGCTTCACAGTCACTAGAAGAGGTTCTTGTATGTGGGCCTGTCCGAGATTCTATTTCTTCCAGGACTTCTTCGTTTGTGCGATGCTCCGTATATGACCGTGGCCTTCGTAAAGTTATGGCCTGATACTGACCAAAAAAATGACGTCAAAATGCCAGTCTTTTGCCAAAAAAGAAAACAAATCGTGAGTTGTTCAACCAATGAAATAACTTGTTTCCATGAGCACTACTAACGACAACTCATTAGGCGGTGCAAAAACCAAATAATGACGTCAAACTGCCAGTCCTTTTGCATTTCAGTATCAGGCTATAACATTACGATGCCTACGATATGACACGCGTGGCAGTCTTCTCTAGCACTTGCTAGCACTTGTATTTACCTATAAGTCTCCATATATCGTGATTTTACCTCTTATGACCTCTGCACTTTCTGTACTTGGATGGCTTTGAGTTTGAATAAAAGTATGAGATCTCTTTTATTGATTGACTCTTTTATTCTTACTTTCTTTTCTTTTACTTTTCTTATTATTTGTGTTTATGTGTGTGTGTGTGTGTGTGTGCGCGCGCGCTTATGTGCGAGTGTGTTGTCAGGAAGGGTGTTTTGATTTTCTCCTTTTCAAAAAATTACTTAAAAGGTAATAAACATATATCATAGCTACACAGAATTCAAGCTGGTCAATGACACATCATAAAATTTGTAAACATCGTGATTTATGAAACGTTGCCTTTACCCTTTCTGTAGTCAAATAGCCTTGACATTATATGAAAAAAGGACAGATCTATTCCCGTGCTTTGACCGCTTATTTTCTTTCCTTTCTTTTTTCAAAACGGTGTTTTCCCAAGGCAAAGGAGAGGTGGAAGGATAATAGGTACTTACTCATTTGTGATATAACAACAATAACAACGATCGGACAGAGGTCGATTTCATCCACGTTATTGTTTATAAACAAACAACCATGTTTGTCCGAGCACCTGTGAAGGTACGTCGCAAATTCCGTATTTTGATTGGTCAAAAATCTACTTTTACTTTGTGAAAGTCTGCGTCTTAACCGAATGTCCTTACAGAGAGAACGACAACATAGCATTGCACATGCGTCTCTCTTATCATCTGAGGAAATCTATCGTTTGAAGTTTTTGTTATGAGAGGGTGGAGGTAGGATAAGATAAGATAAGATATACTTTTATTGATCCTGAATGGAAATATCATAATGTTACACATCATTCATCGTTATATTAGCACAGATTTATACACTGTCATGAACTAATTGATGAAAATACGAAGCTAATTAAAAGCAAAATAAACATCAAATATAATAAAATAATCATAAAATCGGAGATGAAAGTGGAATACAGTTGTAATAAAGGAGGAATGGAGGTGTATTTCTTTTTTAAAATATTCATAAAATAATATATTTTCATGGTCATAATGAGCGATCTGAGCACGTACGACTCAGAATTTTAAAATCGTATCGCTGTAGTAGAAATACTATCTCCAGACACAAAACATTCATCAATGGGCATGATCTATATTACATTTCCATGTGCTCGAGGTCATTGGTCACATTGCAAAGTGTGCTCAAAATGACCCATATCGTGAAAAATATTCCCTGTTTGAAAATTTCCGACGTCACAATTGGTCATTTTACTGAACATGACTCATGGGTAAGTTTACAACTTTCATAAACAAAGCAGCGTGTTTACATTTATTGAGAAATGTCCAATCGTTGTACAACAAAAATCATGTGATCGATGGCTAGGTTGGACGAAAACATGAATATAGATCGCTCCCATTATGAATCACTGTCTCAAATATTTCATGTTGGGAAGAAACTGATGCTTAACATTTGATGTTGTTTTGGACTGTTTTTAAAAAGATTACAGTGTTAACAACACATATATCTATGTCATTTCAGCACCAGTAAAAAGGAAGCAAATGGGAAACTCAAATAAAATGAGATATCCAATTAAAAGCACACAAAAAATGTGAGACAAAGGGGACATGCTCAAAAAGGAAGAGTTACTCATGTAACACACAGTCCTGACGATGGCTGAAAAGGCCTGAAACATCGAAGTAGACTGACTCCAACATTGTGGTAAATATTAATATATATATATATATATATATATATATATATATATATATATATATATATTATATATATATATTATGTTTGTGTGTGTGTGTGTGTGTGTATATATCATATACAGCTAGATAGCTAGATAGCTAGATAGATAGACAGATAGATAGAGAGGATGGGGCGATAAAGGAAAATAATATGGGAGGGAAGTTGGAGGAAGAGAAAAATATCTGAAGGGAAAAAGTGTGAGAGAGAGAGAGAGAGAGAGAGAGAGAGAGAGAGAGGGAGAGAGAGAGAGAGAGAGAGAGAGAGAGAGAGAGAGAGAGAGAGAGAGAGAGAGAGAGATAGGGGGTAGGGGAGGGAGGATGGAAAAAACTAGGCGACGAAATGAGGGCGGGAGATTATGAAAGAAAGAGAAGAAGAAGAAGAAGAAGAAGAAGAAGAAGAAGAAGAAGAAGAAGAAGAAGAAGAAGAAGAAGAAGATTCTTCTTTCGTTTATTTAGCCAATGGTTAGGTTACGCCAAATAACAACACAATTCTTCACGAGTGGAAAGCTGTTTTCACAACAACAGCTGCAGCAGTTGCTGGTATAAATATATATAAATATATATCATTATGTAACACGACCCTTAGGCTGTCCTTAAAGACCATTATCTGAAATAACGGGAGTGGCTGGATTAAACATGTATTTTTTTATTTTTTTTTTTTGTGTGTGTGTGGTGTTGTCATTATTACGTCACAGCTGGCTGGCTGGCTGGCTGAAGAATGCTTTTGTATCATGTGGGCGGCATGGTGGTGAGATCAATACAAACCATAGGTGACCCACCGTCTCAAAACGGTATTATGTCGGAACGAACCATATGCTTAAAAGCCGAATTAAATGTTAAACTGTTCAAAAATTTTAATTGTTGGCATCAGCATCCTAAAATATGCTAACCGTTCTCCTCAATAAAACATACAAACTCAACACAAGTCTGAGATTTCTGGCTATTAATTCAATTTTCAACATCTTAACCAACCCGACTTAATACCGTTTTGAGGCGAAGGGTCACATATGTGACGTATCGTCTACAACGGTATTGTGTCGGCGGGGTTAACTCTCGCTCTCCTTACCAACTATAGGAAAATCGTCACATTCGTTACGATGCAACCAACATATTTTCTTCTTCAAATTTCTTTTGTACATTAAAAAATATTTAAAGAAAATGTGTTGCTAAAGAAATTAGATATGTATCTGAAGAATTTTACTGCTATTGTGTTTGAGTGATAAAAAATATATTTTTGTGTCAGATGGGTGTGAAAATTTGGGTAAAATCCTGAAAATGGCTGGTAAGAAGAGAGTCAATCTGAAGTGAGAATAAATCTATCTAAATAAAATTATCTTTATTTGATACCACAGGGGTAATTTGTCTTTAGGGTCTGTTATAAGGGAAGACTGGTATAACCCAGGCGTCAGCCGCAGTGCAACGCCGCAAACTAAAATAGGGCGAGGTGAAATAAGTGATATTAAAGTTATAACGAGCAACAGTTTGAGCTTTTGATATAATTTCTTACTTTATGGAGCTACATCCATTAAATAATCTAATAATATTTTAAAAAGTCCCTCGTGGCCACGAAGCCCATAAAGCTGGAGTTTTATTTTTACCGGTTTGTATTGCGTGAAATTGATAATAGAAATTGCTTGCTACCCTTTAGATAAGACGCCTGTTTGTCGCAAAGTACTTTCTGCTAAATCAAACAGATCTAGCACTGCTGGTTGGATAGAGGGTCAGAAAAAAATAATAATCTCGACTTCACTCGGGAACGAACTCGGTCCCTTTACGTGTATGGAGCGAGTGATCTACCAACTGAGCTATCAGCTATATCCATTGTCCTCAATAAAACACAGTGTAATTGTTGCTGCTCGAAGCTCGAAGAAATTAATAACAACGTGAAATAATTGAATATAAGCTTCAATTTAATAAACTTACTTACTTACTTACTTACTTACTTACTTACTTACTTACTTACTTACTTACTTACTTACTTACTTACTTACTTACTTACTTATCCGAACCAGCGACCACCTGAGCTCCAGCCCTTCGGTCTTGTGCCATGACGTAGAAGTTAGCAATTTATTTAACGAAAACAGACAAAAATGGACGTTTCGGGTTAAGATCTTAACAACGCCACCCACTACTACCACATTATCTCATTCGTCTGTAGTGTTTCATTTTTCCTGTTTTGTTGATGAAGGGTAAACCCGAAACATCCATTTTATCTGGTTTCGTATATTAAATTAAAGCTTACATTCAATTTCACATTGTTATTATTTTTCAGTAATACACATATTATTAATCAAAGTTTGATATCTTTGACTGTTAATTCCAGTTCTTAAACTTCTCAACCCTCCCAGCAAACTATCGCTTTGAGGAGATGGGTAACATTTAAGGACATTTTTGGAGCAATTTAAAATATTTTTTTAGATGAGCTTTTATATAGCGCAATATCCACTATATGTGCTCAAAGCGCTTTACAAGGGGTGCCTGGCCAACAGCAATATTTAACATTTAGGAAGGGACATGACGATGACGCCTGTTAGGCGATGCTACAATTTTTTTTCGGCCAGAGAAAACGCTATTAAAGGCAAGGTACTCATTTTACATATGAGTACGGTGAGAGAATGTGAGTAAAGAGCCTTCTCCAAGGACTCAACTATGCGCCGAGCGAGGCTCGAATCCAGGACCTTCCGATCCGAAAGCGAGTGTCATACCACAAGACTACATAGCCGCACTTTATAAACGTTAAAGGTTAGCAAAGTGATACGCCTTCGTACGATTCATCTGACGGGAAAAACAGGTGAGTGTTTTATCTAAACGCATATCATCAATAAGTCGAGTTCAATTTTCAAATTTTAGAATCAGAGCGGTAGTCATCATAAACTTATAGCCTGACACTGAACGAAAAATGACGTCAAAAGACAAGTCTTCGGTCACAAAATAAAACAAATCGTGAGTCGTATTCAATAGTTCAACCAATGGAATCACTTGTTACCTTGAGCTCTACTAACGACAACTCACTAGACGCTTCACAAACCTAAAAAACGACGACGTCAAACTACAAGTCCAAGATGGTTCTCGCGTCAGGCTATAAGTTAACGATGGCCACGATCAGAGCGTGGCCATCGTTAAGTTATAGATAGAATGCGCTTGGCCAAGGAGTTCACAACATTGCCATCCGGAAGTATAACGGACCAACACACAAACTCTGTGTAACCATGAACTTTTATAGTCTGGTTAATACAGTTTAGTGAGAACAACTCACAAACGCGGATGGCAAAAACAATAACAAAGGCCTGAGTGACGTCATCTGCATACTATCTATAGCCTACACTGAAACCAAAAAAAGACTGGCATTTTGACGTCATTAGGCTTTTAACGAAATCGGGTCGAACGAGACGCTGAACGCCGAACCCGAACGGATATAGCCTTCTCACGTGACCATGAACGAGATCTGGATAGTGAAGACTCTCAAGCGGTATGCAGCATCGGATCTAAGGTCACGTGATAGAGGATAGCTTGGGTTGCTGTTGGTTTGTGTTAGGGGAGGGGCAAGGTCAGTGTCATTCAATAGTATATAATTGTGCACGTGGCGCTCTATACAGAGAGAAAATTATAAATTGATTACGGGCGAAGGTGGGGGGAGGGGGGGGGGGGGGGTTGACCCACAAACGATCGAGGTGTTGGGCTAAGGGTAGACCATGATACGAAATCAAAGAGAAAAGGCCGCTGGTACTTGGATGGTGGAAATGGTTGGGGGTGGGGGGGGGGGGGGGGTAGTGACAATCAGCATGGGATGTATATATTAACATTAATAATATAGGCAATAGATGACCAGGGATGTGTACTGTTTGTGTATTGTTTGTATATGTTTGTGTGTGTGTTTGTGTGTGTGTGCGCGCGTGTGTGTGTGAAAGAGATTACACAAAAATACCTTTCTCGGGAGCTTCCAAATGATTACGTATACGATAAATTTGAAAACCACATTGTTGAATCAGCTTGCAAAAAGGAGAACATTTATCTTTGTTTCACAAAAATAGGTTTAGAAATAAAAAAAATTTCTAGTAGATTGATTTTGAAAAAAATATTGCTCAATTTTTTAATTTAATGATAGTTTCTTTATTTTCCGGTCGGTTTTCTTGATTTATATCTCATTTTTCAATTCTCAATGCGACGAACACACTGATGTATCTCGTGTGATTCAAAAGCGTTGTTTGTTTTTTTAATATATATATACTGAGAGTCCTCACTAATTAATTCCTGAGCGTTGATATGGTGACGCAACTATTACATACAAGACCTTGCAGTCGAGTCGGCAGCGGTACTCTTTGATGTATACAACACTCACCGCCTTTACGCAAAGCCGCCTGCCCATAAATCAAGAGATGGTCTAACTGTTCACACGAGCAATCAATGATTGGATAAGAATCTCAAGATCTCATATAATAAGGTAAGTTTTGGAGAGGTGATATCCCCCCACCCGTCATCGGACAGAACTTTCATTGCGTTATATCATATAAGCTCCGCCTCCTCTTTCTATTCCGGAGTGACGAGATTAGACGAGAGGACGCGAGAAAAAACTGATCACGTGATCGGTAAGTCGTTCGTTCGGTGTCCGTTCGGTGAGCAACTATAACTCTGTATTATTTGGTTTTGCACCGCCTAGTGAGTTGTCGTTAGTAGAGCTCATGGAAACAAGTTATTTCATTGGTTAAACTATTGAATACAACTCACGATTTGTTGTTTGTTTTGGCCAAAGACTGGCATTTTGACGTCATTATTTGGTCAGTGTCAGGCTATGGATAGTATGCGCTTGGCTAAGAAGTCACAACATTGCCATCCGGAAGTTTAACGGACCAACACACAAAACTCTGTGTAACCATGAAGGTATATAGTCTGGATAATACAGTTTAGTGAGAATTACTCATAAACGTGGATGGCAAAAAACAATAACAAAGACACGAATGACGTCAACTTCATTCTATCTATAACTTTACGATGGCTACGATTAGAGTCATCCCGAAACAATACCGTTTTGAGATGTTAGGTTACATATCTTTTCATTGACGGTTCACTTGGAGTGCAAAAGCACTCCAGACTATAGGAAGTTTCCAAGGACAATATCAACAGTTACTGCTGCAGTTGGTGTTCATGAGACGATAACGTGGGCCACACACACCTGTTGTCTGGAGTCCATTGCATCATCTCAGACACCATGATCACGTGCTCAATGCGATGTCTGCTCTGTGGCGTGTGTGTGGATTTACCTACCTGTGAAACATGGACCGAACCTCAAGGCAAGAATACGGGAAAGGCTTAGCAGGGTGTTGCCAATTTGGCGTACTTAATTGCCCAAAATGCCAAAACCTTGGCGTTATTTTTTTTTCGGCAAGTTGGACACGGGAAAATTGAGTATGAAATTTTGGAATTTCTTGGTCCTTGTAAAGCGCTTTGAGCACTTTTAGTGGATATTGCGCTATCTAAAAGCTCAATTTCTTATTTCTTCTTTCTTTTTGAGATATCTCTTAATTATACCATATAACTTGACAATTTGACTCAAACTAAACATTTATATGTCAACCTTTAAAATGAAACTGATCGGGGAATATAATGTTTCATTTTATCACGACAGTTTCTTATGACAACGGGATAAGAAAGAAAAGATAATAAATCAATCTGACACTTAGATAACCACGCCTCTCGGACAGTCGTCATAATGTAAACAATGGCGGTGATTGGTATAGATAGTTCGAAGTTGACGTCACTCCGGTCTTTGTTATTGTTTTTTGCCATCCCCGTTTATGAGTAATTCTCACTTAGCAGTATTAACCAGACTATAAACGATCATGATTACACAGAGTTTGTGTGTTGGTCCGTTATACTTCCGGATGGCAATGTTGTGAACTTCTTAGCCAAGCTCATACTATATATACCAACTTACTTACTTATCCGAACCAGCGACCACCTGAGCTCTAGCCCTTCGGTCTTGTGCCATGACGGAGAAGTTAGACGTCTTTTGTAGTTGTTCCAGGTGACTATACAGTGTGTTACTGATGCTTGGATTTGGTGGGAGGAATGTGCATCTCAGGTCTTGAAGAGATTGACATTCAAGCAAGTGGTGTGATTGCTATACATAGTATGCGCTTGGCTAAGGAGTTTACAACATTGCCATCCGGAAGTATATCGGACCAACACACAAAGCTTTGTGTAACCATGATCGTTTATAGTCAGGTTAATACAATTTTGTGAGAAGTACTCATAAACGCGGATGGCAAAAACAATAACAAAGACCTGAGTGACGTCAACTTCGAACTATCTATACATAGTGAACTACACATGTTTTACTATCGACGGCATGTGTCTAGATATAATACCCACTGTTCTACCGCTTGGTCAATAAAACCAACACAGAAATCTATGTGAAAATTAAAACGTCAATAATATGGTCGAGAAAATCATAACTAGTCACCCATTTGGCGGTATGAAAACAATAACAATGATAAAAGAGAGGTCGATTTCATTCACGTTATTGTTTATAAACAACCAACTATGTTTGTCCGAGCACGTGTGAAGGTGTTTCACAAATTCCATGTTTTGATTGGTCAAAAATCTACTTGTAAATGGGAGCGATCTATATTCATGTTTTCGTCCAACCAGGTCATCAATCACATGATGTGATGCTGTCCAACGATTGGATATTTCTTCATAAATGTCAACACGCTGCTTTGTATGTGAAAGTTGTAAACATACCCATGTGTCATGCTGAATCAAATGACCAATCGTGATGTCAGATATTTAATAAGCTGTGAACACTTTTCACTAAGTGGGTCATTTTGAGCACAATTTGCAATGTGACCAATGACCTCGAACACATGAAAAGTTAATACAGATCGCTCCCATTGTTGCACAGGCCTGTGAATAATTACGCTGTGGGAACAAAATTCGGATTTCAAAACGCAAGAGTGCCACAAATATTTTATTCTACCCATCAAACGAATCATATTTCAACATATCTGAATCAAGCGACTTTCAAAAATATATAAATTGTATCTACTTATTGAGTCTGCTATAAAATCTAATTTTAGTTAAATTTTTCAATTGACAAAAATTGACATCACAAATTGTTATTGATAACAATGTGAAATTAAATGTAGATAAGCTTCAATTTAATATACGAAAACAGATAAAAATGGACGTTTCGGGTTTCCCCTTTATCAATAAATCAGGATGAATGAAACACTTCAGACAAATGAGATAATTGTTATTGTAAACTTTATCGTGACTCGTTACAACATATTTCCCGGGGAGGAATTGAGTAATGTTTTATATAGATAGAATGAAGATGACGTCACTCAAGCCTTTGTTATTGTATTTTGTCATCCGCGTTTGTGAGTGATTCTCACTAAACTGTATTAACCAGACTATAAACGTTCACGGTTACACACAGTTTTTTGTGTTGGTCCGTTATACTTCCGCATGGCAATGTTATGAGCTTCTTAGCCAAGTGCATACTATCTATAGATCGTATGCGCTTGACGAAGAAGCTCATAACATTGCCATCCGGAAGTATAACGGACCAATACACAAAACTGTGTGTATCCATGAACGTTTAAAGTCAGTTTAATACAGTTCAGTGAGCATTACTCATAAACGCGGATGGCAAAACACAATAACAAAGACCTGAGTGACGTCATCTTCGAACTATCTATTCATTTGTACCTTTGACTAATACATTTTTAGTTTGTTTTTTTTTTTAAAGTTTTGATAGAAACTGAAAAAAAATTTCCAGACCAGTTTGCGTCTTTCAATAACTTGCTTTTGGAATTATTTTGCAAAATAAATCTGGCAACTTTTGGGTCCTGGGTTAATTTAGCCCTGATAATGCGGGTGATGAAATCAGGAGAAATACAGACCAAGGTTGTGGAGTGTAACTCGTTAGCTGTGATCATTCATGCAAAATATAGATAGAATGAAGTTGACGTCACTCGGGTCTTTGTTGTTATCTTTTTGCCATCCGCGTTTATGAGTAATTAATTCTCACTTAACTTGGAATTGTTTGGATTGTAAAAAAAAATGATTGATTGATTTTATTTGATTATTTATTGCCTTCCGCTTCCTAATAAACCGACTGGATTGCCTTGGCAGCCTCACTAATTCTATTGACGAATCCCATCCATTGGTTTCAATCTTCTGCAGGGGACTGTAGGTCTGAAAAATTTGAAACTAGAAAAAGAAAAGAAAAACAAATTGCAAAAAGTGTCATGAGGTCGCGCGCAAATGGAACGCATGACTGAGCTTTCGTTTCAGTCAGGAAGGACGAATACAGACGTGCCTAGTACTAATAAAAGTTCGTAAAAATACGATTTTTTTGTCCCCAGCTAAAGAGCTGTATAAATAGGTCTCTCTTTGACTCAATACATCTTGTTGAAAAGGAAAGTTTTTATATTCAGGACTTTGGGAGCATTTTTTTTTTGATCATGCTGAGAGCAAATTGTTTATTTATAAAGCTATTTAAAGTGAAATTTTCTTTTTTTTTTTTCCCCTTGGAAACTACGATTTTTTTTTCAATTTCAAGTTGGCAGCTCTGCAAATATTTTAGTTACGACTCAATGAACTTAAAGGTCAAATGTTAGACGCCACCACAGCTTCCCCCCTACTTCGACAAGAGAATGATGAAATCGGAAGAAATTGACGGGTTTACTCGGGTTTTTTTTTTTTTTTTTTTTTTTTTTGTGGTTTTTTTTTTTTTTTTTTTTGTACCCGGTTTACCCACAGTGCACTCCAGAACCCCTTCTCCCTCCCCCCCCCCCCCCCCCCCCACCCTCGCCCCTGCCCATGAGTCAGGATCAGCAAATATAGATAGTTCGAAGATGACGTCGCTCATGTCTTTGTTATTGTTTTTTGCCATCCGCGTTTATGAGTAATGCTCACTGAACTGTATTAACCTGACTATAAACGTTCATGTATACACACAGAGTTTGTGTGTTGGTCCGTTATACTTCCGGATGGCAATGTTATGAGCTTCTAAGCCAAGCGCATACTATCTATAATATTGAATCTATGATTTAGGTAAAATGCTCACAGCCTCCGCCATCCAAATTAAACATACCAACACAGACGATTTTGTGTAACCTTTAACATTTATAGCCTGATTGATGCAATAATATATTGAGAACTAATCACAAACAGGTTTTCTAAAAAGTAATAACAAAGAGCTGTGCAGCTATTTAGTCTTGTGGCATGATACTCGCTTTTGGATCGGAATGTCCTGGGTTCGAGCCTCGCTCGGTGCATAGTTGAGTCCTTAGAAAAGGCTCTTGACTCACATTCTCTCATCGTACGCAGGTGTAAAAATGAGTACCTGGCCGTTAACAGCGTTGTCTCTGTCGAAAAAAAATTATAATATCGTCTTACAGGCGTTACGTCTCGTTCTGCATGATAAATCTTGCTTTTGGTCAGGGACCCTTTGTGAAGCGCTTTGAGCATGTTTAGTGGATATTGCGCTATATAAAAAGCTCGTTTTTTAGTGACGTCATAATATTCGCTCCTTCTACACCTTATCATAATTAACCCATTAAAGGCGGGATCAGAGATTGTCATTTGTGACCGTCGTCTCAAAGCAGTCTTATGTCGGGATGAGCTGAGTGCTGGAAAATATAGATAGAATGAAGTTGACGTCACTCGAGTATTTGTTATTGCTTTTTACCATCCGCGTTTATGAGTAATTCTCACTTAACTGTATTAACCAGACTATAAACGCTCAAGGTTACACAAAGTTTTGTGTGTCGGTAGGTCCTTTTTACTTCCGGATGGCAATGTTGTGAGTTTCTTAGCCTAGCGCATACTATCTATACATGGAACGAAATTTACGTCGTTCAGCTCTTTGTCATTTTTATTGGCCAGCCATTTTTATAATTAGTTCTCACTAAATTCTATCAATCAGCCTATAAACTACGTTCAACGTTACACATAGTTTTGTGTGTTGGTCCCTTTTATCCGGCTGGCGGATGTTGTGAGTTCTTTAACTCCGGATAATAAATGGATTGAGAATTTTTTTATTTTTTAGATTTTAATATAGCGCAATATCCGCTAAATGTGCTCAAAGCGCTTTGCAAGGGGTCCCTGGCCAACAGCAACACTAATTAACATGTAGAACCGTACATGACGCCTGTTAGGTGATATTACAATTTTTTTCGGACAGAAACAACGCTGTTGACGGCCAGGTACTCATTTTACACATAAGTATGGTGAGACAATTTGAGTAAAGAGTCTTTTTCAAGGACTCAACTATGCGCCGAGCGAGGCTCAAACCCAGGACCTTCCGATCCGAAAGCGAGGGTCATTTCACTAGACCACATGAAAGCCGCAATGATGAATTAGTGAGTGAATGAACGGATCAATGAAGGATTGGAAACAAATAGATAAATGGATAAAGAGAACAATTCAATAAGCCCGAGAAATCTTTTTTTTTTTTAATCTAACAAAATAATTCAACAGTTTAGTTCTAAAGTTAGCATTGGAAGAACAAAACATTCATGGAGAGGAAGATAGATAGATAGATAGAGAGAGAGAGAGAGAGAGAGATAGAGAGGGAGAGAGAGAGTGAGACACACACACACACACACACACGCACATACACACAGACACACAGAAAGAGAGAGAGGGGAAGAGAGAGAGGAGAGAGAGAGAGAGAGATAGATAGAGAGAGAGGGATATATATATATATATATATATATATATATATATATATATATAGAGAGAGAGAGAGAGAGAGAGAGAGAGAGAGAGAGAGAGAGAGGGGGAGAGAAAAAAGAAAGAGAGAGAGAGAGAGAGAGAGAGAGAGAGAAAGAGAGGGGGGCGGGGAGTGAGAGAGAAAGAGAGTATAGATAGAATGAAGTTGACGTCACTCTGGTCTTTGTTATTGTTTTTTGCCATCAACATTTATGACTAAAACTCACTAAACGGTGTTATTCAGACTATAAAAGTTCATGATTACACATATTTTTGTGTGTTGGTCCGTTATACTCCCGGATGGCAATGTTATGAACTTCTTAGCCAAACGCATACTATCTATAGGTACGATAACTGTCTTGAAGAAAATGTCAAGCCATGGGAGATAATCCATAGAATATTAAGATTGTCAATTTGTCATGATCTTCTCCCTTGAAATGGTTGTACGCAAGTCCAGCAGTCGTCAAATTATAAAAGGATCGTCGTCAATAAATTTTGAAGTCCAACCAACAAGCAGAAACTATTCTAGTCTTGACAGGAAAAAGACAAATTGAGGACTAGTTTCACATCAGCAACTCCAACGATTTCAAAGGCATTATTAATATTAATTTATTTACAGAAATCAACATAGGATATTGACAGTAGAGAAAAAGAATCACAATTGCTTCACAACGCGTAACCTTCTTAAACTCATAGCCTAAAACATTATAAAAAAAGGCCTCTTATGAACGGTGACATTTGTGACCCCTCGTCTCAAAACGGTATTATGTCGGAATGATTAAGATTCTAAAAATGGAATTTATGGCCGGAAATATCAGCCTTGCAATGAGTTTGTATGTTTTATTGAAGAGAATGAATGTCGTATCTTAGAATGCTGAATAGCAATAGTTCAAATATTAGACCAGTTTAGCTTTAATTCGGCTTTTTAGTATCTGGTTCATCCCGACATAATACCGTTTTGAGACGATGGGTCACATTTGTGTTTTGCAAGTCGGGTTACAAATAAACACAACAATGGATTCGTTTAAACCGGTATAATCAAATATAGTAGAATTTTAAACTATATAAACTAGATAATGATAATAATTTAAAATGACATATAGGGAATGAGATGAGCGGAGGAGTAGCGTCCCTTGATTGGTTTTGCGCATGCGTCTCTCTCGTCTTCGCTTTCGGTGAAGTATCTCCGGAAGCGAGTACTAGAGACGCATGCGCACAACCAATATGACGTTCTCTCTCTAATAAGTTTTCCGCCGGTGACGTCCAATCAAGGGACGCTACTCTTCCGCTAATCTCATTCCCTATTTCTTCAACCTGGTATTTACTCGGGGTAGAGCGGTTACCAACAAAAAAAAATTAGTTTGCAGTGAAAATGAGGAGTTGTTTTTCAAAATCTTCTTTAAAAGTTGAGCTTTTCTATAGAGAAATATCCACTTAACGTGTTACCTACTTGACGAACAGAAAAGTGAGTGGAGCTGGCACTTATGTTGATAACAACAAGAGATGAAGTGAGTAGGAAAGTGCCAGAAGACAATGGAGAATAAAAATTCCGCGGCGGTGATGGGGGCTCGAACCCGCGACCTTACTGGGACGACAACTCCGCCGAGCCGGGAAGAGCGTGACTCTACCGTATGATCTATCCACGATCATTCCGACATTATACAAGACTTGTTTGGTTATGATCTTACTTTCTCGCAATTTACAAAATGATTTTTGTTCCACGGCGCTATCTATACAAATGGCATTTATTTATTTATTTATTTATAACAAGAGAAGGCCTCTATAAATAAATGTCCATTCAAGATTTATATGTTTGGTTATATCTAATAATATCAAAGTAACCTCTGATTTATTCCAACATAAAACTGGTTAGAAACAATTGATCACACTACGTATTCAGTTAAAATATTTTATAAATGATAATATACGTTTCTATATGACGTAAAAGAGAAACAATTCAAGGGATGCTACTCGTTAAATAACACTAAAGATACAGTTTATACAGTTTTGTCTCCCTTGACCATAATGCTCTTGAACGGGAGACGTCTCCTCACTGTGTAGTGGTACGACGACACACCTCTTTTTCATTTTAATAAATAAATAATAAATAAAATAAAATTCCCTTTATTCATTCGTTCCCAAGGGGGAAATTTGTCTATAGAGTTTATGTTCTTATTAATTCATTAAACAAAGATCATTGTGATGTACAAAATAAATCTGAATAAGAAAAATGTATATTGTGTTGTAACAAATGTGGCGATTTTGATGCAGGTGGTAGGTACGCTTAGTTTTTAACAAAAATATTAATTGTCATGATCCTATTGATTTTGTGAAATTAATGGGTTAAAAATTATTTTTTTTAAATTTATTAATTTTATTTTACTAAAACAGGCTAAAGGGCATTCCGAAGACAAGCTCCAAAAATATCAAGCCTCCAAATTAAATCACTCAACCCTAACACCGACTATATCCGTAGTTTACCCGGGTTACTTTTACCCCATGACGATTTATTACATTTTTATGAGACAAATTATAGGCGTAGTATCAAAGCTATTGTTTTTTAGTTTTGGCCTGTTAATGATAGTTGAATAAAAAATATCTATATACATGCTCATTTGTCACATTTTTTTCTCCAATTTTCAAAAGTAGCAAAAATGTCTAGGATTGAGTGAGTTAAACTGATGCAGGCCGAAATGTCAATTTTGTCTCGAAATGTCAATTTTGCCTCGAAATGTCAATTTTGCCTGCCGATTCCCATCTATAATTTCCATTCAACCCCTGGTTCGATCGACACGAAATGAAAACAGAATTTTAACTGAATGTTTGTTGAATACTGTGTAAGATAAGCGACATTCTGTGTGTTGAATGAAATTCAGC
This sequence comes from Berghia stephanieae, assembly GCF_034508935.2. NCBI lineage: Eukaryota > Metazoa > Mollusca > Gastropoda > Nudibranchia > Aeolidiidae > Berghia > Berghia stephanieae. Next base: position 39,657,437 of record NC_088369.1, read on the forward strand.
ACGAATATATTATTTAAAAATAGAGGGAAGGCGAACAAATCATTAATTTTTTTTTTTTGGAAAACTTATTAATGCTATGCTTTTAGGTAATATACTCACAACATTCCCCAGCCAAATTAAACATACGAGTACCAACGCACAAAATTGTGTGTGGCCTTTTAAGTTTATATATTGATGTATTTTAGTGAGAACTAACTATCTTATCACCAATAACAATAACAAAGAGCTCTTGAAGAAACGAAGTTGACGTCACTCAGCTCTTTATTATTTTTTAACAACTAATTTGGTGATTAGTTCTCACTAAAAACGTTCAAGGTTACACATTATAATTTTGCGTTTTGGTACGTTATATCCGCTTTATTGAAATTATAAATTGTCTGACTAAACAAAAAATGTATTTTTATCATTCAGAAAGCGGCAATATCATCAGAATGCTATTTTTTTTTGTTCGTTGAGATAAGTAGAAAATTGCGTAATATTTTATTTTTAATGGAACAGAAAAA
>NC_088369.1:39668039-39690539 GCF_034508935.2 Berghia stephanieae
CGACTTTTTTAGGGGTCGTGGGTAGCTCCTAGGGAAGAGTCACGATCTCCACGGCCAGGCGGAGTTGTCGTACCTGAGTAAGGTCGCGGGTTCGAGCGTACCCATCGTTTACATATAGATAGTATGCGCTTGGCTATGAAGCTCATAACATGGCCATCCGGAAGTATAACGAAGCAACACACAAAACATTGTGTAATCATGAACTTTTATAGTCTAGTTAATACAGTTTAGTGAGAATCACTCACAAACGCGGATGGCAAAATACAATAACAAAGACCTGAGTGACGTCAACTAAGAACTATCTATAGATAGAATGCGCTTGGCCAAGGTGTTCACAACATTGCCATCCGGAAGTATAACGGACCAACACACAAACTCTGTGTAACCATGAACTTTTATAGTCTGGTTAATACAGTTTAGTGAGAACAACTCACAAACGCGGATGGCAAAAACAATAACAAAGGCCTGAGTGACGTCATCTGCATACTATCTATAGCCTGACCGTGGCCTTCGTAAAGTTATGGACTGATACTGACCAAAAAATGACTTCAAAATGCCAGTCTCTGGCCACAAAATAAAACAAATCGTGAGTTGTATTCAATAGTTCAGCCAATGAAATAAATTGTTTCCTTGAGCTCTACTAACGACAACTCACTAGACGGTGCAAAAAAACAAATAATGACGTCAAACTGCCAGTCCTTTTGGATTTCAGTGTCAGGCTATAACATAATAATAATATAATATAATGAACTTATATAGCGCCTAGTTCCAATTTAGAATTGCTCACTGGCGCTTTACATCAACACATCATGTATGATATACAAATATAGAACTGGCATGTTAAAACCACACAAATTCGATGATAACATAATATATTATAATAAAATACATACTAATAGTCCAAATTATATGCCCTACAGAAAAGCTCAGTTTTTAACCGTTTTCTAAAGATAAGTGGATTTTCACTATTTTTAGTTTCAATATTGATGGAGTTCCACAGTCGGGGGGCATGGTGGTCAAAGGATTTCTCATGAAAAACTAACGATTTTGGGGGTTCCCTTAGGATATTTAAATTAGCAGATCTTAAATTTCGACTGGGTTCATAAAGGTGGATAAGTTCCTGAATGTAAACAGGAGCGGAATTGTTTAAGCAATTGAAAACATGGGTGAGTTTTAAATTCAATCCTAAACTTTACAGGTAGCCAGTGTAGGTCCTCCAAAATCGGTGTTATATGCTCGCGCTTTTTAGATAACGTTACCAATCGAGCTGCTTTGTTCTGTATCTTTTGGAGTCGATTAATGACATTATTGTCACAACCATAGAGCAAGCTATTGCAATAATCAAGGCGGGTAAGAATCAAAGAGACTACAAGAAGTTTAGTAGTATCAATATCAAGAAGCCTTCTAATAGCACCAATAGATCTAAGGTAAAGATTGCAGGATCTAGTTACATTAGTGACATGGGCAGACATGTTTAATTTGGTATCGAATAAAACTCCTAAGTTTCTCACAGGTTCTTTAGTGATGGTAATTACACAATCAGAAAGATTCAGGTTAAGCGTGGAAAGTTCCACGAGGCCCCGTCTTGTAATTTGCAACACCTCTGTTTTATTTTCATTTAACCTGAGTTTGTTGCAACACATCCAGTCACTAATCTCAGAGATACAATTTTCTATATCCGTTATAACATTGAGATGATTGTCGATATTAATGGGAAACAGTAATTGGGTGTCGTCTGCGTAAAAATGGTACTTAATAAAATATTTTGAGATGATGTCACCTAATGGTCTGATATAGAGGGTGAATAAAGATGGTCCCAGAACTGAACCCTGTGGTACACCAAATGATAGGGGACAAGGAGAAGAGAAGTCATGTCGATTTACAGACACTGATTGAATTCTGTCAGAGAGGTAAGAAGAAAACCAGTCAAGGACAGTACCCCCAAATCCGTATAGTGTCTTAAGTCTGTCAATTAAAAGAGTATGGTCTATTGTGTCAAAAGCAGCACTAAGGTCGAGTAGTATGATAATAACATCATCATTTTTCCGACATAAATGATTTATGATATCATTATGGATTTTAATAAGAGCAGTTTCAGTGCTGTGAAAGGGGCGATAAGCAGACTGAAATTTAGAGAACAAATTGTGTTCATTCAAAAACGTGTTAAGCCTAAAAGCAACAATTTTCTCAATTAGTTTAGACATGAGGGTGAGATTCGAGACTGGTCGATAATTATTTGGGTCTTCTTTGTCAAGGCTAGATTTCTTTAATATGGGAGTGACAATAGCATGTTTAAGATTATTAGATACCTCACCAATAAACAAACTAGCATTTACAATATGAGTAAGAACGGGAACCAAAATATTAGCACAAGAAAGAACAAGCCATGAAGGAATGGGATCTATTGGGCTGGTTGTTTTGGAGCATTGTCTCAGCGCAGACAGTACTTCTGTTTCAGTGGCGGGTTCAAATTCGTCGAATGCTGCTCCGGCTGGAAGTGCATTAGTTTCATTTATTTGTGCTTTCATTATCTCTTCTTTGTCCAAATTATTCCGAATACCTGATATTTTATCTCTAAAGTGTAGAGAGAAACTATTTGCGGTAGCAATAGGGTCCTCGAAATTATTTGAGATGGCGATAACGATGGCGATGACACTAGAACCCTCTCTCTGTCTCTCTCTCTCTCTCTCTCTCTCTCTCTCTCTCTCTCTCTCTCTCTCTATATATATATATATATATATATATATATATATATATATATATACATATATATATATATATATATATATATATATATATATATATATATTATATACAGATAGATAGATAGATAGACAGATAGATAGGGAGGATGCGGCGATAAAGGAAAAGAATATGGGAGGAGAGATGGAGTGAGTCAAAAAGATCTGAAGGGAAAAAGTGAGAGTGTGAGAGGGAGAGAGAGAGAGAGAGAGAGAGAGAGAGAGAGAGAGAGAGAGAGAGAGAGAGAGAGAGAGAGAGAGAGATAGGGGATAGGGGAGGGAGGGTGGAGAAAACTAGGCGACGAAAAGAGGGCGGGAGATTATGAAAGAAAGAGAAGAAGAAGAAGAAGAAGAAGAAGAAGAAGAAGAAGAAGAAGAAGAAGAAGAAGAAGAAGAGGAAGAAGAAGTAGAAGAAGAAGTAGAAGAAGAAGAAGAAGAAGAAGAAAAAGAAGAAGAAGAAGAAGATTCTACTTTCGTGTATTTAGCCAATGGTTAGGTTTCGCCAAATAACAACACGATTCTTTACGAGTGGCAAGCTGTTCTCACAACAGCTGCAGCAGTTGCTGGTATAAATATATATATATATATATATATATATATATATATATATATATATATATATATATATATATATATATATATATCATTATGTAACACGACCCTTAGGTTGTCCTTAAAGACCATTATCTGAAATAACGGGAGTGGCTGGATTAAACATGTATTTTTTTTTTTTTTTTTTTTTTGTGTGTGTGGTGTTGTCATTATTACGTCACAGCTGGCTGGCTGGCTGGCTGGCTGGCTGAAGAATGCTTTTGTATCATGTGGGCGGCATGGTGGTGAGATCAATACAAACCATAGGTGACCCACCGTCTCAAAACGGTATTATGTCGGAACGAACCATATGCTTAAAAGCCGAATTAAATGTTAAACTGTTCAAAAATTTTAATTGTTGGCATCAGCATCCTAAAATATGCTAACCGTTCTCCTCAATAAAACATACAAACTCAACACAAGTCTGAGATTTCTGGCTATAAATTCAATTTTCAACATCTTAACCAACCCGACTTAATACCGTTTTGAGGCGAAGGGTCACATTATGTGACGTATCGTCTACAACGGTATTGTGTCGGCGGGGTTAACTCTCGCTCTCCTTACCAACTATAGGAAAATCGTCACATTCGTTACGATGCAACCAACATATTTTCTTATTCAAATTTCTTTTGTACATTAAAAAATATTTAAAGAAAATGAACAGTGTGTTGCTAAAGAAATTAGATATGTATCTGAAGAATTTTTCTGCTATTGTGTTTGAGTGATAAAAAATATATTTTTGTGTCAGATGGGTGTGAAAATTTGGGTAAAATCCTGAAAATGGCTGGTAAGAAGAGAGTCAATCTGAAGTGAGAATAAATCTATCTAGATAAAATTATCTTTATTTGATACCACAGGGGTAATTTGTCTTTAGGGTCTGTTCTAAGGGAAGACTGATATAACCCAGGCGTCAGCCGCAGTGCAACGCCGCAAACTAAAATAGGGCGAGGTGAAATAAGTGATATTAAAGTTATAACGAGCAACAGTTTGAACTTTTGATATAATTTCTTACTTTATGGAGCTACATCCATTAAATAATCTAATAATATTAAAAATAGTCCCTCGTGGCCACGAAGCCCATAAAGCTGGAGTTTTTTTTTACCGGTTTGTATTGCGTGAAATTGATAATAGAAATTGCTTGCTACCCTTTGGATAAGACGCCTGTTTGTCGCAAAGTACTTTCTGCTAAATCAAACAGATCTAGCACTGCTGGTTGGATAGAGGGTCAGAAAAAATAGTAATCTCGACTTCACTCGGGAACGAACTCGGTCCCTTTACGCATGGAGCGAGTGATCTACCAACTGAGCTATGCTATATCCATTGTCCTCAATAAAACACAGTGTAAATGGCGCTGCTCGAAGCTCGAAGAAATTAATAACAACGTGAAATAATTGAATATAAGCTTCAATTAAATAAACTTACTTACTTACTTACTTATTTACTTACTTACTTACTTACTTACTTACTTACTTACTTACTTACTTACTTACTTACTTACTTACTTACTTATCCGAACCAGCGACCACCTGAGCTCTAGCCCTTCGGTCTTGTGCCATGACGTAGAAGTTAGCAATTTAATAAACAAAAACAGACAAAAATGGACATTTCGGGTTAAGATCTTAACAACGCCACCCACTACTACCACATTATCTCATTCGTCTGTAGTGTTTCATTTTTTTTTCCTGTTTTGTTGATGAAGGGTAAACCCGAAACATCCATTTTATCTGGTTTCGTATATTAAATTAAAGCTTACATTCAATTTCACATTGTTATTATTTTTCAGTAATACACATATTATTAATCAAAGTTTGATATCTCTGACTGTTAATTCCAGTTCTTAAACGTCTCAACCATCCCAGCAAACTGTCGTTTTGAGGAGATGGGTAACATTTAAGGACATTTTTGGAGCAATTTAAAATATTTTTTAGATGAGCTTTTATATAGCGCAATATCCACTATATGTGCTCAAAGCGCTTTACAAGGGGTCCCTGGCCAACAGCAATATTTAACATTTAGGAAGGGACATGACGATGACGCCTGTTAGGCGATGCTACAATTTTTTTTCGGCCAGAGACAACGCTATTAAAGGCAAGGTACTCATTTTACATATGAGTACGGTGAGAGAATGTGAGTAAAGAGCCTTCTCCAAGGACTCAACTATGCGCCGAGCGAGGCTCGAATCCAGGACCTTCCGATCCGAAAGTGAGTGTCATACCACTAGACTACATAGCCGCACTTTATAAACGTAAAAGGTTAGCAAAGTTATACGCCTTCGTACGATTCATCTGACGGGAAAAACAGGTGAGTGTTTTATCTAAACGCATATCATCAATAAGTCGAGTTCACATTTCAGATTTTAGAATCAGAGCGGTAGTCATAAACTTCTTGCCTGACACTGAACGAAAAATGACGTCAAAAGACAAGTCTTTGGTCACAAAATAAAACAAATCGTGAGTTGTATTCAATAGTTCAACCAACGAAATAACTTGTTTCCTTGAGCTCTACTAACGACAACTCACTAGACGCTACAAACCTAAAAAACGACGACGTCAAACTATAAGTCCTAGATGGTTCTCGCGTCAGGCTATAAGTTAACGATGGCCACGATCAGAGCGTAGCCATCGTTAAGTTATAGATAGAATGCGCTTGGCCAAGGAGTTCACAACATTGCCATCCGGAAGTATAACGGACCAACACACAAACTCTGTGTAACCCTGAACTTTTATAGTCTGGTTAATACAGTTTAGTGAGAACAACTCACAAACGCGGATGGCAAAAACAATAACAAAGGCCTGAGTGACGTCATCTGCATACTATCTATAGATAGAATGCGCTTGGCCAAGGAGTTCACAACATTGCCATCCGGAAGTATAACGGACCAACACACAAACTCTGTGTAACCATGAACTTTTATAGATAGTATGCAGATGACGTCACTCAGGCCTTTGTTATTGTTTTTGCCATCCGCGTTTGTGAGTTGTTCTCACTAAACTGTATTAACCAGACTATAAAAGTTCATGGTTACACAGAGTTTGTGTGTTGGTCCTTTATACTTCCGGATGGCAATGTTGTGAACTCCTTGGCCAACCGCATTCTATCTATAGTCTTGCTAATACAGTTTAGTGAGAACAACTCACAAACGCGGATGGCAAAAACAATAACAAAGGCATGAGTGACGTCATCTGCATACTATCTATAGCCTACACTGAAACCAAAAAAAAAGACTGGCATTTTGACGTCATTATATGGTTTTGCACCGCCTAGTGAGTTGTCGTTAGTAGTGCTCATGGAAACAAGTTATTCCATTGGTTGAACTATTGAATACAACTCACGATTTGTTGTTTGTTGTGGCCAAAGACTGGCATTTTGACGTTATTATTTGGTCAGTGTCAGGCTATGGATAGTATGCGCTTGGCTAAGAAGTTCACAACATTGACATCCGGAAGTTTAACGGACCAACACACAAAACTCTGTGTAACCATGAAGGTATATAGTCTGGATAATACAGTTTAGTGAGAATTACTCATAAACGTGGATGGCAAAAAACAATAACAAAGACACGAATGACGTCAACTTCATTCTATCTATAACTTTACGATGGCTACGATTAGAGTCATCCCGAAACAATACCGTTTTGAGATGTTAGGTTACATATCTTTTCATTGACGGTTCACTTGGAGTGCAAAAGCACTCCAGACAAATGGGAGTTTCCAAGGACAATAACAACAGTTACTGCTGCAGTTGGTGTTCATTAGACGATAACCTGGGCCACACACACCTGTTGTCTGGAGCCCATTGCATCATCTCAGACACCATGATCACGTGCTCAATGCGATGTCTGCTCTGTGGAGTGTGTGTGGATTTACCTACCTGTGAAACATGGACCGAACCTCAAGGCAAGAATACGGGAAAGGCTTAGCAGGGTGTTGCCAATTTGGCGTACTTAATTGCCCAAAATGCCAAAACCTTGGCGTTATTTTTTTTCGGCAAGTTGGACACGGGAAAATTGAGTATGAAATTTTGGAATTTCTTGGTCCTTGTAAAGCGCTTTGAGCACTTTTAGTGGATATTGCGCTATCTAAAAGCTCAATTTCTTATTTCTTCTTTCTTTTTGAGATATCTCTTAATTATACCATATAACTTTACAATTTGACTCAAACTAAACATTTATATGTCAACCTTTAAAATGAAACTGATCGGGGAATATAATGTTTCATTTTATCACGACAGTTTCTTATGACAGCGGGATAAGAAAGAAAAGATAATAAATCAACCTGACACTTAGATAACCACGCCTCTCGGACAGCCGTCATAATGTAAACAATGGCGGTGATTGGTATAGATAGTTCGAAGTTGACGTCACTCCGGTCTTTGTTATTGTTTTTTGCCATCCCCGTTTATGAGTAATTCTCACTTAGCAGTATTAACCAGACTATAAACGATCATGATTACACAGAGTTTGTGTGTTGGTCCGTTATACTTCCGGATGGCAATGTTGTGAACTTCTTAGCCAAGCTCATACTATATATACTTACTTACTTACTTATCCGAACCAGCGACCACCTGAGCTCTAGCCCTTCGGTCTTGTGCCATGACGGAGAAGTTAGACAGACGTCTTTTGTAGTTGTTCCAAGTGACTATAAAGTGTGTTACTGATGCTTGGATTTGGTGGGAGGAATGTCCATCTCTGGTCTTGAAGAGATTGACATTCAAGCTAGTGGTGTGATTGCTATACATAGTATGCGCTTGGCTAAGGAGTTTACAACATTGCCATCCGGAAGTATATCGGACCAACACACAAAGCTTTGTGTAACCATGATCGTTTATAGTCAGGTGAATACAATTTTGTGAGAGGTACTCATAAACGCGGATGGCAAAAACAATAACAAAGACCTGAGTGACGTCAACTTCGAACTATCTATACATAGTGAACTACACATGTTTTACTATCGACGGCATGTGTCTAGATATAATACCCACTGTTCTACCGCTTGGTCAATAAAACCAACACAGAAATCTATGTGAAAATTAAAACGTCAATAATATGACCGAGAAAATCATAACTAGTCACCCATTTGGCGGTATGAAAACAATAACAATGATTAAAGAGAGGTCGATTTCATTGACGTTACTGTTTATAAACAACCAACTATGTTTGTCCGAGCACGTGTGAAGGTGTGTCACAAATTCCATGTTTTGATTGGTCAAAACTCTACTTGTTAATGGGAGCGATCTATATTCATGTTTTTGTCCAACCAGGTCATCAATCACATGATGTGATGCTGTCCAACGATTGGATATTTCTTAACAAATGTAAACATGCTGCTTTGTAAGTGAAAGTTGTAAACATACCCATGTGTCATGTTGAATCAAATGACCAATCGTATTTAATAAGCTGTGAACACTTTTCACTTTCAATTTGCAATGTGACCAATGACCTCGAACACATGAAAAGTTAATATAGATCGCTCCCATTGTTGCACAGGCCTGTGAATAATTACGCTGTGGGAACAAAATTCGGATTTCAAAACGCAAGAGTGCCAAAAATATTTTATTCTACCCATCAAACGAATCATATTTCAACATATCTGAATCAAGCGACTTTCAAAAATATATAAATAGTACTTATTGAGTCTGCTATAGATAGAATGCGCTTAGCCAAGGAGTTCACAACATTGCCATCCGGAAGTATAACGGACCAACACACAAACTCTGTGTAACCATGAACTTTTATAGTCTGGTTAATACAGTTTAGTGAGAACAACTCACAAACGCGGATGGCAAAAACAATAACAAAGGCCTGAGTGACGTCATCTGCATACTATCTATAAAATCTAATTTTAGTTAAATTTTTTGCTTGACAATTTGACATCACAAATTGTTATTGATAACTATGTGAAATTGAATGTAGATAAGCTTCAATTTAATATACGAAAACAGATAAAATGGACGTTTCGGGTCTCCCCTTTATCAATAAATCAGGATAAATGAAACACTACAGACAAATGAGATAATTGTTATTGTAAACTTTATCGTGACTCGTTACAAAATATTTCCCGGGGAGGAATTGAGTAATATTTTATATAGATAGAATGAAGATGACGTCACTCAAGCCTTTGTTATTGTATTTTGTAATCCGCGTTTGTGAGTGATTCTCACTAAACTGTATTAACCAGACTATAAACGTTCACGGTTACACACAGTTTTGTGTGTTGGTCCGTTATACTTCCGGATGGCAATGTTATGAGCTTCTTAGCCAAGTGCATACTGTCTATAGATAGTATGCAGATGACGTCACTCAGGCCTTTGTTATTGTTTTTGCCATCCGCGTTTGTGAGTTGTTCTCACTAAACTGTATTAACCAGACTATAGAAGTTCATGGTTACACAGAGTTTGTGTGTTGGTCCGTTGTACTTCCGGATGGCAATGTTGTGAACTCCTTGGCCAAGCGCATTCTATCTATAGATCGTATGCGCTTGACTAAGAAGCACATAACATTGCCATCCGGAAGTATAACGGACCAACACATAAAACTGTGTGTATCCATGAACGTTTAAAGTCAGTTTAATACAGTTCAGTGAGCATTATTCATAAACGCGGATGGCAAAACACAATAACAAAGACCTGAGTGACGTCATCTTCGAACTATCTATTCATTTGTACCTTTGACTAATACGTTTTTAGTTTGTTTGTTTTTTAAGTTTTGATAGAAACTGGAAAAAATTTCCAGACCAGTTTGCGTCTTTCAATAACTTGCTTTTGGAATTATTTTGCAAAATAAATCTGGCAACTTTTTGGTCCTGGGTTAATTTAGCCCTAATAATGCGGGTGATGAAATCAGGAGAAATACAGACCAAGGTTGTGGAGTGTAACTCGTTAGCTGTGATCATTCATGCAAACTATAGATAGAATGAAGTTGACGTCACTCGGGTCTTTGTTGTTATCTTTTTGCCATCCGCGTTTATGAGTAATTAATTCTCACTTAACATGGAATTGTTTGGATTGTAAAAAAAAAATGATTGATTGATTTTATTTGATTATTTATTGCCTTCCGCTTCCTAATAAACCGCCTGGATTGCCTCGGCAGCCTCACTAATTCTATTGACGAATCCCATCCATTGGTTTCAATCTTCTGCAGGGGACTGTAGGTCTGAAAAATTTGAAACTAGAAAAAGAAAAGAAAAAACAAATTGCAAAAAGTGCCATGAGGTCGCGCGCAAATGGAACGCATGACTGAGCTTTCGTTTCAGTCAGGAAGGACGTATACAGACGTGCCTAGTACTAATAAAAGTTCGTAAAAATACGAATTTTTGTCTCCAGCTACAGAGCTGTATAAATAGGTCTCTCTTTGACTCAATACATCTTGTTGAAAAGGAAAGTTTTTTATATTCAGGACTTTGGGAGCATTTTTTTTATCATGCTGATAGCAAATTGTTTATTTCTAAAGCTATATAAAGTGAAATTTTCTTCTGTTTTTTCCCTTGGAAACTACGATTTTTTTTTTCAATTTCAAGTTGGCAGCTCTGCAAATATTTTAGTTACGACTCAATGAACTTAAAGGTCAAATGTTAGACGCCACCACAGCTTCCCCCCTACTTCGACAAGAGAATGATGAAATCGGAAGAAATTGACGGGTTGACTCGGGGTTTGTTTTTTTTTTGTTTTTTTTTTTTTGTGTTTTTTTTTTTTTTTTTTTTTTTTTTTTTTTTTTTTTTTTTTTTTTACCCGGTTTACCCACAGTGCACTCCAGAACCCCTGCCTCCCTCCCCCTCCCCCCCCCACCCCCCCCCGCCCCTGCCCATGAGTCAGGATCAGCAGATATAGATAGTTCGAAGATGACGTCGCTCATGTCTTTGTTATTGTTTTTTGCCATCCGCGTTTATGAGTAATGCTCACTGGACTGTATTAACCTGACTATAAACGTTCATGTATACACACAGTTTTGTGTGTTGGTCCGTTATACTTCCGGATGGCAATGTTATGAGCTTCTAAGCCAAGCGCATACTATCTATAATATTGAATCTATGATTTAGGTAAAATGCTCACAGCCTCCGCCATCCAAATTAAACATACCAACACAGACGATTTTGTGTAACCTTTAACATTTATAGCCTGATTGATGCAATAATATATTGAGAACTAATCACAAACAGGTTTTCTAAAAAGTAATAACAAAGAGCTGTGCAGCTATTTAGTCTTGTGGCATGATACTCGCTTTCGGATCGGAATGTCCTGGGTTCGAGCCTCGCTCGGTGCATAGTTGAGTCCTTAGAAAAGGCTCTTGACTCACATTCTCTCATCGTACGCAGGTGTAAAAATGAGAACCTGGCCGTTAACAGCGTTGTCTCTGTCGAAAAAAAATTATAATATCGTCTTACAGGCGTTACGTCTCGTTCTGCATGATAAATCTTGCTTTTGGTCAGGGACCCTTTGTGAAGCGCTTTGAGCATGTTTAGTGGATATTGCGCTATATAAAAAGCTCGTTTTTTAGTGACGTCATAATATTCGCTCCTTCTACACCTTATCATAATTAACCCATTAAAGGCCGGATCAGAGATTGTCATTTGTGACCCGTCGTCTCAAAGCAGTCTTATGTCGGGATGAGCTGAGTGCTGGAAAATATAGATAGAATGAAGTTGACGTCACTCGAGTCTTTGTTATTGCTTTTTACCATCCGCGCTTATGAGTAATTCTCACTTAACTGTATTAACCAGACTAAAAACGCTCAAGGTTACACAAAGTTTTGTGTGTCGGTTAGTCCTTTTTACTTCCGGATGGCAATGTTGTGAGTTTCTTAGCCTAGCGCATACTATCTATAAAAGGAACGAAATTTACGTCGTTCAGCTCTTTGTCATTTTTATTGGCCAGCCATTTTTATAATTTGTTCTCACTAAATTCTATCAATCAGCCTATGAACTACGTTCAACGTTACACATAGTTTTGTGTGTTGGTCCCTTTTATCCGGCTGGCGGATGTTGTGAGTTCTTTAACTCCGGATAATAAATGGATTGAGAATTTTTTTATTTTTTAGATTTTAATATAGCGCAATATCCGCTAAACGTGCTCAAAGCGCTTTGCAAGGGGTCCCTGGCCAACAGCAACACTAATTAACATGTAGGACCGTACATGACGCCTGTTAGGTGATATTACAATTTTTTTCGGACAGAAACAACGCTGTTGACGTCCAGGTACTCATTTTACACATAAGTATGGTGAGACAATTTGAGTAAAGAGTCTTTTTCAAGGACTCAACTATGCGCCGAGCGAGGCTCAAACCCAGGACCTTCCGATCCGAAAGCGAGGGTCATTTCACTAGACCACATGAAAGCCGCAATGATGAATTAGTGAGTGAATGAACGGATCAATGAAGGATTGGAAACAAATAGATAAATGGATAAAGAGAACAATTCAATAAGCCCGAGAAATCTTTTTTTTTTAATCTAACAAAAAAATTCAACAGTTTAGTTCTAAAGTTAGCATTGGAAGAACAAAACATTCATGGAGAGGAAGATAGATAGATAGATAGATAGAGAGAGAGAGAGAGAGAGAGAGAGAGAGAGAGAGAGAGAGAGAGAGATAGAGATAGAGAGGGAGAGAGAGAGAGTGAGACACACACACACACACACACACACGCACATACACACAGACACACAGAAAGAGAGAGGGGAAGAGAGAGGAGAGAGAGAGAGAGATAGATATAGAGAGAGGGATATATATATATATATATATATATATATATTATATATATATATATAATATAGAGAGAGAGAGAGAGAGAGAGAGAGAGAGAGAGAGAGAGAGAGAGAGAGAGGGGGGAGAGAAAAAAGAAAGAGAGAGAGAGAGAGAGAGAGAAAGAGAGGGGGGCGGGGAGTGAGAGAGAAAGAGAGTATAGATAGAATGAAGTTGACGTCACTCTGGTCTTTGTTATTGTTTTTTGCCATCAACATTTATGAGTAACACTCACTAAACGGTGTTATTCAGACTATAAAAGTTCATGATTACACATATTTTTGTGTGTTGGTCCGTTATACTCCCGGATGGCAATGTTATGAACTTCTTAGCCAAACGCATACTATCTATAGGTACGATAACTGTCTTGAAGAAAATGTCAACGCCATGGGAGATAATCCATAGAATATTAAGATTGTCAATTTGTCATGATCTTCTCCCTTGAAATGGTTGTACGGAAGTCCAGCAGTCGTCAAATTATAAAAGGATCGTCGTCAATAAATTTTGAAGTCCAACCAACATGCAGAAACTATTCTAGTCTTGACAGGAAAAAAACAAATTGAGGACTCGTTTCACATCAGCAACTCCAACGATTTCAAAGGCATTATTAATATTAATTTATTTACAGAAATCAACATAGGATATTGACAGTAGAGAAAAAGAATCACAATTGCTTCACAACGCGTAACCTTCTTAAACTCATAGCCTAAAACATTATTTAAAAAAGGCGGTGACATTTGTGACCCCTCGTCTCAAAACGGTATTATGTCGGAATGATTAAGATTCTAAAAATGGAGTTTATGGCCGGAAATATCAGCCTTGCAATGAGTTTGTATGTTTCATTGAAGAGAATGAATGTCGTATCTTAGAATGCTAAATAGCAATAGTTCAAATTTTAGACCAGTTTAGCTTTAATTCGGCTTTTTAGTATCTGGTTCATCTCGACATAATACCGTTTTGAGACGATGGGTCACATTTGTGTTTTGCAAGTCGGGTTACAAATAAATACAACAATGGATTCGTTTAAACCGGTATAATCAAATATAGTAGAATTTTAAACTATATAAACTAGATAATAATAATAATTTAAAATGACATATAGGGAATGAGATGAGCGGAGGAGTAGCGTCCCTTGGTTGGTTTTGCGCATGCGTCTCTCTCGTCTTCGCTTTCGGTGAAGTATCTCCGGAAGCGAGTACTAGAGACGCATGCGCACAACCAATATGACGTTCTCTCTCTAATAAGTTTTCCGCCGGTGACGTCCAATCAAGGGACGCTACTCTTCCGCTAATCTCATTCCCAATTTCTTCAACCTGGTATTTACTCGGGGTAGAGCGGTTACCAACAAAAAAAAAATTAGTTTGCAGTGAAAATGAGGAGTTGTTTTTCAAAAACTTCTTTAAAAGTTGAGCTTTTCTATAGAGAAATATCCACTTAACGTGTTACCTACTTGACGAACAGAAAAGTGAGTGGAGCTGGCACTTATGTTGATAACAACAAGAGATGAAGTGAGTAGGAAAGTGCCAGAAGACAATGGAGAATAAAAATTCCGCGGCGGTGATGGGGCCTCGAACCCGCGACCTTACTGGGACGACAACTCCGCCGAGCCGGGAAGAGCGTGACTCTACCGTATGATCTATCCACGATCATTCCGACATTATACAAAATTGATTTGTTTGGTTTTAATCTTACTTTCTAGCAATTTACAAAATGATTTTTGTTCCATGGCGCTATACAAATGGCATTTATTTATTTATTTATTACAAGAGAAGGCCTCTATAAATAAATGTCCATTCAAGATTTATATGTTTGGTTATATCTAATAATATCAAAGTAACCTCTGATTTATTCCAACATAACACTGGTTAGAAACAATTGATCACACTACGTATTCAGTTAAAATATTTTATAAATGATAATATACGTTTCTATATGACGTAAAAGAGAAACAATTCAAGGGATGCTACTCGTTAAATAACACTAAAGATACAGTTTATACAGTGTTGTCTCCCTTGACCCATAATGCTCTTGAACGGGAGACGTCTCCTCACTGTGTAGTGGTACGACGACACACCTCTTTTTCATTTTAATAAATAAATAATAAATAAAATAAAATTCCCTTTATTCATTCGTTCCCAAGGGGGAAATTTGTCTATAGAGTTTATTCCAAGACTGGTATAACCCAGGCGCCAGCCGCAGTGCAGCGCCGCTTAGTGAGTTAAGGCGAGGTGACCTGCTACAGGCCACACGGCGTAGTGGTGGGTGGTCGAACTCGGTACCTGGTACCTTTCGGGTACGACGCAAAGACCTTACCGCTGAGCCACGCTGCCAAGCAAACTCAACAAGCAAACTTTGTATCTATAATAATACGGTCGTTTTATTAACATCATAAATCAGGTTATGAAAATCTTTTTTACTTCTTTTTTCAAAAATATTTCTTTTTTTTTTTTAAATAAAGATTTAACTGGTTTGCGATCACACCCTCTCCTTACCACCCATAGGAAAATCGTCACATTCGTTACGATGCAACCAACAATTTTCTCATTCTGATATCCATTGTACATCACAAATTATAAAGAAAATACTTTGTTATAGCGACAAAAATTAGTCACTGGACAATATTATTATGTATAGAACTTACTTGTTCCTTTTCTGTTTGAGTAGGAAAAAAATATCATTTTTTGTGTTTGGGTGGGTTTGAAGTATCAGGGAAAATTCTGAAAATGGCTGGTAATGAGAGAGTTAAATCCAAAAACAAAACATTCGCTTTTTGTCATGGCGGCGGAACGCATGGATGACGATGACTAATAGAAATAGCAATGAATAATTTCTTAAATAGCATAAAATAGATCAGAATAGGGGTGGACGTTCTTAACTATCTCCTTATCGATCGATCCTTTTCAGAATTTTCCCGAAATTTTCAAGCTTAACCCTCTCCTTACCAGAATTACCTTTCAGAATTCCCCCCAAAACTTCACATCCACCCAAACATAAACAGACATATCTTACCCAAACAGAAAAAGCAACAAGCACATTCTATACATAATATTGCTCGCCAATAAGGGCTCTATCTATAACAGAATGTTAAGTTTTTTTTGCTATAGCAAAAAGACATTAAATCTGGGTGAGAAAAGTGACGATTGCCTCGTAACAAATGTGACGATTTTCTAATAGGCGGTAAGGAGAGGTTAAACAGCAGAAAAAAATTGATTTTTTAAAACACAAACAATCTCTCTACAAAACATCTTTATGTTCTTATTAATTCATTAAACAAAGATCATTGTGATGTACACAATAAATCTGAATAAGAAAAATGTATATTGTGTCGTAACAAATGTGGCGATTTTGATGCAGGTGGTAGGTACGCTTAGTTTTTAACAAAAATATTAATTGTCATGATCCTATTGGTTTTGTGAAATTAATGGGTTAAAAATTATTTTTTTAAATTTATTAATTTTATTTTACTAAAACAGGATAAAGGGCATTCCGAAGACAAGCTCCAAAAATATCAAGCCTCCAAATTAACTCACTCAACCCTAACACCGACTATATCCGTAGTTTACCCGGGTTACTTTTACCCCATGACGATTTATTACATTTTTCTGAGACAAATTATAGGCGTAGTATCAAAGCTATTGTTTTTTAGTTTTCACGTGTTCATGATAGTTGAATAAAAAATATCTATACACATGCTCATTTTTCACTTTTTTTTTCTCCAATTTTCAAAAGTAGCAAAAATGTCTAGGATTGAGTGAGTTAAACTGATGCAGGCCGAAATGTCAATTTTGCCTCGAAATGTCAATTTTGCCTGCCGATTCCCATCTATAATTTCCATTCAACCCCTGGTTCGATCGCCACGAAATGAAAACAGAATTTTAACTGAATGTTTGTTGAATACTGTGTAAGATAAGCGACATTCTGTGTGTTGAATGAAATTCAGCACGAATATATTATTTAAAAAGAGAGGGAGGCGAACATATCATTCATTATATTTTTTTTGGAAAACTTATTGATGCTATGCTTTTAGGTAATATACTCACAACATTCCCCAGCCAAATTAAACATACGAGTACCAACGCACAAAATTGTGTGTGGCCTTTTAAGTTTATATATTGATGTATTTTAGTGAGAACTAACTATCTTATCACCAATAACAATAACAAAGAGCTCTTGAAGAAACGAAGTTGACGTCACTCAGCTCTTTATTATTTTTAACAACTAATTTGGTGATTAGTTCTCACTAAAAACGTTCAAGGTTACACATTATAATTTTGCGTTTTGGTACGTTATATCCGCTTTATTGAAATTATAAATTGTCTGACTAAACAAAAAATGTATTTTTATCATTCAGAAAGCGGCAATATCATCAGAATGCTATTTTTTTTTGTTCGTTGAGATAAGTAGAAAATTGCGTAATATTTTATTTTTTAATGGAACAGAAAAAAGCTATAAATAAGAATCGTTATACCAGATTGAAACTTACGATAATTTATATCGCGGTCATGTTATAAATAATATGTTATGAATTAAGGTTATGTGTTATATATATAATATGGACATAGTATGCCGACTAAAGACGTGGATAGAAGCCACATAAACATGTGTTTCGGCCATATAAGTGAGTGAATCCATTCATATTATATATATATATATATATATATATATATATATATATATATATATATATATATATATATATATATAATTTGAATAGTAATGAGAATTCAATTTTGAACTTTGTTACGTTTTTAAAAAAAACGGTGTTAATGCCTCAATGTACAGAGTTATGTTTTGAAATGAAAAGTCGTAAAATGCAATATCAACAATATTGATCCAATAAATAATCAATCTTCAAATTAGAATTATTTTCCTAAACTAATAGACAAAATGATTAATCAATATTTTAAAGAATTTATCATTTAATAATAATACTAATACGAGTAGTAATGATGATAATGATAATTATAATAATAATAATATTGATAATAATGATAGTAACAATAATAATAATAATAATAATAATAATAATAATAATAATAATAATAATAATAATAATAATAATAATAATAAATAATAATAATAATAATAATAATAATAATAATAATAATAATGATTCTAATAATAATTATTATAATTTATTAATGTATATCTATATAGCTCTCAACTTTAAAGAAGCGCTCTATTTTGTATTCATAATATTTGACACCCGTTTGTCTATAAAATCCAATTGCTCAAGAATCATTTACCAACCTCTTATTGCCATCAGTTACTTATTATCATTTATATCTTCTTCACAATCTTCCTCTAATATTTCATGATTGGAGTGATATTTGTAAAATGTATGGGTTAAAAAAGTTTCTTTTCTAAATGGGCCTTCAGAAGACAAGCTCCAAAAATATCAAGCATCCCAATACTCTTCAACACTCGTGACGTCACTTCCCTTGTTATGACGCATAGTAACTTAGTCACTGGTTCTAAACTATCGGAACAATGGCGGGCGGAAGCCCTTATGAAATACTTCTCCGACAAGAATAAAAGTGTATCCATAGGAGAAAAACATAATAAATCTGATCATGTTTTGACTTTTATACAATCCGATCCCATGACATGTGAAAAAGTTCTAGTCAGCGTGAAGAATAAAAAGTACCGATTTTCTTTGTTTAGAACCAAGCTGTTCGTTGCTTGGGGGACGTAACATCAGACTATTGAATCCAATTATTAACTGACACCGGCCGATTCCGATTCCGATTACGATTCCGATTCCGATTCCGATTCCTCTAATATTCCAGCCTGGCTGGTTCTATGTACGAGTCCAAGCTTTCGTCTAAACTCCTCCAATCCTGGTGGAGCAACGTTATCAACATCAACATCAACATCATCCTCAACACCATTTTTATTATTATCATTATTATTATTATCCTCATCGTCCTCATCATCACCAGCATCGCCATTTTTACTGCGATCGGTCACAAAAAAATGTGTATTATCATTCATGCCTTCACCACCTCCACCACCGATCTGCATCGAGCGTTTTCTGATCTCATTCAATCTCTGGATCGTCTCTATATCCAAATCCTTGGGCAGAAATCCTCTAGCCTGCAAACTACCGCTACCAAAACTACCAGCGAAGTCTCCGTCTATTCCAGACCCTCTCCGACTATCCTCAGTTCCAAGACTGTTGCTACGACTAAAGTTCCCGTCTCCCAGAATCCCCCTTAGGCCTTCTTCCATGTCCAACTGCGGGTAGTCGACGTTGACCTTCCTGGGATTCCTGGGCGCTACTTTGGTGATGTCGTCCAGTTCTTTCACCCCTGCGGCAGTCCGACGACCGGGCTTGGCTTTCCTCATCAGTTCTCTCAGAATATCATCTGTAGAAGCAACAGGTAAGTAAGTAGAAATCAATTAATAATAATAATAATAATAATAATAATAATAATAATAATAATAATAATAATAATAATAATAATAATAATAATAATAATAATAATAATAACAATAATACTAATCAAAGACAATTAATTTATATAGCGCCTAGCCTAAACATCCACAATTAACGTGTTCTGCTGCTCTTTACATAATAGAAACTCGGACAATAAATACTCGTAATAAACATAACAAACACATTCATGCATGTATAAACAAATTCTAGGCTACATCTTTTTCATACGTAACAAAAACAACGAATTCAGATATTTCCTAAAAGATGATACATTTTCACAAGACTTTAAACTATAAGTTGAATAAATTATTATAATAGGTGACTTTCAATAGGTACTTAAAACAAAAAAATTCGTGCATATAGAACAAATTCTAGGTACATCTTCTGCATATGTAACAACAACAACACCGTATTCAAATATTTCCTGAAAGATGATACATTTTCACAACTATAAGGTAAATTATCATAGTAGTTGACTTTCAATAGGTACTTAACACAAAAAAATTCGTGCATATAGAAACAAAGTCTATGCTACATCTTCTGCATACGTAACAACACCGTATTCGGATGTTTCCTCAAAGATGATACATTTTCACAAGACTTTACTATACGTTAAGTTATCATAGTAGCTATGTGACTTTCAAAAGGTACCAGACTAAATCGCATTTTTATCAATCAAAGAAAACCTGAATTTTTTGTCATTTATTTATTGACTTAAAGAGGAAAATACGTGTCTTGAGTGCCTCATAGAACAATACCCTGAGTTTTTTGTAACTCCAGATATTCTCTGGTGATTCTGTGGAGTCGAAAAGATAGCTTGAGATTGTTAACTCATTTTCTATCTGGATGTGACTTAGGACGTTTGGAAAGTCAGCTACTACACGAATTGATTTTGGAAGGTATTGACACAAGCAGATATACGAATTCACGTATAGACAGACAATAGGAAACAAATGCGTGATGTAAAAAAAAAACTTTTTGACAAGTTGATGTATGACCATCATCTCAAAGCGGTATTTTGTTGGGAGAATGAATTAGGCGGTAGGAATTGAATTCATAGCCACAGACATCCAAATATAGTGGTTGAATTCGATCTGTTATAGTGGAGAATGCGGCTATGTGGTCTAGTGGTATGACACTCGTTTTCGGATCGGAAGATCCTGTGTTCGAGCCTCGCTCGGCGCATAGTTGAGTCCTTGGAAAAGGCTCTTTACTCACATTCTATCACCGTACTCAGGTGTAAAATGAGTACCTGGCCATTAACAGCGTTGTCTCTGTCGGAAAAAAATTGTAATATCGCCTGACAGGCGTCATGTCTCGTTCTACATGTTACGTGATGCTGTTGGTCAGGAACCCCCTGTAAAGCGCTTTGAGCACGTTTAGTGGATATTGCGCTATATAATGTTTCGGTTTTACCCTCTATCAACAAAACAAGACGACACGTGATATTATTATTCAACCAACCCTTCTGATAAAATAATGACGTCAGAGGGGGTGGTTGAGTAATATTGTTTCGTTTAAGAATGTTATAGTTGATAGTATTTATAAGTACATAGACGAGATATGAAGTAGATGATGAGTAGAGTACTTGAATCTAATACAAGCTGACAAACAGACCAACAGATTGACAGATCCCGTTTGTTAGTTATCCAATTAACTGCCGTACTATGAAATAAATAAAAAAACAAGTATTTTAAAAATTTGGCCAGAATACTCGTCCTTCAAATATTGGTCGTTTAAATGACCCTCATCTTGGACCAAAAACTCCTCTCAAAACTGGGGCTTCGTGAAGAGAGTCCCAGGTTTGAGAGTTTGTTTTTTTTCTCTCCAAGATGAGAGTCATTTAAAACGATCAATATTATTTGAGTGAAGAGTTTTCTGGCCAAATTTTTAAAATACTTGTTTTTAAAAAATATAGTTTGGCAGTTAATTGGTCAATAGAAACATTTTAGTATTAGTGAGAAAAAGATGAGTCATAAAAGCTTGAATATTATATAATATACAAGCAGTCATTCAGAGTCCAAGTATGTCGAAAGCACAGATAGCAATGAATAGAATGCATTGTTTAGGAATCCAAACATCCAGTCATTTCCACGTACAATAAATAGAGAAATTGGTGGAAGTCAATTAAAAAGTTAATTAATTAATTAATCATTAATTTATCTATTTTGCTTCTTTCCTAGAATGTTGACCATGTTTACGATATATACTTTTTTCTTCGGGTTCACATATTATTATGTGAACATATGATTACATATAATAGTATTAATAATATATGTATACATTGTCGCCATAGATTCTCAACTTTTTGTTTATACATTTTTATGCATGCCACGAATTTCCATTTTTTTTTGGATGAATAAAGTATATATTATTGTTATTATTACATTAGTCACAAAGAACAAAGTATAATTTGACAAAATCAATGGCATTTTATACAAGAGGACTTGTAGATACATGAAGGAAGCAATGGTTTCAAACGGAGGCGTGAACATGCCAGCGGTGCAAATTAAAAACGTTGATAGATCAATGGTACGGTTTTTGCTTCATATCCAAAAAGGTACCGAATTCGATCAACCGCCGGGCTGTGTGGCCTTGAGCAAGTCACATCGCTTTAGCTCACTTTGCGGCGCTGCACTGCGGCTGACGCACGCCTGGGTAATTCCAATGTTCTCTTGGAATAGACCCTAAAGACAAATTGCCCCATGGGGATGAATAAAGGGAATGGAAATTTATATTATTTTTTATTTATTTTTAGACCTGTAAATAAGTTCATATCGTTCGAAATTGATGTAAATGATTAAATCTGAGCTCTGAATTAATCAATAGTGAGTGTACGTTTGAGGAACTGTATCAAAATTATGTCATAAGATATTGAATATTTGATCTAAAACCATTTGTTGCATATTTTATTTAAAAAAATTGAGACTGTTTAGAAGGAAAATTGAACATCAGAAATAGTAATAATAACAACAATGGTATTAATAACTAAAAATGATA
>NC_088369.1:39693039-39700539 GCF_034508935.2 Berghia stephanieae
TAAGAAGAGGATACCGGCAGGCTGGAATAATTGGAGGAAGGTAACTGGAGTTATGTGTGACAAACAAATTTCCGCAAAGCTGAAGGGGAAAGTATATACAACAGTTGTAAGACCAGCAATGTTATATGGACTAGAGACAACAGGTACAACAAAGAAACAAGATAAAGAGGTTTAGGAGGTAGAAATGAGGATGTTGAGATGGTCACTTGGCTGGACAAAAAAAGATCAAGTGAAAAATGAAAGAATTAGGAGGGTGACTGAAGTAAAGAATGTATCAATAAAGATGGGAGAAGATAGATTGAAATGAATCGGACATGTAAAGAGACGAGAGAGGGAGTACATGGGAAGGAAAGTATTGGACTTACAATTAGCAGTAAAAAGGAAAAAGGGACGCCCAAAGACTAGATGGTAGGATAAGGTAAAGGATGATATGAAAGAACTGGGCTTGGAGGAAGATGACTCGCTGAACCGAGATGCGTGGCTGGAGATGTGACATTCATTATGGCAACCCTGCAAAATGGGGGATAAGCTGAAAGAAGAAGAAGGTCACGTGATGTTTAACGTGATAGGGCTTAAGTCATATTAGGCGAAAGGTGAAGATCGTATAACATCACCATAACATTTCATCTAGATATGTGCTGGTTTTACCATGATAATATCTCTTTTCAAAGAAGAATTTTTGATTCATTTAATACAGTATGGTGATATTTCTTAATTTTTGTCTTTAAAAATATTTTTAATATTTTGATTCTTCTTTCATTTTCTTTTCTTTTTCTTTTTTTTAAAATGACAATCAGACAAATCCAAAAGTTAAATGAATATAATATAAGAGAAAAATGTTTGAGGAATTTGTTAATTGGAATTAATGAAAACCATAACACACATACACATAATATACAACATTAGTACTTACACACCATATTAAATCAGTAAATCAATTATTAACGTTTATAATTTGATGATGATAATAATAATAGTATGTGTTCTATAAGAGAAAGAAAAACACGCCACGCGCAACATTTTGATAGGGAATGAGATTAGCGGAAGAGTAGCGTCCCTTGATTGGACGTCACCTTCGGAGAAGTTATTAGGGAGAGAACGTCAACATGGTTTTGCGCATGCGTCTCTCGTCCTCGCTTCCGGTGAAAGCGGCATGAGACACTTCACCGAAAGCGAGGACGAGAGAGACGCATGCGCAAAACCATGTTCACGTTCTCCCTGTAAGGTGACGTCCAATCAAGGGACGCTACTCTTCCGCTGATCTCATTCCCTATATGGGAGAAAACGATAATAGAATAATAATGTGTGTTAATGTATGTTGATTGATTCCACACAAGGCGAGTACCACTTCACACTTCAACTTACATCAACGCTACCTTCCTCAGCCACTGGGGTTAATTTATTTGGTATAGAGGGGGGAGGGGGAAAGGTTGGTTGTGGTGGCTGAGGAGTCTTCCGTTTAATAATCACTGAAATACAAACACGGGCAATTTTTTAATCATCAATGATATTCGTGTCAATCAATTATTTTTTATGGGGTGGGGGGGGGATGAGGGGCAGTCAAGTTCGATTCCTTGCCACCATTGCAAGATTCTTGAGCTCCTGCGTTCCCAACAATGCCACTGTGTAACTTTGGGAGTGTTCGACGATATATATATATATATATATATATATATATATATATATATATATATATATATATATATGAAGGTCTGACATCCGAACCCAGTTCTAGCTAGGGCCAGTTTTTGACATTGTTGTTGTGATGGACAACATTTTGAGTCATTAAAATTTGTTTGTTGTTTTTTTTTTAGATTTCCATGACAACAATGAGCCCATAGTGAATTTGGGTTATCAAACCTGCAAATAAGAGCACGTCGATCGAGCGCGTTCGTTGGAAACGAGTTCAAAATTAGAAACACAGCACGGGGTTTTAAGAAAACGTTTTATCATTCTTCTCCAATGATTCTTCCTATATATATCATTATTTCTTTTATCAAAATGTATCTATTTATATTCTTTTACCATGATTGGATCTCGAATTTAAAGTGATTTGCCAATGAGAATTAGACCTACCATTGTTGTTAAGATGATGTCATTAAGCGTCAAAATCTATTTTTAAGCAAAATCGGATGCGTGATGGAGGAAAAAATATACATTTCTCAAAACTATAGACCACACTTCACTAGACTCGGCTGAGAGGGCCATTGGGATCATTTACTAATCAGTTACTAATTAAGGAATTGAAGCAGGTTGGAAATGCATTCACTCGATTCTAATAAGGATAAAACACGGAAAGTTGTTAGAACTTCTCAAGAAATATTTCCTTGTGACCAACAAAGGGCGCTTGTTTCCTACCTTTGATAAGGTTCAAAATGTGGTATTTTTCTCTCTCCAAAGGATAGAGTCATTTTTCTGATTGGTTGGGTAAAAACGAAAGTAGGAAAGACGCCATTGGTTCATGTTTCTTGATCAACAAAGGGCGCTGTTTCCTACCTTTGATAAGGTTAAAGATGTAGTATTTTCTCTCTCTCCAAAGGTTAGAGTCATTGTTCTGATTGGATAGGTAAAAACCAAAGTAGGAAAGACGCCATTGGTTCATGTGTCTCGTGAGAAGCCCTTGAAAGTTCCGCATTTATCTACTTGTATCAACCGACGAATAAGAATTCTATAGTTCTAAAATTCTCTTGTTTTTCTTTTTATAAAAGTTAATCTCTAAGTATTAGAAGTCAATTGTATTAAGATTAAAGTTAATTAATTATATACTAACATTAAACAACATCAAAGTAAAACTATAGACACTGGGCAGGAAAATAAACAAAACAAAAAACAGCAGAAAAACTGTAAAATAACGTGCCGGAAAGTGAAAGCTGTTCTTATGAAATTTCCTGCATGCAAAAAGAAAAAACAAAATAAACAAAAAAACACTATAAAACAAGGGGGAAAATGAATTGAGACGTTCAACTAAAGATATCAATATTATAATATTTCAAAAATAATAAAAGGCTGAGCCATGCTAATTAAATCCTATACATACATCGACTCCATCTCCTGCAGAGCCTAGGAAAAACCATGTGAAATAAATAAATGTCGTTTGTTAAACTTTTTCCCTTACACGGTTTAACTCTCTAATAAATAGAGATGCCTAAATGACTCAATAAAATGGAGATAAAGATAAAGGGAGTAAATCTGACTGATGAATGAACAACTTTGTTTGTGTTGTTCATTCATGAGTCAGATTTACTCCCTATATCTTTATCTCCGGTTTAACTCCTTACCAGTTTTTTCAGGATTTTCCCCAAAACTTTACACCCAACTAACATAAAAATATATTTCTTTATCACTCAAACACAATAGCAGTAGGCCCTAAGTTCTTGCGATAAATAATTTCTTCAGCAAAACATGCTCTACAACACACTGTTCATTTTGTTTAAATTTTATGATGTACAAGAGAAATTTGAATAAGAATAATGTTGGTTGTATCGTAACGAATGTGACGATTTTCCTATAGTTTGTAAGGAGAGGGTTAATATTTGGGACTTTTATAGCTTTTTTTAAAGAACAAAATAGCATTTAATGTATTTGAATGCTGAATTTAATAAAGTGAACCACAAAAATAGGATAACAAGTTTTCATCTTAATCTCAGCTAAATAAAAATCAGATTATTTTTCGATAGGGTCTTCAAATCACGAGCAATGTGATCATTTTTCTGTAACGTATGTCTCTTATAGTTTCAGTAAGTTTCTATAATGTATGTTTCTTAGAGTATCTGTGAAGTATATCTCATCTAGTTTCGGTAAGGTCTTTCTTTTATGAATTCTGCAACGTGTGTTTCATACCGTTTTTGTAAAGTCTATCTCTTTTAGTCTCTGGTAACGTATGACTCTTATAGTTTGTGTAACGATTCTGTCTTATAGTTCTCTTTAAGTTTTATCTCTTGGAGTTTCTGTAAGAATGTCTATTGCATTGTCTGAAAGTTTTATTCCTAATCATTTCGGTGATGTTGTTTATTATTGTTGTATTCTGTAATATATCACGGACTATATTGATTAATATAAACTGTAAATTCTAATTTCTAGAAACAAAAGAGCAGAAACGAATTTTAGTCTTCTTCGACTGAGATCATAAAAAATAAAATTAAACAGTGCGGAGGCGTTAGTGCTGTTTGATACCCTTTGCCTACAGGACCCAAAACAATTATAATTATAGGGGATTCTGGAAGGCCAGAAACAAAGAAAAAAATATGAAAAGAATACTACAAAACAATTGCGCTACTGACTTTTATATTGTACATTTTTTAAAACCTCGCCTCCAGCATAAGATAATAATATTATGCTATTGAGTGAGTTTCCATTTTTAATTGATATCATCTTCAAAATACAATTAAGGAAAGACCGTTTTTTTTTCAAATTATTGCGATTTTAGTATCAAACTGTCATGAGTTTAGGTTGCAGAATATTTCCCAACCATGAAAAATATGATAGTCAAACATTGTCTCAAAATGCATTGGGTATGCGGATGGGTTTTTATTCAAATAATGCTTAGTCACATGCAATGTGTTACATGAGGATGTAAGGCTGCATTCTTTACATTCATGTCATGGATTTATTTTATCTTTAATGTGATCACATTTCAGTGTATTTGTATATTTCATGATAGATATATACTCACATCAAAGGATAAGAACTATACATGGGTTGTAAAAGAATATTAGACAA
The DNA here is from genome assembly GCF_034508935.2 of Berghia stephanieae. Taxonomy (NCBI): domain Eukaryota; kingdom Metazoa; phylum Mollusca; class Gastropoda; order Nudibranchia; family Aeolidiidae; genus Berghia; species Berghia stephanieae. The sequence goes on from NC_088369.1 coordinate 39,697,759, forward strand.
TGATATAACCACTCATTACCTCTTTTCTTCTCTCTTGGTTGCACCAAAAATGAAGTGTCCACTTCCTCGCCACAATTTCCACAGGGTCGTGTGGCCAGTGCTTGGGTTTCCTTTGGAGTCAGCCATTCCCCAAGGAAGGAAGGTTTGAGGCAGTGCGGGCATTCTGTGCGACGTTCCACTAAAATGCCTGAAAAGAAATTATTAAATTCAATTCATAACTGCAAAAGATGTCTTACATCTACGTCATGGGACAGGACCGAAGGGCTAGAGGTCAGGTGGTCGCTGGTTCGAATAAGTAAATTCAATTCATTTTCAGAATCATTATTATTTTTGGTTTCTAAATTTAAAAAATGAACACCGAGATTTATCAAAGACTACAAAACCAATAGGTAAAAGAAAGAATCTACTCAAAAGAAGGCAGAGCATAGATAGATAGATATATTTGACCAATCAAGTTTATTCATACAATTTGCGACAAAAAAAGATGATGTTTTCCCTTTGACTTTAAATGTTAAGAGCGCTTGAACTTTTTGACGGATTGCAAAGCTGAATGGCATAGTTATGAGGAGAATGTAAAAACAAGTTTGACACAGTTGTAAAACGTGAGTGACTTCCCTTTCCTTAATTGACGACAATGACGTTGAAAGGTGTCGCTATAAAGTGAATAGAATCGGATTAGTCATTAATCTCTTCCCAACGAAGGAATTGTAAAATCCAATGCAGTTTCTAGAAGGCTGACGCGAATGAAAGCTAGTAAAGTGTCAACAATGTTGATAAAGACTGATTAGATGCGACTCTCTTCTCACACTAGCCGAAACTTAACGGTTATTCCATTATAAAGGAGAAGTAATGAAGTGCGTTTACTTACAATTTTTTGGGATGGGTTTACTATAAAGATAGAAAATTGAACGTGTTTCCTAAACTTGGGTCGGTTATAAGAGCAAAAGAAACAAAACAAACAAACAAACAAAAAAAAACAAAGAACACAGGCGCATTGAATATGGTGATGCTATTAAAATGAATGAATGAATATGGCTGCACAGTCTCTATGGACGCTTGCCGTGAATGTGTGCGTCACTTCCAGTGTGTCAGTGTGTGTCTATTATCCTGTTAGTAATTTGTTTCCATAAATCTCTATCTCGTGCAATTGTTTTTAGCTTTAGAATGCAATATATAAATGATATATAAATAAGTTTATTTGATTTATACCGACCTGCGTATGAACTCACCAGCTCCTCGAAATCCATCAGAAGAGGTAGCATGATACTCCACATTGTAGCTGCTGGGGTAGGTTCTTCTTCTTCACCATAGGCCGCATCTCGTAGCTCATACTTCACCATTACGCCCTCTTCCTTTTCTTCACCCTCCTCCTCCTCATCCTCCACACCATTTTCTCCTTGCCGTTCGGGAAAGTACGATATCACAACATGCACATTCTCTTTGGTGTGCATAGCGTGAATTCCTCCACCCCAATGATGGTGGAATTTTAGTTTATGTTTCTCTGCACATGCTCTTACAGTTATAATATCAAACAAGCCTGGGGGGAGATAATGAGGAAAACGGTATAAAGATCCAAGCTTTCTATTTTCTTGCAAGGAGCTCCAAATATCCACAAAATCTTCGGGCTCGTCTTTTCTTCGAAGCCAGGGTATCAAAATCTTCCCTAGTTTTGTTTTGCCTTCGTTGTCTTTGTCTGGAAAAAGAGAATATACTGAATCTCTTTGCCTCTTTGTGATTGGGTATCCCAGTTCAAATGCTTGCGATAGAAGACGCATGACTTCGGTGGAAGCGGAGACGATGTCTGTAGGAATGAGATTTGTCAAGACGCATCGCAGAAGATCTCTGTCCAAGATACCATCAGACAGGAATTCTTGTTTTAATCTCTCAAACTTGGCTGATGTAAGCCCTGCAGCCCTGAAAGGAAATGAGAAAAATAAATATATTGATGTAATACGTTTAGGTAGAATACTCACACCATCCACCAGCAGGACAAACGCACTAACACACAATACAATGTGTAACCTTGAACATTTATAGTCTGATTGGTATAATGTAGTGAGATCTTATCACTAACCGGCTGTCAAAAAAAAAATCCAAAAAAACAAACCAAAAAGAAACAACCCCCCCCCCCCAAAAAAAAAAAAAACCCAAAAAACAAACCAAAAAAAAACAACCCCCCCCCCCCCAAAAAAAAAAAAACCCAAAAAACAAACCAAAAAAAACAACCCCCCCCCCCCAAAAAAAAAACAACCCAAAAAACAAACCAAAAAAAAACAACCCCCCCCCCCCAAAAAAAAACAAACCAAAAAAAAACAACCCCCCCCCCCAAAAAAAACAAACCAAAAAAAAACAACCCCCTCCCCCCAAAAAAAAAACAAAAACAAAAACAACAAAAACAAAACAAAACAAAGACCTGAGTGACACGTCAACTTAGTTCCTTCTATAAGATGGATAAAGTATGTGAAGTGGATAAATATCTAATGTACTTATACACATGCATAGTATCAATTTAAGGCTAGATAAATCCTCATTAATCCATTTACTATTTGTTGACGGTATGCTACAGTGTGGTCCATGCCTCCTCTTAAAACAAGGTCAAGCGATACTGCGTTAGTTCAGTGACTTGACTTGACTTAAACCCTTAACCCCAGACAAAAATATAAGCCATCGATGATGCTTCGCCATTTGACTCTTCACTGGGCAGTCTTTTCCACCGGCTTCTATGTGTATCCACCACTTAACCCCAGACAGAGGATAGGCCATCGATGATGCTTCGCCATT
>NC_088369.1:39705539-39708039 GCF_034508935.2 Berghia stephanieae
TCAATAGCCTGTCTTAGTCGGTCAAGGCCAAAGTAAGACTTTGAACTCGTGGTGATGACGTCGGTTTGAACTGTGAACTTTGCTTGTAGGAGCTTCATGTAAGCTTTCAACTGCTCGGAGAGGGTAGGCGATATATGGGGTTGCTCTTCTATCGCACGAATTCGACTCTTTGCCATTTCTGATTGTTTTTCAATATGCTGCGTTAGTTTCACACGAACTTCTTTCGTAATTTTAGTGATTTGGGTCTTGCTGACGCGATCACACTGGGTTCCGACAAGAATCACGACAATTTTGTTGGTTTTTGCGATCATCCAATCAAACCACGAACCGATTTGCTCTTCAAAGAGTTCTGTTTTATAGTCCGCCATTGAAAATGTCAGGATTGTGATGGTTGGCTGCTCAAAGAATATATAATGCGGATACATGTAGAAGGGATGGCCACAAAAATCCCAGACATTCAGATGTAAGGATTTGCCTGGTTTTCCATCAAGAGCATCTTCGTCTTCAAGTTCAAATGACATTTCGTAGCTCTCAATGCCGGCCGATGTGTCTTGGATTTCCTCGGACATTCTGGGTTGCTGGTCTACCATTGTCTGAACCAGGGATGTCTTACCACTGCGGTACGAACCTACCACCAGAACCTGCAGGGAGGAAGATAAAATAGATTGCATTGATATACCATTCATCCACGATAAAAAACCATGCTCTAAGCGCTTGACAATCTTATTTGATTAGTAGCAGTGTTCATATGAAAATGCAGTTTTTGGGGCATTGTCAGTGTGTTGTATTACGGCATATTCAAAAGTCTTGGGCTTAATTTGAAAATTGTTTACACAACAAAATCACAGAGGTACGATATAAACATTTGTAAATCCAGAAAAGACAAAATTAAATCGTTTGTTTTTAAAAGTAGCCAAGTTTTCAACAAACAGATGTTATTTTATTTTTTGCTTAAAATAGTCAAATTAAAGTAGCCATTTTGAAATCAAGTGATATAAAATTAAAATTGTGACCTTTACTCCTTGATAAACTTTGACCTCTGCATGGCTTTCTTGGAAAAAGGATAGGATGTTCTTCAGCCCAGATTCACAAACGTCTAAAGGTGGGTAATTGAGGGGGTTGTCGTCTAATAATAACTCCTGGTTCAAGGTTGCGTCAAGTTTCTGAGGGAGAAGGGAATATAGACCATACGATTGTACTTAGATCATTTGAGCATTAAAAAATATGAACATAATTTATATTTGCGCAGACATAATGAAACAATGATAAGAAAGGCTCTGTGATGGACACTCCAAGGAAAGAGGTAGCTAGGCCGCCCCAAGGAGGCTTGGAGACGTATTGTAGAGAGGGCCATATAACAAAGAGGTCTGTCCCTCGAGATGGCCTCAAGAATAGCTGCTGACAGGACCAGGTGGAGATCCCTTGCATGCATCGCCTCGAGTGCCAGCAGGCCAGAGAGGATTGATGATGAAGAAGATTTCTAAAGATCTTCTTTGCTCAATGCAGTTTACAATGCTTTCCTCGTTCTGCCAGTAGGCTTTGTGATACAAAATTCCCATTACAAATAGTATAAGTTGCCAATTAGACCTTTTCATGCTTACGCTAATGTAAACATCTTGTTCAAATACGAGTTGACTGGGATAATTCGTGTAAGATATACATTTGTTACATCAAAATTCTCATGACATATTATAATCTCCCTTCATCTGCCATTATTGAAAATGTCCTGATATGATTTTTATTCAATAATTCATGTTAACAGCTATTTTTCGTCTCTGTATGCATAAGCACGTTTTGGTGCATGTGTGTCGTTGTGACGGTATATATGTGTGTGTGTGTGTGTGTGTGTGTGTGTGTGACGCGCTTGACGATGTTTTACAATTTTGTGCGCCGAGAGCTGTTTTAGGCGCTATAAAAATAAACTCTATTATTATTATTATTATTATTATTATTATTATTATTATTATTATTATTATTATTATTATTATTATTATTATTATTATCATAAAATTCGTTTCTGAATGACAAATTGTCGGGCCCGAGTTTTGCGATCATTGCTATTCATCCAGGCATGGACAGTCTATCCTGACTTGGGATGGTAAAGATCTTTTTCCTGTCCCATGTATCTGGATTTGAAGGAAAAATCGTTAAAATGTTTTTAAAATGTTGTTGGTTGAAAGAAGGGTTTGAGTCCAAAACGTTCCATGCAAAGCACTGTGGGGTTTTTTGTTGTTATTGGGGGGGGGGGGGGGGGGGGGGGGGAGAGGGTGGAGGGAGGTTCTTTGTTCGTTTGAAAAATATTGTATTGGGGGGGGGGGTAGAACGTTTATGTTTATTTGGCACTAAAGATCTTCTTCTTCTTCATCATCATCTTCAAGAACCAAGTCTGTGCCAGACATCGGTGATCATAGCACGCCATTCATCTCCCTGATCAGATAACCTCAGAAAACTAATATTACTCTTCTCTTTCTTTGTCACCCAGCTGTTCAAACTATTCAAA
>NC_088369.1:39712827-39742827 GCF_034508935.2 Berghia stephanieae
TATCCACTAAATTATGTGCTCAAAGTGCTTTACAAGGAGTCCCTGGTCCACAACAACATTTAACATGCAGGACGGGACATGTCGCCTATAAGGCGATATTACAATTTTTCGGACAGATACAACGCTGTTAACGGCCAGGTACTCATAATATATTATACTAGTTGTCAATAAAGATCATATTTGCTATTACAATGATCTGAGTGAGGTCAACTTATCCAATTTCAGTCAAAAGTTTCCACAAAGGTTTGCGAAAGTATTGGTAAAGATTGTTTTCTGTTGGAAGAGTGTATGATCAATTCACTTGACCCGACGTCTACTTATTTGCAGGTCTGATAACCCGAATTGTTTATGGGCTCGTTGTTGAAATGCAAATACTCTCAAAACAACGAAAAATAGTGTCCATAACAACAATGTTAAAATCGGCCCATAATGCGCCCAGTTATCAGACCTGCAAAATGTGCACCTAGACTTGATCACATGCCACCAATAATAGTATACTTTCTTTAACTCTCTCCTTACCAACTACTTTCAGAATTTTACCCTAAACTTCATGCTCACCCAACACAAAAAATAGATTTTTCCAACAAATTAGAAACGAGTATAATCTATATTTTGTTCAGAAGAATGAGCTCTGCAACACAGTGTCGAGTTTTTATAGCTAGATATGACTATAACAAAAGGGAATCAGAATAAGAAAATTGTTGGCTGCATCGTAACGAATGTGACGACTTTCCAATTTGTGGTAAGGACAGGGTTAACTCACTCAACCCTAACACCGACTATATCCGTAGTATACCCTGGGTTACTTTTGCTCCATGCCTATTTATTACTTTTTTTCTGAGACAAATCATAGGAGTAGTATCTAAGCTAATGTTCTTAATTTGTACATGTTAATGGTATTTAAATAAAACTAGCTATGCACATGCTCCTTATTAGTACATTGTAAAATAATTTTGAAAAGCAGCAAAAATCTCTAGGATTGAGTGATTTAATAGATGATGGCACTTTTTGTTGAAGTTACTCCTATCGGCTGGACCAATAAATTCACTATTGTCATTTATTGCCCTATGACCATGTCACGTTAATTTTATGGTAGGTGCCATAGGTGTCAATGAGACGATTTGACTCCTGTTTGCCAATCAAGATAACGTTATACAGTAATTCTCTGACGAAACACTTTTTAAAAAAATTTGCTCAGCTAACTTACTATTGGACATGCACTAACCAAAAGAAAAATATCAAATAAAACTTTATGTAAAAAGTGCAAGAAAAAAACCCCTTGGTAATTCAAATGATTGAGCTAAGATGTTTCATCTTAACAACGCTACTACAACATTATTTCATTCATCTGTAGTGTTTCATTCATCCTGATTTGTTGATAAAGGTACATTAAATGGAAGCTAACATTCAATTCCGCATTCTTATTTTATTTTATTTTTAGAGCACGACAGAGCAGGTTTGTTGTTCTTGGTTTCAAAACTTAATTCTCTCCTTACCAGCTATTTTTAGAATTTCCCTCGAAAATTCACACCCAACCAGCGCAAAAATAGACTTTTTTACTCATCAAAAAAGTATCAAGTGAGCTCTACAACACAGTGCTTAGTATTTATAACTGTAATCAAAGTATTTGTTTAAATTTTGTGATGTACAAGAGAAATCAGAATGAGAAAATTGTCGGTTACATCGTAACGAATGTGACGATTTTCCTATGGGTGGTAAGGAGAGGGTTAAGTGCGCAACAGGCGGGTAATTTCTATTAAAACATCTGCATAAAACTTTGTACGCATAGCATTCTTCTAATAATATCTGTAAAATATATGTAAAATAAAATGTAAAAACGATAGGTAATGTTTGAAATCTGTAATTCTTTTGATGTTTTTATGCTTATATTTTACGACTCCCGAACACTCCAACTTTACAGTTTTTATGTGCAATGTGCAATCATGCGTGCACATAGAAGCAGGTCTGATAACCCAGCACAATTATAGGCTGGAATTAAAATCGCTGTTATGCACAATATTTTGCATTGGTTTCAAAATGAGCTTTTATATAGGGCAATATCCACTAAACGTTCTCAACGCGTTTTACAAGGGGTCCCTGTCCAACAGTAATATTTAACTTTTAGGACAAGACAAGACGCCTGTTAGGCGATATTATTATTTTTCTGACGGAGACAACGCTGTTAACGGCCAGGTTCTCATTTCACACCTGAGTATGGTGAGAGAGTGTGAATAAAGCGCCTTTTCCAAGGGCTGAACTATGCTCCGAGCGAGGTTCGAACCCACTACCTTCCGATCCGAAAGCGAGTGTCATACCACAAGACCACATAACTGGTTTGAGAGTATTTTCATGACAACAATAAGGCCATAATAATTTGGGTTGTCAGGCCTGAAAAGAAGTGCATGTTGTGCGCGAACTAACTTTCCTTCTGGCGTTTATTTCCATGTAATGCGACATAGTCCATGTACTAATAGTACGGTCACGGATTGTACCGTCCTTTTTTTTTTTTTTTTGCCTATTGTAAAGAACTGAAACATACAATTGTTACACAAAACTAGATATATGTAACCTTAAACGTCAGGTAGTATAGATAGTATGCAGATGACGTCACTAAGGCCTTTGTTATTGTTTTTGCCATCCGCGTTTGTGAGTTGTTCTCACTAAACTGTATTAACCAGACTATAAAAGTTCATGGTTACACAGAGTTTGTGTGTTGGTCCGTTTTACTTCCGGATGGCAATGTTGTGAACTCCTTGGCCAAGCGCATTCTATCTATACACTTGGCTTAGAAGCTCACAACATTGCCATCCAGAACTATAACGGACCAACACACAAAACTATGTGTAACCTTGAACGTTTATGGTCTGGTTGATACAGTTTAATGAGATTAATCATAAACGTGGATGACAAAAAAAAACAATAATAAAGACCTAAGTGGCGTCAACTTCATACTGTTTTAAGTCTGATTGATACAAACGAATGAAAACTACTCATAAAAATGGCTGGCTAAAACAATAACAAAGATCTGAGTGACGTAAATTTCGTTTCTTCTCTACAATGTTAAAGGTAGAATGAAATTGACGTCACTCGGGTCTTTGTTATTGTTTTTGCCATCCATGGTTATGCAAACAGAAAACGGTATTAACCAGACTATGAAGGGTCAAAGTTACACAGACTTTGTGTGTTGGTCCGTTATATTTCCAGATGGCAATGTTGTGAGTTTATTAGCCAAGCACATTCTATCTATAACGACAACGATTTGTCACTCCTTTCCCCATTACGAGAACATAAACAAGCTACAAACGACGCCCTCATGTGTTGATAACGGGTGTCTCGGTTCCAAATAATGACTTCAGTTAATCTTACAAATCTAACATCGATCCAGCCGAAAGTGATTCAATATTTTCGTTTAACGCCTTCTTTTCACACAAACTCAGTTCGTAAAAATGTAATACCGTACTTCAATTTTTTTGCTCAATCGTTAAGAATGTAATCTTCTTAGTCTTCTTCTCCTCCTCCTCCTCCTCACCTTCATCACCATCCTCCTCCTTCTTCGCCCCTCCTCCTCCTCTTCCTCCTCCTTCTCCTCCTCCTTCTCCTCATCCCCCTCTTCCTCCTCCTCCTCCTCCTCCTCCTCCTCCTCCTCCTCCTCCTCCTCCTCCTTCCTTCTTCTTCTTCTTCTTCTTCTTCTTCTTCTTCTTCTTCTTCTTCTTCTTCTTCTTCTTCTTCTTCTTCTTCTTATTATTATTTATTATTATTATTATTATTAATATTATTATTATTATTATTGTTATTATACTATTATTTTTATCATTATTATTATCATTATAATCATTATTATTATTATCATTATTACAATTATTATTATTATTATTATTATTATTATTTATTATTATTTTATCATTATAATCATTATTATTATTATATTATTACAATTATTATTATTATTATTATTATTATTATTATTATTATTATTATTATTATTATTATTATTATTGTTATAATGAAAAGTATTGCCCGAAATTCAGTGGTACAAAAAGGGAAACACTTATTTAGTCTTGCCCCCCCCCCCACCCCCACCCCGCTCCCCCAATCTTCACCCTCCCGCGCCTTTATCAACACCAGTCAGTGTTACGTCATCATGTTCTATTTATGGCAGCCCATTAAGTCCATGATTGATTATTTCTGCTTCATTGACTAGTTGCCCCCAAAACACACTGGCATGGATCACATACGCAGGTACCAGACACACCTTCTTACTAACCACAAATGGACACCAACCCCCCTCCTCCCCTCCACCATCACCACCGGCTCACCTCCCCGCGCTCTCCAGGCCCTTAATATTCCTCCAATCCACCCCTTCCCCACACTATTTTCAGTCATGGCTTAATATAACGATTGTCACCTCTAAACTCTTTCAGCGTTGAGACTATATTATGTGACCCTTCGCCTCAAAACGGTATTAAGTCGGGTTGGTTAAGATGTTGAAAGTTGAATTTATAGCCAGAAATATCAGACTTGAGTTTGTATGTTTTATTGAGGAGAATGGATACCGTATTTTAGAGTGCTAATGCCAACAATTTACATTTTTGACCAGTTTAACATTTAATTCGGCTTCGAAGCATCTGGTTTGTTCCGACATAATACCGTTTTGAGACGGTGGGTCACATATTCGCAGTTCCGTCACAAAATGGCTTACACCTGATTTAGGCAGCATGAGAATGACAAGCTAAGACAAAGCGACATTCGAATTCGGCACAAATCTCCTAGCAGGCGACATGTCCTGTCCTAAATGTTAAATGTTGCTGTTGGCCAGGGACCCCTTGTAAATAAAGCGCTTTGAGCACGTTTAGTGGATATTGCGCTATATAAAAGCTCAATTTTTATTTTATTTTATTTTAAATTACTAATGGCCATTTCAGGTCACAAAATCAGGGATCAACTCTAACCCCATGAACCTTATGACCCTTAGGGAATACTTTTCATAATCGAATGTTAAATTGTTCAACAATATAAAGTTACTTCTATATCCAAATCACAGCAACAGAAAAGGACAAATACTTTTATCTCTTTGAATAATCCAGAAATCAATAAGTATCAATTGAGATCGAACCATTGAATATCTCCAAGCCTTCAATCCCTGTCCCGACTTGGTCCCCGATAACAAACTTGAGTTTCACCATTACGACAAACGTGTAACTTATCACTAAAGAGCTTATACCTTTCCAGGAAGAAGATAAATTGATTTAACATACAAGAGTATTCGGCCCTTTTCATACAATTTAACCCCGCAATATATATCCGGTATAAAATAAATAAATGATAAATTTTCGAATTGATAATTTAACCCTCTCCGTACCAACTATAGGAAAATCGTCACATTCGTTACGATACAACCCAACATTTTTCTTTTTCAAATTTCTTTTGTACATCATAAAATTTTAATAAAATGAGCAGTGTTGTAGAGCATGGTTTGCTAAAGAAATTATGTATGGCAAGAACTTACTGCTATTGTGTTTGCGTGATAAAATATATATTATTCTGTTAGTTGGCAGCAGCTGCTTCTTATGGTTCACACTATTATGTTATGACGATCGACCCAATCAGCAAAGTCCGGTCCGCATTCGTGCACCGTCGCGAACCCGCCCGGTAGCATCGTCACAACACACCTTTCGACTAGATGCTCTGCCGTTTTGGGTTCTTGCCCACAGCGTGGACATAAAGGACATGAAGTTAGACCCCACTGATGTAACGCACCGGCCGTTAGGCAGCTCCTCGACCGAAGCCGATTCGCAGCTACCCAGTGTCTCCTCTTACTGGTATCAAAGCCTGGCAACTTCTCACCAAGCTTAGAGGAGTGTAGGTCCCCGCCCCCACGAGGGATTGAATTCGTCCAAACCGACTTCCATCTCGTATGTGCAGCTCTGTCCGTAGTCAGGGATTCTGCGTACAAGGGTTGCCGGGACTTATTTCGGCTCGAAACGGGGGCACCGTTCATTATGCGCCTGAGAGGGGTATCCCCATTTCCTCTCTCTTTGATCTTACTCAGCCAGTTTCCCGTAATGGTCTCCCTCCGGACATCGGGGGGCTGGATCGCTGCCATTACCGGGCCCCATTCTCTAGGGGTTGTTGCTAGCGTTCCCGACACTATGTGCATCGACTTGCGAAGTTTTACATCCACCTTCTCAACGTTTCTGCTTCTACCCCACACTGGAGCGCAATACTCCGCGGTGGAATAGCATAGTGCCAGGGTGGATGTTCTCAGGAGCGCTGGCTAGCGCCCCAAGTCGATCCCGCCAGCTTCCTCAGAAGACTATTCCGCTTCTCTATCTTCCGGGCAACCCCTTCGAGATGAACCCGATAGGTAAGGCTGCGATCCAGCGTCACCCCTAAATATTTTGGACGCGGCTCATATGGGAGTGGCTGGTCCCCGACAAGGACATTCAGTTTACGGGTGTGCCAACCACTGCATAGGTGAAATGCAGTGGCCACGGTTTTTGAAGTGTTCATCTTCAGGTACCACTTGTCAAAGTAGGATTTGAGCCTGGTGACGTCCTCGCTGAGTACGCTCTCGAGACGGGTCCACACTTTACTCTGAGTAACGAGTGCCCAGTCGTCTGCGTATCCCAGCCTCAGGGAGGAAGTGTTCGGCATATCGCTAATGTAAACGTTAAACAACATTGGCGCAAGTACCGACCCCTGAGGGACCCCATTCTTCAATTTCCTAACTTTGCTCGTGACGTCTCCCAGCGCGACGTGGAATTGCCTTTCCCCTAAGATCGAAGAGAACAACTTCAAGGTCTTTTTGCACCTTATGATTTTTGCAAGTTTGAGCATTAACCCATCGCACCAGACCGTATCGTACGCCGCTGATAGGTCTATAAACACAGCACCTGTTTGCTGTTTTCTCTCGAACCCGTGCTCAATATGCTCTGTAAGGGCAATGACCTGCTCCGTGGTGCACCTCCCTTCCCTGAAGCCTGCCTGCTCTGGTGGCAGGGCAGCGTCTAGGACCGGCCCCCATCGGTTTAATAGAACACGCTCCAACAATTTGTAAAGACAGCTCAGCAGCGATATGGGTCTGTAACTGTCTGCCTCCTTCGCCGGCTTCCCTGGCTTCAGGATGGCAACTATCTTCGCGTGCTTCCACACTTGTGGAAGCTTTCCTTTTGCAAGGACGTCAGACATTGCCTCTGCTAGCCAGGCCCGTGCCCTGGGGCCCAGATGCGTCACCATATCGGGATATACACCATCTATCCCTGCTGCTTTGCCGTTCTTTACTTCGCTAATGGCTGCACCCACTTCTCGGGGACTGAACGGGGCCGTCCAGTCCGACTCCTCCGCAGGTAGCGAGTCCAAAATCGTACGGTACGCCTTGCGGACACCGCGCTCAAAAGCCTGATTAGGGACCCGCTTACTACGGTTCTTAATATTCTTGGCAATTGTGTCTGCCTCGCATTCCGGTGCAGCCTTCGCGAAATTCCGATCTGGGTCCAATTTCTTTATCAAACGCCAAGCGTGGCGGCTGGAGTGTGTAAAGTCGAGACTTTCCACGGTCTCCTGCCACCGTTGCTTCCTTCCCTCTGCCAGAGACTGAAGTAGTCTATCGGCTGTGTCCTGGGACTGGGTCTGCTGGTACTCTCGGTACAGCTCTTCCGACTCTGCTGTCCAGCAAGGGGTGTAGAATTTCCGCTTGCCCCGTGGAATAGAGCGTTGAGCGCTCTTAACCAGTAGCTACTAAATCTGGTTATATTCTTGGACTTGGGAGGAATGGCAGGGCAGACCTGCTCGATATAGGAACTGAATTCCTCCCAGTCAGCCTTCCTGAAATTCCATCTGCAAAGTGGGAGAGACTGCTCCCTCGGTATTGTCACCCCAGCTGTGACAAGAACCGGCCTGTACTGGCTATGCGGAAAGTCCCCGAGGACTGTCCGCTTCACCTGCAGCGGTTCACCGTTCGCGCTTTTCGTTACGAGGGTGAGGTCTGGAGTGTACTCCTTCTTATGGCGGGTACCCCGGAAGGTACCCTTGGCTGTAGGATCGTACACTAGGTGTAGATCATTACAGTCCATCCATGAGCGGAGTTGTCTTCCTGCCTCGTTGCAGTCTTGGTAGCCCCATTCGTGATGGTGGCTATTAAAGTCTCCCAGACAGATGGAAGGATGGCTGACCACCGGTACCGGTGGTGTAGTCCAAGTCGCTCTAGGTGGTTTGTAAATATTATGCAAACACAGTCCACCTACTTCCACGGAAGTTCGGTTCACCCCATTGCTGTCCGTTACGCTCTCAATGACCCTTACCTTCGATGGCTCTTTAGCGTAAACGCTAACCCCTCCTTTGAGCCTCGAAGTGTCCTCGCGTTGGACCACCGTATAGCCTGGGATCTGGAATCGGGAAGATTGCGCGCCTGAATAAAGGTGGGTCTCCTGTAGAAGGAGGATATCTACGCAATGAACGGCCAATAGCTTTGATAAAAGCTCATTTTTTGCCATACTCTGGCTCTCGACGTTCAGGGACAATAAACGCGTCAGCTCGCCATCCCCGCCGTCGCATTTTCCGATCGGCAGGCCGCGAATCGATTGATGCATGGGACGTTTGCTTTTTTTCTCGGACGTGCCGACGACCCTGGTGACACGAACGCGGTATTATTTGGCTAGGCGGCAGACCGCTTCGCCATTGACGGGACTGATTGGGAGTCGACATAAGGACAATAGTGTGGCGCCCGGGATAGGGCTGCTATTCGGGCACCGGGTTTGGATCAAATTTAGTCACACACCGGGGCGAGCAGCTCATGTGGCTCGTTGGCTCGATACCCGGGATGGTCTCGTGACGGTCGACCGGGATTTACACCTTTGCCCTCCCGTGTGCCTCAAGCCCCCTCACCAACTGCAAGGTAAAGATCCACGAGGGGGTGTTAGTTGGCTGTGAAGTTTTGGGGAATATCCTGAAAATGGCTGGTAAGGAGAGAGTTAAGGGGCAGAGGCTGGTGTAAAATAAAGATCTGACAAAGTGTCAATGAGACTGAGAGTTAAATGTAATTCAGGAAGACTGGTGATTTGTGACCCATCGTCTCAAAACGGTATTATGTCGGAACGAACCAATTGTTTAAAAGCCGAATTAAATGTTAAACTGGTCAAAAACATAAATTGTTGGCATTAGCACCATAAAAATATGGTATCCATTCTCCTCAATAAAACATACAAACTCAACACAAGTCTGATATTTCTGGCTGTAAATTCAGCTTTCAGCATCTTAACCAACCCGACTTAATACCGTTTTGAGGCGAAGGGTCACAGTTTTGGGATTGATTTGCGTGGCTGACTGAGAAAAGCCGGGAAGATGTGGCAAGCTATGATTTGAGATTTGAACCAAAATCGAAGATGAGATAAAGTGTTTCCCATAGCAACAGATTTTATTCAGAAAAAAATTCATAATTTGGTTTCTAATAGACATAGAAAAAATATTTAAAGTGGTAAATGAACAGAAAGATGTGGTCTACACCATTGCATACATAACTCAATTCATGAAATTTGAGCATCTTTCCGGTTTTTCTCAACCAGCCACAATTTTTTTTCTTGTATTTTTCCTTCTTGCTTTGCCTGGCACTGTTTCATACACATTTTTTAACCCTCTTCTTACCAGCCATTTTCAGGGTTTTCCCCAAAACTTCACACCAAACTAACACAAAATCATATTTTTATCACTCAAACACAATAGCAGTAAAGTTCTTGCTATACATAATTTCTTTTGCAAAACATGATCATTGTTAATTTTCTTTAAATTTTATGATGTAGATTTGTAAAGAAAATTGAATAAGTAAAATGTTGGTTGTATTGTAACGAATGTGACGATTTTCCTTTGGTTGGTAAGGAGAGGGTTAAGATACATTTTCAATAGTTTTTGGGGTTTTTTTTTTTTTTGTCGTTTTTTTTTTTTTTTTTGTTTGTTTTTTTTTTTTGGGGGGGGGGGTTGTGCGTAATGCAAATTAAATGTGACTCACGACATATATCTGGTGTGATTTTGTGTAACTTTGTCCAAAGGAACAAAATAAATCAGGATAACTGAGTATAGATAGTATGCGCTTGTGGCTAATAAGCTCAGTACATTGCCATCCGGAAGTACAACGAACAAATACACAAAACTATGTGTAACCATAAAATTTTATAGTCTGGTTAATACAGTTTAGTGATAATTACTCATAAACGCAAATGGCAAAAAGCAATAACAAAGACCTGAGTGACGTCAACTTCGTACTATCTATAGAAGGAACGATGTTGACGCCACGCAGATATTAGTTATTGACTTTAGACATCCATTTTAACCATGGGGTTTTACAGTAGATTATACCAATCATCTAAAGATTACATAGTTTTGTGTGTTGGTTGGTACGTTATGTGATGTTGTAATTATTTTAGCTAAACCCATAGAATCAATAAGTGTCTATTATATAATATAATATGATTTATTTCATAAGAACTAATAT
Organism: Berghia stephanieae; assembly: GCF_034508935.2. Classification (NCBI taxonomy): domain Eukaryota; kingdom Metazoa; phylum Mollusca; class Gastropoda; order Nudibranchia; family Aeolidiidae; genus Berghia; species Berghia stephanieae. Next base: position 39,723,311 of record NC_088369.1, read on the forward strand.
TCTACTTGGCGGTCTAAAAAAAACAATTACAAAAATCCGAGTGGTTATATCCGGCTGGCGGATGCTGTGATTATTTTAGCAAAACGTATAAAATAGATAGTTCGAAGATGACGTTACTCAGGTTTTTGTTATTGTTTTTTGCCATCCGCGTTAATGATTAATGTTCACTGAACTGTGTAAACCTGACTATAGATAGAATGCGGTTGGCCAAGGAGTTCACAACATTGCCATCCGGAAGTATAACGGACCAACACACAAGCTCTGTGTAACCATGAACTTTTATAGTCTGGTTAAACTCTCTCGAGTTCACCCTCATTGAAAATCGAACAAATTTGTTCGATTTTCCATGCATATGAACTCGAGAGAGTTAATACAGTTTAGTGAGAACAACTCACAAACGCGGATGGCAAAAACAATAACAAAGGCCTGAGTGACGTCATCTGCATACTATCTATAAACGTTCATGGATACAAACAGTTTTGTGTGTTGGTCCGTTTACTTCTGGATGGCAATGTTGTGAACTTCTTAGCCAAGCGCATACTATCTACAGAGTCCCTAATATATCAGAATCGGGGAGAGTTAAAGAAACGAGTCACTGACCTCAAAGAAGGCAATTGTATACACCACTAAGCTGCCCTACTCCTGAAAGACACGTATTTATAAATTGTGACCCTTCGCCTCAAAACGGTATTAAGTCGGGTTGGTTAAGATGTTGAAAATTGAAGTTATAGCCAGAAATATCAGAATTGTGTTGAGTTTTGTATTTTTTTTTTATTGAGGAGAATGGATACCATATTTTAGGGTGCTAATGCCAACACTTTATATTTTTGAGCAGTTTAACATTAAATCCGACTTTTAAGCATGTGGTTCGTTCCGACATAATACCGTTCAGAGACGATGGGTCACAATTATGTGGCCATAACATTAGGTCCAATAAGCAAAACAATGAGCTGGGTCATAGATGTAATTCTCTGCATAGGCTTCAACAGTTGTGACGTCACTTCCCTCGTATTTATGATGACGCATAGAAACTCAGTAACTGGTTCTAAACTATCGGAACAATGGCACGACACCCTTATGAAATATTTCTCTGACGAACATAAAAGCGTATCTAAGGGGAGAAAAACATTATAAATTGGATCATGTTTTGACTTTTTTGACATTCTGATCACATGACATGTGAAAAAGTTCTATAGCCAGCATGAAGAATAAAAAAGTACCGATTTTCTTTGTTTACAACCAAGCTGCTCGTTGCCGGCCGGACGTGACATCAGACTTTTGAATCCTATTAGAATTAAAAGTTGTTCACAGATCGTATTTTTATTTCGATTGATCGAATTGATAATAAATGACAACTTTGGGGTAATAACACATCATTCACAAGCATGCACAGAAAAGCACATAATATGTGATCCTTCGCCTCAAAACGGTATCAAGTCGGGTTGGTTAAGATGTTGAAAATTGATTTTATAGCCAGAAATATCAGTCTTGTGTTGAGTTTGTATGTTTTATTGAGGAGAATGGATACCATATTTTAGGGTGATAATGCCAACAATTTATAGTTTTGACCAGTTTAACAATTAATTCAGATTTTAAGCATGTGGTTCGTTCCGACATAATACCGTTTTGAGACAATGGGTCACATATATACACAGAAAAGCACAACCTCAATATTGACATACTCTGCAAAAACACATTTTGAAAATTTTGGTCAGAAAACTCGTCCTTCAATTATTGAACGATTCTAAATGTCCCTCAGCTTGGCAAAAAAAAAAAAAAAAACAAAACACACAAAAAAAACCCTCTCAAACCTGGGACCTTAAGAGATAATTTTTTTCTGACCACCCCCCACTCTACGCCAGTCGGCCGAATAGTAATTGGGTAAGTACGTCTGTTACATCTAGCAGAAAGTACTTGCTGGTAGACTACTTTTTCTATGACTAATTGCTTCAAATGACTACTTTTTCTATGACTAATTGCTTCAAATGACTACTTTTTCTATGACTAATTGCTCCAAATGACTACTTTTTCTATGACTAATTGCTTCAAATGACTACTTCTTCTATGACTAATTGCTTCAAATGACTACTTTTTCTATGACTAATTGCTTCAAATGACTACTTTTTCTATGACTAATTGCTTCAAATGACTACTTTTTCTATGACTAATTTCTTCAAATGACTACTTTTTCGATGACTAATTGCTTCAAATGACTACTTTTTCGATGACTAATTGCTTCAAATGACTACTTTTTCTATGACTAATTGCTTCAAATGACTACTTTTTCGATGACTAATTGCTTCAAATGACTACTTTTTCGATGACTAATTGCTTCAAATGACTACTTTTTCTATGACTAATTGCTTCAAATGACTACTTTTTCTATGACTAATTGCTTCAAATGACTACTTTTTATATGACTAATTGCTTCAAATGACTACTTTTTCGATGACTAATTGCCATAAAGGACTCCTTTTTCTCTGACTTTTAACTTTAAATGACTACTTTTTCGATGACTTATTACCATAAAAGACTACTTTTTTCTATGACTTATTATTGCCATAAAGGACTACTTTTTCTCTGACTTTTAACTTTAAATGACTACTTTTTCGATGACTTATTACCATAAAAGACTACTTTTTTCTATGACTTATTATTGCCATAAAGGACTACTTTTTCTCTGACTCTTTACTTTAAATGACTACTTTTGTTGATGACTTATTGCTATAAAGGACTCCATTTTCTCTGACTTTTAACTTTAAATGACTACTTTTTCGATGACTTATTGCTTATTACTTTTTCTATGACTTATTGCCTTAAAGGACTACTTTTTCTATGACTTATTGTTTCAAAGGACTACTTTTATTCTATGACTTAATATTGCCTTAAAGGACTACTTTTTCTCTGACTTTTTGCTTTTTAAATGACTACTTTTTCTATGAATTATTGCTATAAGGGACTACTTTTTCTATGACTTAGCGCTTTAAAGGACTACTTTTTTCTATGACGTATTGTTTTAAAGGTCTACTTTTTCTATGACGTATTGTTTTAAAGGACTCCTTATTTTCCATGACTTATTGCCATAAAGGACTACTTTTTTCTATGAATCATTTTGTTTAAAACAAAAACAAATTTAGACTTGAAGACTGTGTCTATTTACTATTCCATAATGTCATTGGAATTTGATCTGACGCTAACGTGACTTTAGGCAAATGGGCACGAAGGCTGCCAGACGGAAATGTCACGAAATGCAACAGTGATCTTTCCTTTTCTAATTTTTTAAACATTTTATTATCCTACTTCTTATCAGCTCCATAATATAGAATATTTATAAATGGGTTCAATTATTCAATTTATTTAATAATAATAATAATAATAATAATAATAATAATAAATAATAAAATAATAAGAAGAAGAAGAAGAAGAAGAAGAAGAAGAAGAAGAAGAAGAAGAAAAGAAGAAGAAGAAGAAGAAGAAGAAGAATACTCATAATAATCATAATAATAATAATAATAATAATAATAATAATAATAATAAGAAGAAGAAGAAGAAGAAGAAGAATAATAATAATAATAATAATAATAATAATAATAATAATAATAATAATAATAATAATAATAATAATAATAATAATAATAATAATAATAATAATAATAATGCACATTTATATTACGCAACATTTCCCCCTTGTTGGGGACTCTGGGCGCATGAGCTTTTATATAGTGCAATATCCACTAAACCTGGTCAAAGCGCTTTACAAGGGGTCCCTGACCAACAGCAACACATAACACGTAGAACGAGACATCACGCCTGTTAGGCGATACTACAATTTTTTTTCTGAAAGAGACATCGCTGTCAACGGCAAGGTACTCATTTTACACCTGAGTACGGTGAGAGAATGTGAGTAAAGAGCCTTTTCCAAGGACTCAACTGTGCGCCGAGTGAGACTCAAACCCAGGACCTTCCAATCCGAAAGCGAGTGTCATACCACACGACCACATAGCCGCACAATTTTTATGTGTATCTATCGGATACTGTGTCGTGACAACTTAGACGCTAAAAATAGATTTTAGAGACTAAAAATTATGAATTTTCGGTTATTTTCTTATGTTTGTAAAGAAATAACGATAATTATTGAAATGTAAACTTCAATTTATTAAACGAAAACAAATGCTGTGGACGTTTCGGGTTCACCCTTTATCAACAAAACACGATGAATGAAACACTAAGGACGAATGAGATATTATGTGTGAATGGCGTAGTTAAGGGGAAGAAATGTTCATCATTTTGTTTTTGTTTATTCAACTTAACTCTTAACACCGAAAATCTTTTCTGCCGTCCAGTATTAGGCTTTATGACAACAAGCAATAATTATTTCGCATTTTTACTTTTAAAAAATGTAGATATTAATTTATTATTTTATTTGTTTTGCAATCTTTCAATTTTCAATTTATAGTGACAGTTTTAACTATTTTACAGGGTTGAAATTATTCATATTATAAAGCTCGACTCTGGTTATAGAGCTGCTCCTTTTTTATATATACATCCTATTTCCATTGTATTTTTATCTTAATGTGTAAATTATAACACGTCTGTACAAAAAATTTCCTTTTTGGGATGCAATAAAGTATTATTATATTATTATTATTATTATTATTATATTATTATTATTATTATTATTATTATTATTATTATTATTATTATTTATATTATTATTATTATTATTATTATTATTATTATTATTATTATTATTATTATTATTATTATATTATTATTATTATTATTATTATTATTATTATTATTATTATTATTATTATTTTATTATTATTATTATTATCATCATCATCATCATCATCATTATTATTATTATTATTATTATTATTATTATTATTATTATTATTATTATTATTATTATTTATACGTCCTTTGTGGGGAGCTAATAATACCGTATGGCAGTGATTGGTTACAATATTGGAATTTTCATTTAAATTTTATTAAACTGAAATAACCCGGAGTGAAATGAAAGTTATACCTTACAAGCGAACCATGTTGATTATAAGGTATTCTAATGAAATACCAAAATCAATTTACCAGGGATAAAATCACAGCACTGATCAAACATTTCAGGTGTTAAATAAACGGTGGAGAGAGGCACATAGGGGCACCGAGCCTCACACCCGTGGTATGAACGCATTGTCAATATTGATTTACAGGTCACCAATATCGATGACATGCTTAACCCTTTGACAGTCTGGGTTCGAGTTAACCCTCTGCTTACCACCTGTATCAAAATCGTCACATTTGTGCGGCTATGAGGTCTAGTGGTATGACACTCGCTTTCGGATCGGAAGGTCATGGGTTCGAGCCTCGCGCTCGGCGCATAGTTGAGTCCTTGGAAAAGGCTCTTTACTCGCATTCTCTCATAGTGCTGAGGTGTAAAATGAGTACCTGGCTGTTAACAGCGTTGAATTTGTCCGAAAAATTGTAATATCGCCTAACAGGCGTCATGTCCCGTCCTACATGTTAAATGTTGCTGTTGACCAGGGATCCCTTGTAAAGCGCTTTGAGCACTTTTAGTGGAGAAGGAAAATCATATTTTACTGTGCTAAATACAACATTGGAAACATAAATGCAATGACTAAAAAAAAATCGACAACAGAACGTTTTCATTGGGTTTTTTTTTTGTTTTTTTTTTGTTGTTGTTGTTGTTGTTTTTTGTTATTTTTTTTTCTTTTGCTGTTGGTTCAAGAAGGGTTTTGAGGCTGAAACGCTCCGTGTCTGGTATTCCAGTCTTCGTCTTCTTTTCTATTCTTTTTTTTTATTACTTTGAAGCTATTTAATAATTCAATTTTGTTTATTACTGTAGTCCATTACAGCTTCTAGCAGTTTCATATCACTTTGACTTATTATATGATTTGAAAAAAGTTTAATCTGGCCCTTAAAGGGTTAAAGGTGAAGTCGAGACTGAAGCAATTAAACGGGTGAAAATATTTATCGTAGCAACGCTGAATTGGGGGAAAAGTCGGTGGATAAGCGGCCCGCTGTTTCGCCTTGTTACGAAATGATATTATAAGCTATGTCAAGCGGCTATGTGGTCTAGTTGTATGACACTCGCTTTCGGATAGGAAGGTCCAGAGTTCGAGCCTCGCGCTCGGCGCATAGTTGAGTCCTTGGAAAAAGGCTCTTTACTCACATTCTCTCACCGTACTCAGGTGTAAAGCGTTAACAGCGTTGTCTTTGTCTGAAAAATTGTAATATCGCCTATCAGGCGTTATGTCCCGTCCTACATGTTAAATGTTGCTGTTGACCAGGGACCCCTTGTAAAGCGCTTTGAGCGCGTTTAGTGGATATTGCGCTATATAAAGCTCAATTCTAATTTTAATTTAACTTTAAGTGAGTCAGTGAATGGCTGGGTATCATTGGAGGCATAGCTGCTGCTATGGCTAAGGCATTAATTGTCGCATTGAGTTAGTTAGCTATTTTACACATATTACCTCAGTCGACACAGATCTAAATTGGTACGTTGCTTAACCAGCGAGTTTGAGACTGTGGGTCGCATTTGTTTAATTCTGTCTTCGATGGTCGGAGGTTCAAACCTCTGAAGTCTATACACTAGTTTTGTGTACCATTTTTTAATCCATTTTTGGGCGGAGGAGACCTCTGATGTCATCAGTGTTCTGATCCGCCCAAAATTGACTAAAACATGGTGCACAAAGCTCGTATATAGACTTTTTTTATTGAGCTTTTATATAGCGCAATATCCACTAAACGTGCTCAAATCGCTTTACAGGGGGTCCCTGGCCAACAGCAACATTTAACATGTAGGATGGGACATAACGCCTGTTAGGCGATATTATTATTTTTTTCGGACAGAGACAACGCTGTTAACGACCAGGTACTCATTTTACACCTGAGTATGGTGAGAGAATGTGAGTAAAGAGCCTTCTCCAATGACTCAACTATGCGCCGAGTGAGGCTCAAACCCAGGACCTTCCAATCAGAAAGCGAGTGTCATACCACAAGACCATAGCCGCACAAGAGTTTTGATCCGCCGACCATCGTTATTCAAGTCATACACCAATTCTACAGTTCTTGTGACAATTGAACAACCAATGTCAAATACTACAGCTTATTATAACGGCAGATTATAATAACAAAACTCCCCCTTTTTTACCTCAACAACAACAACAACAACAACAACAACAACACTGTCGTTCTTTGAAATAAAAATCACATTTTAAAAAATTTTGGCCAGAAAATTCTTCCTTCAAATATTGATCGATTTAAATGATCCTCACCTCATCAAAAGCTCTCGAAATTGGAGCTCCAAGGAAGACCCAGGCATGATAGTTTTTGATAGGATGTGCGTCATATTGTTAATGATCGATACTTGAAGGAGGAGTTTCCTGGCCAAAATTTCAAAATTGTTTGGGGGTTTTTTTTGTGGTGGTTGGTGGGGGGGGGGGGGCTGTTACAAAGAACGGTAGGACAGGATATCCCGTTATAGATAGTATGCAGATGACGTCACTCAGGCCTTTGTTATTGTTTTTGCCATCCGCGTATGTGAGTTGTTCTCACTAAACTGTATTAACCAGACTCTAAAAGTTCATGGTTACACAGAGTTTGTGTGTTGGTCCGTTATACTTCCGGATGGCAATGTTGTGAACTCCTTGGCCAAGCGCATTCTATCTATATCAGTTAAATGAACTAAGTGGAAATCGATGAAGCGTGACGGGTGAAAACAGCGTCAAGTTCCGTGACGACACGAAAGACATTTGATCAAAATGAACAATACGGGCTTTCTGCTGCTACTCAAGACAACTAAATAGAATTTTCCCCCCGAATGAACTATAGATAGTATGCAGATGACGTCAATCAGGCCTTTGTTATTGTTTTTTGCCATCCGCATCTGTGAGTTGTTCTCACTAAACTGTATTAACCAGACTATAAAAGTTCATGGTTACACAGAGTTTGTGTGTTTGTCCGTTATACTTCCGGATGACAATGTTGTGAACTCCTTGGCCAAGCGCATTCTATCTATAGATAGAACGAAGATGACGTAAATCAGGCCTTTGTTATTGTTTTTTGCCATCCGCGTTTATGAGTAATTCTCAATAAACTGTATAAACCAGACTATAAAAGTTCATAGTAGATAGTATGCGCTTGGCTAAGAAGCTCACAACATTGCAATCCGGAAGTATAACGGACCAACACACAAAACTTTGTGTAACCATGATCGTTTATAGTCAGATTAATACAGATTAGTGAGAGTTACTCATAAACGCGGTTGGCAACAACAATAACAAAGGCCGGAGTGACGTAATCTTCGAACTATCTATAGGGGACATGACGCCTGTTAGGCGATATTATAATTTTTTTCGGACAAAGACAACGCTGTTAACGGCAAGGTACTCATTTTACACCTGAGTACGGTGAGAGAATGTGAGTAAAAAGCCTTTTCCAAGGACTCAACTATGCGCAGAGCCAGGCTCAAATCCAGGACCTTCCGATCTGAAAGTGAGTGTCATACCACAAGACAACATAGCCGCACAATTATTATAATAATTTAGTGTCCTAGGATTTCCAAAATATTAGCCTTATCTTGAGCAAAACATTTTTAAAAAAAAAGAATGTGATAACAATTATTCATAATCCCTTCTGGCAGACAAGAGTAAAAACAAACATATAGATGGAACAAAATTGACGTCACTCAGCTCTTTGTTATTGTTTTTATAAGTCCTAACTAAATTATATTAATCAGACAAAATGAAATATTTCTCCGACGAGCATAAAAGCTTATTCAGAGGAAAAAACAAACATAAATCTGATCATGTTTGGACTTTTACACATTCTGATCATAAGTCATATGAAAAGTTCTTGCCATAATGAAGAATAAAAAGTACAGATTTTCTTTGATTAGAACCACAATGGCTGCCGTTGCTGGGCGACGTGACATCAGACTTTTGAATCCAATTACTGATAAACGCGGTTGGCCAAAAAAAAAAAAGAAAAGAAAGATTTAAAAAAAGCAATAACAAAGACCCGAGTGACGTCAACTTCATTCTATCTATTAATGAGGCTGACATTTTCCGGTCCAAGCATGTACTTAAGCGTGCTACGTGATGCACAACACAATCACTGATAACAAAATGAAGTGTATTAAGTGCTTGATTGTTTTGTTTGTTTTATTTTGGCCATAACATTTACCTTATACTTAAAATTTTGCCATGATAAATCGGGTCTGCCCAAGGATAGATGGTGACCGCTTCTTTGCTTATAATAATAAAATCTTTATTGTCCTAAAAAAAAGTGGCAATTTGTCAAAATTTATGACAATCTATTATGGATAGATAGTGTGCGCTTGGCTAAGAAGCTCACAACATTACCATCCGGAAGTATAACGGACCAACACACAAAACTCTGTGTAACCATGAACTTTTATAGTCTGTTAATACAGTTTCAGGTAACAGGCAAGTATTTAAAATGCTATGCTTTCGGTCACAACTATCCATATCTCTTGCTAGCATAATAATAATAATAATGATAATGATAATGATAATAATAATAATAATAATAATAATAATAATAATAATAATAATAATAATAATAATAATAATATAATAGTAATAATAATAATAATAATAATAAAATAATAATAATATAGTAATAATAATAATAATAATAATAATAATAATAATAATAATAATAATAATAATAATAATAATAATAAAGAGCGCTTATTATAGCGCTGTCTAATCATTAAAAAGAAAAAAAAAGAAACCAAATACCAAGAAACAGGATTGTGACGTCACTAGTTATATATTAGATATCTATCTATATAATATATTACAATAATAATGATAATGATATTAATATTATGCTCCATCGAGCACGGCTTTTGAATCCTCTTGACTTTTGTTCCGGTGTTTTGTATATGTAACGTTTTGTGGTGGATCATTTCTAATGTAACGTATATAACAGCATATTTCGTAACGACACTTACTTGCGTTGACACAGATGACTAACCATTATGGATATATCTATTGTACCACGCTTACTGGGTGGGGTTCCTGGCCTCCTATAGTGGGCAGGGAAACAATTACTGTGTCTTCTATCCATATATCGCTGTTTTCCAATTTGCTTTCTATCTTTGTCTTGGGATGAGATTACTTGGTTTTGTCCTGGCCCTGGCCGGATACCCTAGCTGGGAAGGAATCAGCCAAATGTATCTTTAGGGTATTGGGAGATGATATTGTCTTGTAGATAATTTCTCTGTTATGCTTTGTATTATTTTTGTTTTATAAATGTGTAAACATTTGAGGGTGTTCCTCTTAGTGGGGACCTGTGCTTGCGTCAGGATGGAACATTTAGGTGATCTCAAACTAAGAACATTGATAGTGTGCTCTTGGAATCTAAATCTGTTCCCGAATTGAACTAATCACCTCTGTTTTCCCTTTTCTTGAGTAATAATTGTAATTCTGGATCTTTTTACTATCCCAATTTCTTCCTGTTTACTGGCACTGATATGACCTTAATGCTTTGCAAGCGCCGTAAAACCCTTAAAAACAAACAACAGTATCACACTAACAATTCGGACAATAAACTTTAGTACTTATTCACTCGTAGTATTGTGGAAGGGAACTTAACCACGCCCCTCATATCATAAATAAAAAAAATTTAAAAAAATAAAATTGAGCTTTATATAGCGCAATATCCACTAAATGTGCTCAAAGCGCTTTACAAGGGGTCCCTGGTCAACAGCAACATTTAACATGTAGGACGTGACATGCCGCCTGTTAGGCGATATTACAATTTTTCGGACAAAGACAACGCTGTTAACGGCCAGGTACGCATTTTACACCTGAGTACGGTGAGAGAATGTGAGTAAAGAGCCTTTTCCAAGGACAACTATGCGCCGAGCGCGAGGCTCGAACCCAGGAGCTTCCGATCCGAAAGCGAGTGTCATACTGAACATAGAGTGTCATAGACTGAACAGTTATTATAAATTTAGTTAGCAAAATGGCAAAGATTGCTTAACTAAGCAAACAAGACGAAACTATTTTGCTCTTTTCTCAATATGTCATTTAATTTTATAAGGGTATGGGATACTGTGTCAAACGTTTTTCATAATCTATTCAATGAAACAGAACGCAGTTCAATCTCAGTTGTATTAAAACTTCTTTGCCTCAGGCTACGTTTGAAATGTAACGAAATGAAACATTAAGTGTGTAAAAAACGGTATCGTTCGTTCAATACTCTTCAACAGTCGTAACGTCACTTCCTTCCTAATGACGCATGGTAACTTAGTAACACTGGCTCTAAACTATCGGAACAATGGCGGACACCGTATGAAATATTTCTCCGGCGAACATAAAAGCGTATCAAGAGGAGAAAAAAACCCCATAAATTTGATCATGTTTTTGACTTTTACACATTCTGATCACAAGACATATGAAAAGTTCTAGCCAGCATGAAGAATAAAAAGTAATGGTTTTCTTTGTTTAGAACCAAGATGGCCGCCGTTGCCGGGCGGCGTGACATCAGACTACTGAATCGAATTGAAATTCGATATGGAGTACATGATAAGGAACAAGCAAGAATACAAACAAACTGTATGTTGAAATCATGGCAACTCTTGGCCCCCAGCAGGCCTCATGCACTCATTATTCGAGGACGAACATTTCCCAATAAAATCAATAGATTAACCCTCTCCTTACCAGCCATTTTCAGAATTTTCCCCAAAACTTCGCATCCACCCAACACAAAAATAGACATTTCTTACTCAAACAGAAAAGCAACAAGCACATTCTATACATAATATCGTTTGACAATATGGGATCTATTACAGAATGTCAAGTTTTTATTGCTATAGCAAAAAGAAATGAAATCTGGATGAGAAAAGCGACGGTTGCATCGTAACAAATGTTACGATTTTTCAATAGGTGGTAAGGAGAGAGTTAACTAAGCGTTTAAGTTTAATACTCACACCATCTTCCAGCCAGATGACACGTACCAACACACAAACATTTGTTGATTTGAAATATGTAACAAAATGAAAATAAATTATGTATGAACAGTAACATTCGTTCATGTGAAATTCGATATTAAGTAAATTACTAGGAAACACGAATACAAACTATACGTTGAAAAGATGGCATGGCTTGCCCCCCCCCCCCCCCCCCCCCCCCCCGCCTCCCAAGCAGACCTCGTGTATTCATTATTCGACGAATATTTCCCAATAAAATCGATAGATTAAATCAGCGTTTAAGCCTAATACTCACAACACATGCCAGCCGGATGAGACGAACCAACTAACAAAACTGTGAAGACCGATGAACGTTGTTTGGCTGATTGATAAAATATCGTGATAACTAATCACCGGGCTAAAAATAGGCGGTCTAAAAATAGCAACTAAAGCTAAATGACGTCATCTTCATTCTTCTAATTAACCAGTTGATTTTTGACCAATCTAAACATGAAGTTTGTGACACACCCTCACACGTGCTCGGACAAATTTATTATTTTAAATTGAGCTTTATATAGTGCAATATCCACTGAATGTGCTCAAAACGCTTTACAAACATAGTTGATTTTTATAAATAGTAACATGAATTAAATCGACCTCTCTCTGGTCATTGTTATTGTTTTTATACCGCCAAATGGGCGATTAGTTATCACACGATTTTCTCGATCAGATTTTAAACGTTTAAATTTACAGAGTTTTCTGTGTCAGTTCTAGTGATCATGCGGTAGAACAGTGGGTATTTTACTTAAACGCAAACCATCAATGTAAAACCTGTGTAGTTTGTTGTGTCTACTGATCACAGCCATTGTTTACATTATGACGATTGTCCGAGAGGCGTGGTTATTTACCTGTCTATTTGAACAAATTAGCTACAGCCAAATTACAGCTCAATCTCAGTTTTATTAACTTATTTCCTTTTGGCTATGTTTGAATGTAACGAAATGAAAATAAATGTATAAACAGTAACATTCGTTCATTTGAAATGTGTAACGAAATGAAAATACATGTATAAACAGTAACATTCGTTCACTTGAAATTCGATATGAAGAAAATTACTTTCAAACACGAATATAAACAAACTATACGTTGAAATCACGACAGGGCTTGGCCCCAATCAGGGCTAATGCATTCATTATTCGAGGAGGAATGTTTCCCAATAAAATCAATAGATTACCTCAGCGTTTAATCCTAATACTCACAACACATGCCAGCCAGATGAAACGAACCAACTCACAAAACTGTGAAGACCGGTGAACGTGGTTTGGCTGATTGATAAAATATCGTGATAACTAATCACCGAGCTGGCGGTCTAAAAATAGCAACTAAAGCTAAATGACGTCATCTTAAATCTTCTAATTGTCTATTTGAACAAATTATGAGCTACAGCCTTATTGCTCGATCAATCTCAGCTTTATTAACTTCTTTCGCTCTGGCTATGTTTGAATGTAACGAAATGAAAAGACATCTATAAACAGTAACATTCGTTCATTTGAAATATGTAACGAAATGAAAATACATGTATAAACAGTCACATTTGTTGATTTGAAATATGTAACGACATAAAAATACATGTATAGATACATGTATAGATAGAACGAAGATGACGTCACTCAAGCCTTTGTTATTGTATTTTGCCATCCGCGTTTGTGAGTGATTCTCGCTAAACTGTCTTAACCAGACTATGAACGTTCATGGTTACACATAGATTTGTGTGTTGGTCCGTTATAATTCCGGATGGCAATGTTGTGAGCTTCTTAGCCAAGCGCATACTATCTATAAACAGTAACATTCGTTCATTTGAAATTCGATATTAAGTAAATTACTTGCAAACACAAATAGAAACAAACTATACGTCGAAATCACGGCAGGGCTTGCCCCCCCCCCCCCCCCCCGCGCCAATCAGGGTTAATGCAATCATTATTCGAGGAGGAATGTTTCCCAATAAAATCAATAATATCTAGTTTGACAATACCCCCGACCCAAATATTATTATTATCAGGAAATCACCAGGAGTTGGAGTCAATCTCGATACCTGGGTGACCCACTGGCTCCAAGACAGCATCATGTTGGAGTAATTTAAGTGCTAAAAATTGAATCCATCTTAACATCATCTTAGGATCGTGGATAGCTCATACGGTAGAGACACGCTCTCCCCGGCCAGGCGGAGTTGTCGTACCAGTAAGGTCGCGGGTTCAAACCCCCGCCACCGCCGCGAAATCTTTATTCTCTATTGTCTTCTGGCACTTTCCTACTCATTTCATTTCTTGTTGATAAAGGGGAAACCCGAAAGGTGCATTTTATCTGTTTTCGTATGTTAAATTGAAGCTTACATTCAATTTCACATCGTTAATTATTAGGTTTTGTTGAGGAGAAGGGAATAAATCTTTAAAAGGAAGATAACATGTGATAAAAGGTCGAGAAGTTACAGGTTTGAGAGATTTTTGGTCAAGATGAGGTGGGTCATTTAAATCGATCGATATTTGAAGGACGAGTTTTCTGGCCAAATTTTTAAAAAATTCCCGTCTTTCCGGAGTAGAGCAGTTAACGGGTAAAAGGGAGTTTGAGATCTGAGTAAACACAAGATTAAAAGTTTTTTGAAGCTTGGCGAAATGAAGTAAATCGCCAAGGCCAACGTATACACCTATGCAGGTCTGACATCCGAACCCACTTATTATTATGAGCCTAGTTTAACATTGTTGTAATGGACTATATTTTGAGATTTCCATTACAATAATTGTGACCCCTCGTCTCAAAACGGTATTATGTCGGGATGGACCAGATGCTAAAAAGTCGAATTATACTTAAACTGGTAAAAAAATTACACATTGGTATTTAGAAAAATAAAATATGATATTCATTCTCCTCTATAAAGCATATAAACTCAACTTATGCATGATATTTCTGGCTACAAATTCCATTTTCAGCATCTTAATCATCCCGAATTAATACCGTTTTGAGACGAGGGAACACAATTATGAGCCCACAAGGAATTTGGTTATCAGACCTGCACGTCGGTCAAGGCTCAAGCAAAAACCAATTGGTAAAAAACAATCACCCGACAAGAAATAACCCAATCAAACGGTTAAATAGAAAAGACCTACCAGATTACACTCTTCAGACTGCCATCAGCCCACAATCGCCCGAAACACCCTGCCTAAAATCCATCAGACTGCAAACGTTTAAGGTTAAAAAAAAATTTTTATGAGCTTTTATATAGAGCAATATCCACCAAATGTGCTCAAATCGCTTTACAAAGGGCCCCTGGCCAACAGTTAACATTTAGGACGGGACATGACGCCTATTAGGCGATGATAAATTTTTTTCGGACAGAGACAACGCTGTTAACGGCGAGGTACTCATTTTACACCTGAGTACGGTGAGAGAATGTGAGTAAAGAGCATTTTCCAAGGACTCAACTATGCGCCGAGCGAGGCTCAAACCCAGGACCTTCCGATCCGAAAGCGATTGTTATACCACTAGACCACATAGCCGCACAAGGTTACACATCGTTTTGTGTGGTAGCGGATGTTAAGAGTATTTTAACTAAACGCATCGCATGAATTTGATTCAATCGTCTGATGTCACGTCGCCCAGCAACGGCGGCCATCGTGGTTCTCAACAAAGAAAATCGGTACTTTTTATTCTTCATGTTGGCTAGAACTTTTCATATGTCTTGTGATCAGAATGTGTAAAAGTCAAAACATGATCAGACTTATAGTGTGTTTTTTCCCCTCTGGATACGCTTTTATGCTCGTCGGAGAAATATTTCATAAAGGCGTCCTCCATTGTTCCAATAGTTTAGAGCCAGTTACTAAGTTACCATGCGTCATTACGAGGGAAGTGACGTCATGACTGTTGAAGCGTATTTTCAATATCTAGTTTATTCCTACATAATACAAGAGTGAAGTGCAGGCAGGGTTACATCTTAGCATAAATCTTCCAGTCGGCCTTTAGATAGTATGCGCTTGGCTAAGAACCTCACAACATTGCCAACATTGTATAGCGGACCAACACACAAAACGGTGTGTAACAATGAACTTTTATAGTCTGGTTAATACAGTTTAGTGAGAATTACTCATAAACTTAGATGGCAAAAAAAAAAAACCAATAACAAAGTGACGTCATCTTCGTTATATCTATAGCACATCACTGGCTGCCAGTTTTGTTCCTCTGTTCACGCAGTAATTATTATTGGATGACTAGATGTGTTAAATATAGCGGAAAGTACTCACTTTGCGATAGAGTTGCATCGCATCCAACGAGCATCAAGCAACTGTCACTATTGTCCATTCATTTATCTCCAATAGAATTACGGCATTGTTTTAAAGGCCTGTTTAGACTTTGTTCTTTTGTAAAACGTTTCAAGCACTTCCTCGTGATATGGTAGAGCTTTCAACAAATACAATGTATTATTATCATCGTCGTCGTCGTCATCATCATCATCATCATCATCATCACCATCATCATCATCATCATCATCGTCGTCGTCGTCGTCGTCGTTATTATTATTATTACTATTATTATTATTATTATTATTATTATTATTATTATTATTATTATTATTATTATTATTATTATTGTTATTGTTATTATTATTATTATTATTATTATTATTATTATTATTATTATTATTATTATTATTGTTAATATTCCACACTTCGGAAACCGGGATCAACACCTGATCTATTTGCTTTGTGATAACTCCTCAAAGATCTATTTTATTGATCTTCACCTTTAACAGCAGGTATTTCACGTGACGGTATGGACAGATAAGCGGTACCAAATGAAGTGTGTCGGTATGTTTCCAGCTTCGTGGTCACCGACGCGTGAAGCAACAGGTAGTGAAAAGCGTCCCTGAGAAGGATCAAAGGCGACCGGTGCCAGAACGCTTTGCCGTCATAAGATTAAAAGACCGTATTTGTTCCTCTCTATATATTTTATAGCAAAGGTCACTGTTTCTGCATTTTAGTGTTTAAAGAATTATGAGGTATGCCCTATGGGTTGATTAATTCGGGTTTGGAGGAGGAGGAGGAGGGGGAGGAGGAGGAGGGGGAGGGGGAGGAGGAGGAAGGGGAGGAGGCGGAGGAGGAGAAGAAGAAGAAGAAAAAGAAGGAGGAGGAAGAGGAGGAGGAGGAGGAGGAGGAGGAGGAGAAGAAGAAGAAGAAAAAGAAGAAGAAGATCATGATGATGATGAAGAAGAAGAAGATAAAGAAGAAGAAGAAGAAGAAGAAGAAGAAGAAGAAGAAGAAGAAGAAGAAGAAGAAGAAGAAGAAGAAGAAGAAGAAGAAGAAGAAGAAGAAGAAGAAGAAGAAAATGAAGAAGAGAAGAAGAAGAGAAGAAGATGAAAGAAGAAGAAAGAAGAAGAAGAAGAAGAAGAAGAAGAAGAAGAAGAAGAAGAAGAAGAAGAAGAAGAAGAAGAAGAAAGAAGAAGAAGAAAGAAGAAGAAGAAAGAAGAGAAGAAGAAGAAGAAGAAGAAGAAGAAGAAGAAGAAGAAGAAGAAGAAGAAGAAGAAGAAGAAGAAGAAGAAGATGACATTCTTAACGGCTGAGCAAAATAATTTAATTTAAACTAATAATAAAGAGCTCCATTCACACAAAAGCAAGCATTGTGTGTATCTCTCTCTCTCTCCCTCTCTCTCTCTCTCCCTCTCCCTTTTTCCCCTCCCTCTCCCTCTCTCTATCTATCTATCTATCTATCCATCTATCTCTCTTTCTCTCTCTCAAGCTCTCTCTCTCTCACACCCACACCCACACACATACAAACACACACACTCTATCGCTATTTTTCTGTGTGTGTGTGTGTGTGTGTGTGTGTGAAAAGAGAGAGAGAAAGAGATAAAGAGAGAGATATATAGATAGAGAGATAGATAGATAGAAAGAGATAGAGAGAGAAAGAGATAAAGAGAGATAGATAGAGAGATAGATAGAAAGAGATAGAGAGGGAAAGAGATAAAGAGATAGATAGATAGAGAGAGAGAGATGGAGAGAGAAAGAGATAAAGAGAGAGATAGAGAGAGAAAGAGATAAAGAGAGAGAACGAGAGAGAGAGAGAGAGAGAGAGAGAGAGAGAGAGAGAGAGAGTATGTGAATGTGTATGTTGAGTGTGCCGGTAACAGACGGATAGTGCACAATCCACCGGATTGAAGTACTCTGGCCACAGTAGGGACTCGGTATGGTATACATGGTACTTAGGTCTGACTATGGATTGTATGGTAGCCTCTGGTAGCCTCTGGCTGCTCTTTGGCCAATAGCCAGGAACTCTAATCGCGTGTGACCCAACTGTAATTATTGACAGGCAGGAGATCAACCCTAAATGGCCGTCGTCACTTGATTATAATGAAGAAAAAAAATCATCCCGAAAAAAATAAAAACTCTCTCCCTCTCTCTCTCTCTCTCTCTCTCTCTCTCTCTCTCTCTCTCTCTCTCTCTCTCTCTATCTATCTATCTATCTATCTATCTCTCCCTCTCTCTCTCTCTCTCTCTCTCTATCTATCTATCTATCTATCTCTATCCCTCTCTCTCTCACACACACACACACTCAAACAACACATATATATATATATATATATATATATATATTTTATATAATATATATATATACCTTTAACCCTCTCCTTACCAGCAATTTTCAAGATTTTCCCCAAAACTTCACAACCAACTAACACAAAATAAATTTCTGATCACTCAAACACAATAGCAGTAAAGTTCTTGCGATGCATAATTTCTTTAACAAAACATATACTCCACAATACACTTTTCATTTTCTTTAAATGTTATGATGTACAAGAGAAATTTGAATAAGAAAAATGTTGGTTGTGTCATAACGAATGTGACGATTTTACTATGGTTGGTAAGGAGAGGGTTAACATAATTTCTTTTTTACATTTCTTCATCCTATCGTAATCAGAAAACGACAATGTTAGATGACAAGTTCTAACACAGACCCATTCTGTCGTATCGAATCTGAAAAACAACAAAAAAATACCCCAAAAAACGTTTTTATTTTTATTTTAAAAAATTTTTCCCAGAAAACTCGTCCCTAATCTTGTCAAAAACTCTTCTTAAACCCGGGACCACTTTCAGTAAATTCCCAGGTTTGAACGTATTTGACAAAATGTGGGTCATTTTGATTTATCGATGGACATTTGAAGCATGAGATTTTGACCAACATTTCTAAAATGTGTTTTGTTTGGGTTTTGTTTAGTTTTGTTTTTTTTCCTAGGACGGTAGAAATGGGCATTGTGTTCATGACTTGAAGGATAAAAAAAGCAATAAATGGATTTCCAAAGTTAAACCTGTTAGATCAACATTTGTTTTGATCGTTTCTCTTTAAAAATATAAATACTGAATTAAAAGCAATCTGTACTGACAGTGACTTCGAAGATACAACAGAAAGACCTAGACTTGCGGGGCACTGCTGGAGACACAAGGAGGAGATTGAAAGCAGTCTTGTGCTATGGGAACCACCTGAGAGAACCAGAAGCAGAGGCAGG
>NC_088369.1:39745327-39750327 GCF_034508935.2 Berghia stephanieae
GTCATTAGGAAGGAAGTGACGTTACGACTGTTGAAGAGTATTACTGGCAAAGCTAAATATTATAAAACTATTTTTCACAAATTAACTCTTTCCTTACCGATGATTTTGAGTATTTTCCCAAAATGGCAGGCTTACCCAGCAGAAATATTGATTTTTTAAACTCAAACAAGCTCTCCACAAAACAACTTTATGTTTTTATTAATTAAACTAAGATCAGTCTACAAAGTTTGTGATCTACAAAATAAATCTGAACAAGAAAAATGTATATTTTGTCGTAACAAATGTGACGATTTTGATGCAGGTGCTAAGAGGAGAGTTAATATACGAGTAAATTGCAAAACCTTTTCTAAATTAAAGGAAATGTTATCACTCGTTGACTCAAATAATTATTTAGAAAATCTGCTGGGGTACAATGATCGGTCATTTTATGTTGTGAATCGCCATCTGGCCGCCCTGTTGACAGATTCATTTGCGCGCAACTACAGACTTTATTTTGATCGTCTATGGCTCAAAAGATTCGTCTCGGTCTATATTTATTTACAAAATACAGTTGTATAATAAACAAAATAGATAAGTGCCTATATTTCCCCGTATATATTGCGGGATTCCACTAGTATCTCAAATATATAATATGAGCGAGAGCAAGTTTACCGACTTGAGTGTGTGTTTGTGCGTGTGTGTGCACGTGTTTGTGTTTATGTGGTTTTGCACTTTTTGTTTCATATATTATGTCTGTTTGCGTATGTTATGCATATATTGTAACAAAATGAAAAATTGCCTTCATGGGCGATAAGTACCCAGTCTATGTATCTCAGTCTCGGGTTACACGTGTGTGTAGTTGGGTGTGTTGTGTTGATCCGATTGATCGTTCCGGAAGAACTGATGATCTTAACTACTTAATAATAATAATAATAATAATAATAATAATATAATAATAATAATAATAATAATAATAATAATAATAATAATAATAATAATAATTATAGTAATAATAATAATAATAAAAATAATAATAATAATAATAATAATAATATAATAATAATAATAATAAAAAAATAATAATAATAATAATAATGATAATAATAATAATAATAATAATAATAATAATAATAATATAAAAATAATAATAATAATAATAATAATAATAATAATAATAATAATAATATAATAATAATAATAATAATAATATAATAATATGTTTATTGTCCATGAAGGCAATTTTTCGTTTGGTTATATGCATAACATACGCAAACAGACATATAGACATATGAAACAAAAAGTGCAAAACTACACACACACACACACACACACACACATACACACACACACGCTCAAATACATACTCAAGTCTTACCTACCACCTGCACCAAAATCGCCACGTTTGTTACGACACAAAATACATTTAATTCTTATTCAGATTTATTTTGTACATCACAAACTTTGAAGAAAGAATGATCTTTGTTTAATTAATAAGAACATAAATTTGTTTTGTAGAGAGCTTGTTTGAGTTGAAAAAAAAAACATTTTTTTCTGCTGGGTAAGCCTGCCATTTTGGGGAAATACTGAAAATGATCGGTAGGGAGAGAATTAACCGCATTCTATCATCAGCTTCGCCACAATGCTTTAATTCAATGAAACAATCCTAACTAACAGGTCAGAAAAGACGTGACGTCACACATGGTGTTCGAATGTTTAATGCACAACTGTGATTTAAATTAAATACTATCTTTTAAATATACACACACAAGTCGTTCGGACTCAAGCCCAGGGGTATGGCCTATCTCAATTTATCAAATTAATATATAAAGTGTCACTATTAGTTCTTGGTTGAAATAGTTTTTACATGTGTGGCATTTGCATTTTTTTTAAAAATGATGCATTTCTCGACCCTAAAATTCCTAAATATTTGTGTTATATATTTTCAATAATGCACTATCTGTAAAATGATTTTCCATTTTTTTCTTTTTTATTGATGAAGATAAAGTATATTTTTTTATTATTATTAGCATTATTACAATTATCTGGTTAAAATATGAATTAATAATGTAAATATTATTTTTTCCTGACTATTATTATTAAATTATTCTATTGGTCATATGCTTACTTTGCCGGGTTCCAAATCATAGGGGAATTCTAACCCAGCCCTTTGGGGACTAAATATTTTTTTAATTGCATTTTGGATACCCCAAAACGTGCTATTTAAATTCCCTTGGCAACTGCAATTTGATCATGGTGAAGAAACATGCCTTAGGCCGTCTTTTTTTTTCCGATATAGACAACGCTGTTAACGACCAGCTAGGTACTCATTTTACACCTGAGTACGGTGATATAATATGATTAAAGAGCCGTTTCCAAGGACTCAACTATGTGCCGAGCGAGGCTCGAACCCAGGACCTTTCGATCCGAAAGCGAGTGTCATACACCACAAGACCACATAGACGCACTTTTCCGGTTCCAAAATCCTTGGAAGTGTAATTCTAACCACCCCTTCGGGGGACTAAAAATGAATAGATTACTACATACTGAATCAGTAAGGTGGTTTAACCCTCTCCTTACCAACCATAGGAAAATCGTCACATTTGTTACGATCTAACCGACAATTTCCTCACTCTAATTTCTCGTGTACATCACACAATGTAAAGAATTGCTTTGATGACAGCTATAGATAGTATGCGCTTGGCTAAGAAGCTCATAACATATTGCCATCCGGGAGTATAACGGACCAACACACAAAACTGTGTGTATCCATGAACGTTTATAGTCAGGTTAATACAGTTCAGTGAGCATTACTCATAAACGCGGATGGCAAAATACAATAACAAAGACCTGAGTGACGTCATCTTCGAACTATCTATAAATACTAAACACTGTGTTGTAGAGCTCACTTGCTACTTTTTAGTTTGAGTAAGAAAAGGCTATTTTTGTGCCGGGTGGGTGTGAATTTTCGAGGGAAATTCTAAAAATAGCTGGTAATGAGAGAGTTAACCATTTTAGTAGTAGATTATTAGGATCACGGGACATAAAAGAGCAAGGATGGGTGGGTGATCTTTATTGACGACCGGCATATATATTATATTTAGACAAGAAAACAAGATACTATCACTCTGAAGAAAACAGAAGACAATCAATCAATTACACAAGAAGAGTGAGTTTACACTTCCGATGAGATTGGAACCAGTTTTTTTGACGTCACGCCTTTGTTCCCTTTTGTACTATTACATAGTTTGATGCCATGCCATATGTGACCCAACGTCTCAAAACGGTATTAAGTCGGGTAGGTTAAGATGTTGAAAATTGAATTTATAGCCAGAAATATCAGACTTGTGTTGAGTTTGTATGTTTTATTGAGGAGAATGGATACCATGTTTTAGGGTGCTAATGCCAACAATTTAAATTTTTGACCAGTTTAACAATTAATTCAGATTTTAAGCATCTGGCTCGTTTCGACATAATACCGTTTTGAGACGTTGGGTCACATATTACTTCATCTGATTGCCAAAAAATTTTTAAAAATAGATAGTAACTCTCTCCTTCCGAGCCATTTTAAGGATTTTCCCCAAAACTTCACACCCGACTAACACAAAAATAGATTTTTTTATCACTCAAACACAATCGCAGTATCTAAGTTCTTGCGAATAATAATTTCTTTACCAAAACATTCTCTATCCTATATACAACACACTGTTTATTTTCTTTAAATTTTATGATGTACAAAGAAATTTGAATAAGAGAAATGTTGGTTGTATTGTAACGAATTTGACGATTTTCCTATCTACTCGGAGTTGGTACGGAGAGGGTTAAAGACCAAAGAGTTAAGAATTACGGATGGTTTGCATTCTTCAGGAGCACGAAAAAGTTTTTCAAAGTTTGAAAAAGTATTCGTTTTGACACGTTTAAACTCTGACGTTGATTAATCATATTAAGTGATCATAAAATATTGACCTTCGTTATATTTGTACACATTGTAGGACTCGTGAATAAATGTTTTAAGTGGGAATATTACGTTTTTCTTATTAGCTACAAAACATCAATCAAATATATATATATATAATTATATATATGTGACAGATAAATAAATATAAATAGATAGATAGATAGATAGATAGATAGATAGATAGATAGATAGATAGATAGATAGATAGATCGATGGACTGATAGATAGATAGATAGATAGATAGATAGATAGATAGATAGATAGATGGATGATAGATAGATAGATAGATAGATAGATAGATAGATAGATAGATAGATAGGTAGATAGATAGATAGATAGATAGATAGATAGATAGATAGATAGATAGATAGATAGATAGATAGATAGATTTACTTCGAAACTATAAATTCCATATATTCACCATTATACAGAAGTTAATTTATCCAGTTGCACCAGCGTGAATAACGCTATATATTATATCACTTCATTGAACAATTCACAAATTCACACGTCCATAAATGTGAAATCCACCTTAGGACATTCCGCTATAACTGTTAACATGAACCGATAACGCCGACGCACTGGGCGACTAGGGAGACACACACAGGGAGACACAGAGAGAGAGAGAGAGAGAGAGAGAGAGAGAGAGAGAGAGAGAGAGAGAGAGAGTGGGGGGGGGGGGGAGGGGAGAGAGAGCACTTGCCGATCAGAATCGATCACCAAAGTGTTCAATACGATTACCAGTAACGGTTTGTGATAAAAACGTCTTGCGTTGCGATTTCAAGTCGCCGCGGCTTGTCGTAGGAACCACACACACACACACACACACACACACACACACAAATACACACACACACTCATATGTAGATAATACACACGTAGACGTACATTACACACACACACACACACACACACACACACACATAATCAACAACTCTCCTAGCGGAACTCCTATGTATTTCTCGCTGCCAAATAAATTATGCGTCTGGTATTATTAATTTATCATTAATTTGAATTTACCCCTGTCTGTCTGTCTGTCTGCTTCTCTCTCTCTCTCTCTCTCTCT
>NC_088369.1:39755327-39777827 GCF_034508935.2 Berghia stephanieae
TTACTCATAAACGCAGATGGCAAAAAAAATAATAATAATAACAGACTTGAGTGACGTCATCATCGTTCAATCTTTACTGTTGTCCTCGAGGTTAAATGCTGTCGAAGCTCAAGATTGTCTTTTATTGACGCCAGAAATGATGAAAAACTTCAACTGTATTTCCCAGCAGCTAATGCACTGTCAAAGGATGAGCTTAATCCAGGTACTCGTTTTACACCTGAGTACGGTAAGAGAATGTGAGTAAAGATCCTTTTCCAAGGTCTCAACTATGCGCCGAGCGTGGCTCGATCCCAGGACCTTGCGATCCGAAAGCGATTGTCGTACCACAAGACCACATAGCCGCACGTGTCTTTTTTAAGAAGTTCAAACCAGTATATCGCCCTCTATTACTGCTCAGGCTCAATTTATTGCACATTGAACATTTCATATTGAGCTGATCACAGGGTTCCGTTTGTTTTCAAAGATCAAGCAGCTTCTCTACCATCCATGTGTGTACTGTGTACTACACTACTCCTGTGGTCCTCAGTCTCTAGTCGATTGTCAAAGAATGAGCCGAGTCTATCGTGTAGGATTTCATTGTATTCTTCCTCTGACAGAACGACAACGGTTTTTGCAAAAGTTGTCGACAGTATTTTCGAAATTGTGAATTGTTGTAGGAGTAGATGATGGGGTTGATGGCGTTATTCAGATAGATGGATCTCAATAGGAGGTGGTGGAATGCAAAATAGACAGAATTGCAGAGGAGTCTAGTGATCGACTGAGGGCCTAGGGCTCTATGAAATTGAATTGCCAAGTGTGGAAGGTAGCTTAGCACGTGACCCATTGTGACGTAGAACATCATGACTGCAATTCTGGAAGTCTTCAACTCACGGGTGGTCGTAGAGGCAACTGACATCTTTCCCGTGTAGCTGGTTACAGAAGTCTTATGAACTCTTCCCGGGACTGAATTTTGTGAACAGTAGCTGTTGGCTCTAGACGATCTATCGTTGGAGTTACCGTTACTGTTAAAAGATGCCTGTCGGGTCATTGAATAAGCGGATATTTTTCTATGACGATCTTTGTTGACACGAGAATTATTGAGAGTTAGAATAGATCCATTGGTTTCGTCGGATTTTGAAGTGATGCGATCTAAAGATCGGTCGTCCGAAGCGTATCTTTTTCTCCCGGATTCGACCTCCAGTCTGTTGGATGTTCCAGTTTCAATATTGGTTTTCAAGTTATTGTTTTCTATGAAGTAGTTATTCCCTCCATTAGTCAGTGTTGGGGTTTTTCCATCATCTTGTTGGTACGATGAAAGGAATGTTCCGTTGCAAGTGTTTACTTCCAAAGAGTTTCTCTTAAAATTTGAAATGTCAGAATCGTTGACGTCAAAGTATTTGCTTATGAAATACACATGGCGTTCTTTGTTATCTGGCAAAGACTGTGATCGCTTTCGTCTTAATTCCGTATCTAATTTAGAACAATTAGAATAACGCATTTTACTATCCTCATTCTGAGATGCAATCTGCATATTTTCGGTTTCAATCGATACGTTTTGTATACACGGTAGAGACTTTGAGAATTGTTTTGATAAATCGCTGTTACTCGACTTGATAATGCGTAATTCAGAATACTCAGATTTTGCTCTAAAATTAGATTTATTTTCGTTGTTCGTCTTTGCTGGCGTTTGATCAGTCATGTCAAGATCCTCAGTAATTTCTTCTTGGATGGGCTCTTCTAAACCAGACACTGTAAATTTGACATTTGTGTCTTCTTCTTTTTGACGATTATTGTATATTTTTGAAGCTTTGTTTGCTTCATCTTCTTCCTCAAAGATCGGATTGGCATCTCTGGAAAATAATCTATTGAGAGAATTTGGTCTTCGTGCGACGAGTCCTTTGCCGTTTTCCAAAGATCTTCTGTCTTCCTGGTTATTGCTGATTTGTTCAAATGCATTTTTGTTTTGCGAAGGAGTTTTATTTCCATAACTGCTTTGGAAATCGGATGAACTGCTGCCGACATCACTTCTATCTTGTACTTGTGGATTTACATTTCGTGACTGTGTCAAATTTGACGATGTTCCTGTGTATAACTTTGACACATGCAGACTCGCAAAGGAATTAGATGTCAAATTTAGCCGTCTTATTTCCTGTTTTCTAATCTTATAAATAATCACGCCGTACATCACGCACAGAACGAGAATCGACGAGATCCATAACATTCCAAGAATAAACTGGTAGCCATTTGCAAAATTCGTTTTTGCCCATTCGTCATCGATAGTACATTCAACCAAGGTTACATCTTTGTAAACTTTTGTTTTTCTTCCGTAAAGCACCAATGCCGGGGATGAAATTATTGCAGATATCAGGGTCATAAATCCCAGCACAAATTTACTTTGACGTACGCTCATTTGTCGTTTGAACGGCCGGCAAATTCGACGAAACCTGTCGGCAGCAACGGACAAGAGAATCAACGTTGAACCACAAGCACAGAACGTAATGATGGAACGGAACAGTTTGCAGGCAACTGGGACATCGAGTTCTAAATCATACCTCAGATCGACCATTTCAAACGGGATCCCCAAAACACAACTAATAAGGTCAAAGGTCGACAAACTCATGATGAAGGTTTTTGAAGAGGACTCTCTGAACCGGAAGTAGTAAACGATAATAACGAGAACGTTTCCTGGTATTCCGAGAAAGACGTAGATAATCATGAAGATCAGGGTAGGGATTTTTAGAAGAAATTCTTGACGTTCTTCTTCCAACAAGAGTGAAAGTATTTCTGACGTGGACACATTTCCTGCTTGGGATGCCAGCGGATGGGTGCAGTTTAGTTCATGCACCATTTTGACTTGAGCTGTATTATTGTACGCACAAAATGGCGAAGACGATTACGATGATCTCGTTAAAGAGAAAAGGAATATTGTATTTGGTGAACTATACAGACACTATTTTCCAAGATACAGGAGAGCAGGGTTCACATCCTCGTGTACATCTGTGAATGAAGAAAATTAATTGAATTAATGTTTTATGAATGGTATGAAATAAATAATATGAAATTGAATGTAAGCTTCGATTTTATATATATTACAAGAACTGATCAAATGGACGTTTCAGGTTTCCCCTTTATCAACAAAACAGGATGATTGATACACTACAGATGAATGAGATAATGTGGTAGTGGCGTTCATAAAATCGAAGCTTACATTCAATTTCATATTATTTATTTCTTCGAGCTTCGAGCAGCAACATTTATATTATGATTGGTATGCCATTCAAACATGAGAGAATTAAATAATAATAATAATAACAATATAATAATAATAATAATAATAATAATAATAATAATAATATATAATAATGATAATAATAATAATAATAATATAATAATAATAATAATAATGATAATAATAATATAATAATAATGATAATAATAATAATAATAATTAATAATAATAATAATAATAATAATAATAATAATAATAATAATAATGATAATAATAATAATAATGATAATAATAATAATATAATAATAATAATAATAAATATAAAAATAATGCTAATAATAATGATAATAATAATAATAATAATAATAATAAAATAATAGTAATAATAATAATATAATAATAATAATAATAATAATAATAATAATATAATAATAATAATAATAATAATAATAATAATAATAATAATAATAATAATAATAATAATAATAATAATAACAATAATTTAAAAAATAATAATAATAATAATAATAATAATAATAATAATAATAATAAATAATAATAATAATAATAATAATAATAATAACATCTTGAGGGAGTGCACCTGTCACAAAAGCCAACGAGAAGAAAGAAAATCATGCATACGTTTTTATTCTATTATTGAACATTGTTATCTTTCCAATTGACTTGACCACTTAGAAGATCAAAGACCAAAACAAAAACATCTACTTCAGATTGGTTGCTTTTGAAAAGGTCCTTGATGACGTGCAATATTATAATAAAATGCAAAAATGCAATATGAAGATATAGAAGGAACGAAGTTGACGTCCCGCAGCTCTTTGTTATTATTTTTAGACAGCCTGTTAATGTTATGTTCTCAGTAAATTATATCAATTAGACTATAAGTGTTTAAGATTTAAGTTTGAGATGTGGGTGTATAGAAGAATGTTGAGGCTATCATGGACAGACAGGTATATGAACGAGGATGTGTTGGAGAAGGTGAGAAAAGGAAGAATATTGATCGATACCATCAGAAAGAGGCAGTTACGGTTTCTGGGACATGTGTGGAGAAGAGACGGAATAGAAAAGTTGGTAACATCTGGGATGATCGAAGGAAAGAGAGCTAGAGGAAGACAAAGAATGACTTATTTAAATAACCTAAGAATGGCCAAATGTGATTTTAAAAACAACACAGTTTCATGCGGACCGCAGATGATCGTGATTCGTGGAGACAGCTGACCGGCAACGTGCTCAAGAGTACAAGCCACAACCTCTACCTCTCTTTCTCTTTCTCTCTCTCTCCATCAAACTCTCTCTCTCTCTCTCTCTCTCTCTCTCTCTCTCTCTCTCTCTCTCTATTTATCTATCTATCTATCTCTCTGTCTCTGTCAGCACATGCAGCAATGTTACGAAGCCTTCCTAGATTGTCGTGGCAAATTCCCTAGTGTGGGAAAGAGGGCAGAGAGCAAGCCATTGTTTTGATAACTAACTAAAACAAAACATTGGCTTGGCACATGATCAGCATGTGTGTTGAGAGGAACACGATAAGAACTATAACATTCAATTAGTAAACTTTAATCATAATCTAAAACCACACAATAATGGGGTTCAACAGTCGTGATGTCACTTCCTTCGTAATAAGGCATCGTAACTTATTAACTTGTTCTAAACTATCGGAACAATGGCGAATGTCCTTATGAAATACTTCTCCGACGAGCATCAAAGTGTCTACAGAGGAGAAAAACAGTATATATCTAATATCATGTTTTGACTTTTATACATTCTGATCACATGACATGTGAAAAGTTCTAGCCAGCATGAAGACTAAAAGTGTCGATTTTCTTTGTTTAGAACCAAGCTGCTGGTTGCTAGGCGGACGTGACATCAGACTATTGAATCCAATTGATGATTCGGGCGTCACGAAGCATTAACCAATCAGAATATTTCCTGCCATTTAGCCCGTTCCGTCACCTTGACTGTGTACTTCCTTGTCGACGAAAAGGTCGGACAAAAATTTCTTAATTCTCCTCATAGTTTAGATATAGCATGCAGGTCACTTTGTTTTGGCCAGGCGGAGTTGTCGTACCAGTAAGGTCGTGGGTTCGAGCCCCTAACACCGCGAAGTTTTTTTGTTTTGTTTTTTTTTTTTGTTGTTTTTTTTTTATTATTCACTATTGTCTCTGGCACTTTCTACTCATTTCATTCCTTGTTGTTATCAATTTGTTCTGCATCGTTTGTTAGTGTGTTTGTTAGTTTGTTTTCCTTTTGTTTTGTTTTTCTCTGGGGGGCGAAGTGTTCGAGACGTTGAAGCATTGCACTGTGACCCGGAAGGACACGGGTTCGAGCCCCGCTTCAGGCACTTTGGTTTTTATCCTTCAGCAAGATTATTAACCCCCAATTTGCTCACTTGGACAACATGGATGATTCCTGTTGACATCAGACATCTTGTTTGATGGATTATCTATATATTCCTTCGTGGAATGCCTGGGCGACGATGTCTTATGATGTCGTGGCGGAAAAGACATAATTTTATTTTTAATTTGTTTTTCAACAAACGTTTAACGATAATTTACGTTTCCTTTAAAAGGCTTTGAATGAATCCAATTACCTACATCTGTAGTATTTAGGTTGTGAAAAACAAAGAATTAAGCCGTATATCGGTCAAAGAGACACCAAATATGCGAACTGCGAACGTCGTCTAAAAATGGGGAATTAGAATCGTCAGCGCGAAGTTATTTGTGTTAGGTGTGTGTGTGTGTGTGTGTGTGTGTGTGTGTGTGCGTGTGTGTCTGTGGGTGTGTGTGTATGTGTGTGTGTGTCTGTCTGTAGGCTGTATGTGTATGTGTATTATCTACTGAATATCAAGAATCTACGATGGAGAACATTCTTTTTTCTGAACCCACATTTAGAAACCACCCACAAAAAAACGTACGGCTTCAACTCTACAAATTCACCCCCCCCAATACCTGAATTAAAAACAGTCCTGAAGATGGCAAATTAAGCCTGAAACATCGATGTAGACTGCCCCAAACATTGTGGTAAATATTTTAAATAATATATATATATATATATATATATATATATATATATATATATATATATATAACTATATATTATATTATATATATAATATATATATATATATAATATAAGATATATAAATTTTATATATTGATGCGATGCGTTTCGGTAAAATACTCACAACATCCACCAGTCGGGTATTAAGTTACCAACACACAAAGCTATGTGTAACCTTAAACGTTTATTGTCTGGGTCATAATATAATTTAGTGAGAACTAATCATTAAAATGGTTGAACAGAGAATACTACTACTACTACTACTACTACTACTACTACTACTAATAATAATAATAATAATAATAATAATAATAATAATAATAATAATAATAATAATAATAATAATAATAATAACGATAACAGAAAGCTGAGTGACTTCATTCAATAAGACAGAAAAATCGTGTTGTCACAACGTTCTCAAACTCTGGTTCCAATCTCATTGGAAGTGTAAACCTAAAACCACTCTTCCGGAAGACTGAATAGGTACTCGTATATCGCTTGTGTAAATGATTTTCTGGTTTCAGAGTGATAGCATCTTATTTTCTTGTCTAAATATAGATAGTATGCGCTTGGCTAAGAAGCTCATAACATTGCCATCCGGAAGTATAACGGACCAACACACATAACTGTGTATATCCATGAACGTTTATATTCGGGTTAATACAGTTCAGTGAGCATTAGTCATAAACGCGGATGTCATCTTCGAACTATTTATATGCTAGTCGTCAATAAAAATCATCCATCCTAACTCTTTTTTTGAAAATTAGAATTGAGCTTTATATAGCGCAATATCCAATAAATGTGCTCAAAGCGCTTTACAAGGGGTCTCTGGTCAACAGCAACATTTAACATGTAGGACGGGACATGACGCCTGTTAGGCGATATTACAATTTTTCGGACAAAGACAACCCTGTTTAACGGTCGGGTACTCATTTTACACCTGAGTACGGTGAGATAATGTGAGTACAAAGAGCCTTTTCCAAGGACTCAACTATGCGCCTTCGTGAGGCTTGAACCGTGGCTTTCGTAAAGTTATGGCCTGAAACTGACAAAAAAATGACGTCAAAATGCCAGTCTTTTGCCACAAAAGAAAACAAATCGTGACTTGTATTCAATAGTTCAACCAATGAAATAACTTGTTTCCACGAGCACTACTAACGACAACTCACTAGGCGGTGCAAAAACCAAATAATGACGTCAAACTGCCAGTCCTTTTGGATTTCAGTGTCAGGCTATAACATAACGATGGCTACGCTCGACCCCAGGACCTTCCGATCCGAAAGCGAATGTCATACCACTAGACCACATAGCCGTACAAATTACGTCCCATAAAACAAATAATCTGTCTATACATCCCGATATTAAAATAGTAATGCCACCTTATGATTCAATATGTAACCTGTTCATTATCAGGCACCCGAAGGGCTAGATACATTACACTTCCAAGGATTTTGGAACCGGCAAACTAGAAGGGATGACATCACTATTTAATTTTTCTGCCCTATTTCTTGGTAACCAAATTTTGCGTCAGTGGCTAATTAATGTTTTTGTGTCTGGTTGGAGCCTTCGTTAACCTTTCGACCTAAACTTTTTAACCAAAAAACTCACAATATTCGCCAGTCGGATATAACGTACTAATACATAAAACTGTGTGTAACCTTAAACGTGTATAGATAGTATGCGCTTAGCTAAGAAGCTCACAACATTGCCATCCTGAAGTATAACGGACCAACACACAAAACTATGTGTAACCATGAACAATTATTGTCTGAATAATACAGTTTGGTGATAATTAATCATAAACGTGGATGGCAAAAAACAATAACAATGACCCAAGTGAGGTCAACTTCATTATATCTATAGTCTGATTGACAGAATTTAGTGAGAACTACTTATAAGAATGGCTGGCTAAAAACAATAACAAATAGCTGAGTGACGTCAACTTCGATTCTTCAATAAGTTTACGAAGTCCATGGTTTGGCCCTGTAACAAAATCAAGCAATGGTTAACGTGGTCATTAAGAGTGGCCAAGCAGGTGACAATGATCGAAAAAATAAAAAGACACAAAACAAAAAAACTCCACAAAAGACATCTCTAGCCTCGACACCATCATCATCATCATCATCATCATCATCATCATCATCATCATCATCATCATCATCGTCATCATCATCATCATCATCATCATCATCATCATCATCATCATCACTATTTTATTATAATTATTATTTATATGATTATAATAATAATAATAATAATAATAATAATAATAATAATAATAATAATAATAATAATAATAATAATAATAATAATAATAATAATTAGCAGTAGTAGTAGTAGTAGTAGTACTAAGTAGAAGTAGTAGCAGTAGTAGTAGTAGTAGTAGTAGTAGTAGTAGTAGTAGTAGTAGTAGTAGTAGTAGTAGTAGTAGTAGTAGTAGTAGTAGTAGTAGTAGTAGTAGTAGTAGTAGTAGTAGTAGAAGTAGTAATAATAGCAGTAGTAGTAGTAGTAGTAGTAGTAGTAGTAGTAGTAGTAGTAGTAGTAGTAGTAGTAGTAGTAGTAATAATAGTAGTAGTAGTAGTAGTAGTAGTAGTAGTAGTAGTAGTAGTAGTAGTAGTAGTAGTAGTAGTAGTAGCAGTCGTAGTAGTAGTAATAGTAGTAGTAGTAGTAGTAGTAGTAGTAGTAGTAGTAGTAGTAGTAGTAGTAGTAGTAGTAGTAGTACTATGATCATCATTATTACCTGACCTGTGATAATTTTATCCCATAATATCCTAGTATTCACTCATCACAATCAGATAAACTAGCAAAGACTTACTTACAGATTACATACAATAAATCATTGGAACTTGGAACAAACGCACAGAAATCTCATAATTGTTGTCTTTAAGTGGACTTTGTCGTTTTCAGTGCTGTGGGTGAAGTAGAAGTCATCTCTCTCTCTCTCTCTCTCTCTCTCTCTCTCTCTCTCTCTCTCTCTCTCTCTCTCTCTCTCTCTCGTTTTTTCATTGCTGTGAATAAAGTAGAAGTCCTCTCTCTCTCTCTCTCTCTCTCTCTCTCTCTCTCTCTCTCTCTCTCGTGTCACCCCTATGTCATCCTAATGGCCTCCTACACACACCAGCACACACCCTTTCGTACTCCGACAAAACGTCTTGTATATATTTTGCCCAGAAAACTTTACTTTACACTTTATAGATAGTATGCGCTTGGCTAAGAAGTTCACAACATTGCCATCCGGAAGTATAACGGACCAACACACAAAATGTGTGTATCCATGAACGTTTATAGTCAGGTTAATACAGTTCAGTGAGCATTACTCAGAAACGGGGATGGCAAAAAAAACAATAACAAAGAACTGAGTGACGTCATCTTCGAACTATTTATAAGGGTCGTGTTCATAAACTCAGGGTTACTCACTTCACGACTTACTCATTCATTTCAGGCCTTCCGCTTTCCATGTCATCCCACTTCGCAGCCTCGGCCGTACATCTTATTATTGTGGTGACGTTTGTGGTTTGTTTTTTTTTTTTGTTTTTCTGATTGCAATAAAGAACAAAAGTGTAATGTTAAAAATGGTTCCAAACTCATTTGAAGTGTAAAATCACTCTTCCGGAGGACTGGATATGCATCCCTTGTGAAATTGATCTTCTGGTGTCAGAGTGATGGCATCGTAATATTTTCTAGTCTAAATATATGCTTGTCTTGTCGTCAATAAAGATCATCCATCCTCGCTTTTTTTTTTTTTGATGATGATGATGATGATGATGATGATGATGATGATGGTGATGATAATAATAATAACAATAATAATTACAATAATAATAATGATAATGATAATAATAATAATAATAATAATAATAATAATAATAATAATAATAATAATAATAATAATAATAATAATAATGATAATAATAATAATAATAATAATAATAATAATAATAATAATATAATAATAATAATAATAATAATAATAATAATAACAATAATAATGATAATAATACACAGTGTGTTTTGTCAGAGTTCATCAGAGGACAGCACACAACTGTCAAAACAATTAGGACAATCATAAATTTGAGTGGCCTTTTTAAAAAAACACCTTAGGGCAGAACCAGGGACAGGGAATATCATTATCATAGCGAACCTACAACGTAGATACACACACAAACTATTGTAATATGGATACACTTGGTTGGACAATACAAGCTTGTTGTGGAGATCACCATACTCTCTCTCTCTCTCTCTCTCTCTCTCTCTCTCTCTCTCTCTCTCTCTCTCTCTCTCTTCCTATCTCTCCCTTTCTCTCTCTCTTCACCTCTCTCTCTCTTCCCCTCTCTCTCTCTTCCTCTCTCTCTCTTTCTCTCCCTCTCTCTCTCTCTCTCTCTCTCTCTCTCTTCCACTCATTCTCTCTTTCCATCTCCCTCTTTCTCTCCCTCTCTCTCTCTCTCTCTCTCTCTTCCACTCATTCTCTCTTTCCATCTCCCTCTCCCTCTCCTCTCTCTCTCTTCATATCTCTCCCTCTCTCTCTCCCTCTCTCTCTCTCTCTTCATATCTCTCCCTCCCTCTCTCTCTCTCTTTCTCTCTCTCTCTCCCTCCTCTCTCTCTCTATCTTGTCTCTCCGTCTCTATCTCTTTTTTGGGGGTTATGTGGTCTTGTGGTATGACACTCGCTTTCGAATCGGAGGGTCCTGGGTTCGATCCTCGCTCGCCGCATAGTTGAGTCCTTGGAAAAGACTCTTTACCCACATTATCTCACCGTATCCAGGTGTAAAATGAGTTCCTGGCTGTTAACAACATCTTAGCCAACAAAGACAGGCAGTTAAAATCGGGTACCCTGTTATAATTACTAGAAAATTGATTACGCTTAAGAATTATTTGAGAGAGGTAGATTGGAATGTCACGAATGTAAATAAAGAAATAACAAACCAAACAAACACGTTAGCTTTTATATAGTGCAATATCCACTAAAGTGCTAAAAGCGCTTTACAAGGGGTCCCTAGCCAACAGCAACACTTAACATGTAAAACGAGACATGACGCATGTTAGGTCATATAGCATTTTTTTTTTTTGGACAGAGACAACGGTGTTAACGGTCATGTACTCATATTACACCTGAGTACGGTTAGAGAATTTGAGTAAAGAGCCTTTTCCCAGGATTCAACTATGCACCGAGCGAGGCTCGAACCCAGAACCTTCCAATCCGAAAGCGAGTGTCAAACCACTAGACCACATAGCCGCACAAAAAACCGCTAAGGTATTCTTTAAAAACATGGTAAAAGATGTTGAATATATCTGTATACCAAAATGGACAAATCCTGGACTAAAAATATCGCAATGGAAACATTTGTCAAACGACAAATTAACCCCCAAAAAATCGTAAATTATTCAATAAATATCTAAATGATAAATTTATAGAGAACTGTGATAGTTATGTACAGGGTAGACTTGTTACAAATACGAATGTAAAACAATCAATGAAAGGGTTTGAGAGAACAATATCAATGAAGAGTAAAACGGGTAATTCTAATATAGATTGGAAATATATCAATACAAAATTAAAAAGGCGAACAGGAATAGTTACGCGAAAAGAAATGTAACAGAAAATGATAGGGAAAAGGCAGATGAATTTAATGAATTTTTCTCCAGTGTGATTGTGTTTGAAGATACTTTGAACATACACCCTACTTTCATAACAGAAACCATAAATAAATTTAAAAGATAAATAAAATTCCCTTTATTCGTCCCATATGGGAAATTTGTCTCTAGGGTATATTCCAAGGGAAGACTGGAATAACCCAGGCGTCAGCCACAATGCAGCGCCGCAAATTGAGCTAGGGCGAGGTGACTTGCTCAAAGCCACACAGCGCAGCAGCAGCGGGGGATCGAAGTCGGTACCTTTCGGATACGAAGCAAAGACCGTACCGCTGAGCCGCGCTGCTCCCTACCTGATATTATTTTATCTGAAAATAGAATAATCGATAAGCTATCTAAAGTTTGACGCATCAAAAAGTACCGGGTCCTGATGACCTTCAGTCTTATCTACTGAGAGAGGTCGCATGTGAGATCGGTCAACCTCTTACAATACATTTTGACAAACCATAAGAACATGAATGTAGTGTAACAGACGATTGGAAGAAAGCGAATGTCACTGCTTTTTTAAAAAGAAAGATGAAAGAAGCTCTGCTTCAAACTATTGATCAATTAGTCTTACCTGTTTGTTAAACTAAACTTGAGATTTTATATAGCGCAATATCCACTAAACGTGCTCAAAGCGCTTTACAAGGTTCACAGATTGGTCATTGAAGAGCCTTGTGCTAAAAGATTTAACTCTCTCCTTATCGATCAATTTCAGTATTTTCCCAAAATGGCAGGCTTACCTAGCAGAAAAATTGTTTTTTTAAAACTCAAACAAGCTCTCTACAAAACAACTTTATGTTTTTATTGATTAAATAAAGATCATTCTTCAAAGTTTTTTTTTTTTATGTACAAATTAAATCTGAATAATAAAAATGTGTATTGTGTCGTAACAAATGTGACGATTTTGCTGCAGGTGGAAAGGAGATGGTTAAGAAAGATGACAGAGGATCTGCTTCAAACGTTTGATCAATTAGTCTTATCTGTGTGTTAAGCTAAACTTGAGCTTGTTGTCATGGTCTCAAGTGAGTAAAGAGCTACTCGACTATGCATAAAGATATATGTAGAATGAGGCCCCAGAATTTACTAGTTACTATAAATGAAAAACAATTAACGATTTGTTTACAATGAAATAAAAATAATGATGAAATTTAATTAAAAGAGATAAACAGTGATCGTGGCAGTTACAAATAGAGATATGAATATTTTACGTAACTTATGATAATATGTCAGGTTCGTAAGTTTACGTTTCCAGGCAGTTGATGGGCTTGGATGATCTATTCCTCTGATAACAGGATTGGACTCGTAAAATTCCACTTCCAGGCAATTGGTAAGAGGTTATAGTGTAGTACAGCGGGCTTGGGTTTGATCCTTGAAGATTATACAATCAAAGTTAAAAGCTCCGGCGTCTTAATGGTGTAGATATAATATCTACAAAGTCCCAAAAGATAAAAATCTTCCAGTATATATATAGGAATAGAGTGACTGGCCGTCCGGCATAGATTGTGGAGAGAAAGTGAGTGTCAAATGTTAGACCTATCAGCTTTTATAATAAATGGCTACGTGACAGAATGTAGAACGAAAAGTATTCACTAATTAGAAATTAATTCGAGGGAAGGCTATAAAAGGAAAGACGATCTAATATTAGAAGGTAAAGTTTATCTAAGCCTACTGAAATATAACTGGAGTGAGATGAATTCAGTTCTTAATAAAATAAAATTTAATAAGATAATTGTGAACAATCTTTACTGTGACACCCCCCACCCACGTTTAAAATATACTCTTTAACCATTATGGGAAAGATAGATTTTACAAACGGAAGTAAATTTACTATCATGATACTCTAGCATTAATCCATTGTTATGATTTGTGCTACAATTAAATTATTTATTAACTAGACATGGAAATGTTTATATTAACGTAGGTATATGAATGGGTGACAATAACAATGAAAGATTGTGATTACAAATCATTGTGATGAACAACATGATGGCAATGTGATTACAAATCATTGTGATAAACAATAGTGATGGCAATGAAGCATGATTTAAGTCGATGATATGAAGGTAATTTACTGAATGAAATGAATGAAAATGTAAATGGAATATTGACATTTCAATTATTAATCATAAATGGGTGAAAATTCATAACAATAATAGATAAAGAGAAGATTTCCCAAATCATGAATGGGTATGGTATATATATCCAAACAATACTCAATGTTACATTAAGTTGGGTCATCATGTTTACAAATAAAATTATCGAAATTGTGCGTTCTGATTTGGCATAGTTTGCGAGGTAACTAACAGTATGCATGGGAGGTTAAGTTATACCCTTCTCACGTGTTTATACTAATCGAGAAAGTAGGTCGGCGTGAATATTTTCACAGCCTGGTATGTGAGAGATACTGAAAGTGTAATTTTGCAAAAATAGACTCCACCTTAGTACTCTACTATTATTCATTTTGTTATTTCTTATGTACGTGAGTGGTTTATGGTCCGTTTCGACCACAAACTCTTTTAGCAGTAGATATCTGCTGAATGTCTTTAAAGCAAAGACGATGGCCAGTCCTTCACGCTCTATTACAGAGTATCGTGATTCTCTGTCCAATAATTTTCTGCTTGCATATAAGCAAGGCATTAGAGTTCCCTCATGTTCCTGTAATAGTACACCTGCGATGCCCTTATCAGACGCGTCAGTTCTTACAACAAATTCTTTTGATATGTCGGGTAATTTAAGAATTGGTTCTGAACAGAGTAATGCCTTTAATTGGTTAAAGCTATTCTGACACGCTTCTGTCCAAACAATTTTGTTCGGTGACCCATTCTTTGTCAGATTTGTTAGCGGTGTCGCGATGTGCGCGAAGTTGTAAATGTATTTCCTGTAAAAATTTAGGAGCCCAAGTACTTTGCGTACTTCTTTTTTTGTCTTAGGTGGTTGCAATTGTGCGATTTTTGTTTGTTTTTCTGTCTCGGGTGTCTGTGTCCCATGACCAACGGTATGACCGAGAAAATCAATTTCGTAAAATGCAATGCTTGTTTTTGACGGTTTTGTTGTTAAAGAATTACGTTTTAATGCTTCAAGCACTAATTCTAAGGTTGTCATGTGATCAGTCCATGAGTTTGAGAAAATACATGCGTCGTCGAAGTATGAGAGTGTAGACGGGATGTCTTTTAATAACATACGCATCATTCTTTGGAATGTCGATGCGGCTGTCGATAATCCAAATGGCATATAGTTAAATTCTAACAATCCTAATGGTGATTGAAATGCTGTGTATTTCTTACATGATTCTTTCAGTGGAATCTGCCAGTAACCTCTAGAAAGATCACATTTTGTCATGTATTTTGCTTGAGATAAGGCAGCAAATAAATTCTCTTGATTTGGTATTGGTTCTGCATCAAACACTGTTGCTTCATTTAATTTGCGAAAGTCGATACATAGCCTTATCGATCCGTCTTTCTTTTTCACTACTACTATTGGTGATGAGTATGGGCTTGAAGAATATCTAACTATTCCTGTATCTAGCATATCCTTAACTTCCTTTTCAACTTGTTCTCGTGCGTGAAATGGAATAGGATAGTTTTTCACGTTGATAGGGGTAGATGTGGTTAACTTTATGTCGTGTTCCACTAATGTTGTATGTCCGGGTGCGTCTGTAAAGACTGACTGGTACTTTTCTAATAATGACCTGATTTCTCGTTTCTGACATTCGTTTAGTTGAGGATTGATTGTGACGTCATTAATTGCACTATTTTTAGAGTTACCGTGTTGTGGGGTGTGTTGTAGTTCGACATCATCGCTGTGAGTTTCGATGATTAATCCTACATTTGCAGCTTCAACATGGTTAAATATTGGTTGTGATAATCCGTCTCTATCGAAATACTTTTTTAGCATATTTGCATGGAATGTCTTTGTTGTGTTGTTAATTTTAATCTCGTAATTAACATTAGATTTTACTGCTGTTATTTTGAATGGTCCTTTCCATGTAGCTAAAAGTTTACTCGAGTCATCGGGTAAGAGTATTAGTACTTTGTCACCAATCTCAAATTTTCTTGATTTGCTTTTGCGATCAGAGTATTCCTTGTATTTCTCTGCATTTTTGGTGACGGATTCCTGTGCTAGCTTACACGTGTCCTCTATTCTGTCTTTCAGGTTTCTTACATATTCGTAAGCAAACATAATTTCGTTATTGTCCTCCTCATTCCCTTTACAAATGTCGGCTACTATATTGATCGGGTCGCGAGGTGATCGTCCATACATCAACTCAAATGGGGAGTAGCCTGTAGATTCTTGGGTATTTCTCTATATGCAAATAGGATTGCTGGTAAGTATCTGTCCCAATCATCTGGTTTTTCTGCTGACACTTTTCTTAACATATTCTTTAGAGTGCCATTAAATCTTTCACAAAGACCATTTGCTTGGGGTGGTAGGGAGTTGTGAATGAGTGTTGGATTCCCATGAGTTTCATGGTTTCATGCATCATATGTGATGTAAATTGGGGTCCATTGTCCGACAGTATCTCATTTGGTATGCCTATTCCAGTAAAAATTGTCATCAATGCTTCAGCTATGTGATCCGATGTAGTTGATTTCAATGCTATCGCTTCTGGCCACCTGGTTGCGTAATCGACTAGTGTTAGTATGTGTGTATGGTTTCTATCTGATTTTGTTAAAGGGCCTATAATGTCGATTGCAACTTTTTGAAAAACTTTTTCAATAACTGGGGTTGTCTCTAATGGCAATCTCGGTATTCTGCCTTTTGCGACTCTTCTTTGGCATGTGTCACAAGATTTCACATATTCTCGGACGTCTTTAGTAATTCCAGGCCATGTGAAATTCTCGGATATTCTCTTCAATGTGGAAGAGCTCCCAAGAT
Organism: Berghia stephanieae; assembly: GCF_034508935.2. Lineage (NCBI taxonomy): Eukaryota > Metazoa > Mollusca > Gastropoda > Nudibranchia > Aeolidiidae > Berghia > Berghia stephanieae. The sequence continues at coordinate 39,772,116 of NC_088369.1, forward strand.
GTCCAGAAGTTATTGAATCGTGCGCTATTCCAAGGATTTTGTTTCTGTAAATACTCGGCGTGACCAGTTGTTTAGCTATTTTGTTTCTTTTCCTATGTAACCTGAACAGAATATCTTTTTCAATGATGTATTCAACTTTTGATTTCGTCCCTTTGTTTGCGATATTGAAATATGAAGTTAAAGTCGGGTCCTTTTTCTGTTCTTCAATGAACGTGTTCCTGTCAAATTGTTGTGGTTCTAGAGAAATAGTCATTGGCTTCTCTGTTGTCTTAGTCATCTTTCTTGTTTCTGCTAGACAAGCTGTTTCTTGGGTTAATGACCATTCTTTTACATCTGTTGGGTTGTCTTTAAGACCTTTTATATTGCCAACAATAACATCAGCGACGGGTTGGGAAGTATACAGCATTCCACTATTCCTGTATAGTATGGGGTTTCTATGTACACGTTAGCTGTTTCAAAGGTTTCGACTGTGCCACTGAATGTGATGCATTGTACCGTTTTTCCAGTTTTGTCTTCGTCATTGATCAAAGATGCTTTTATTCCTACTGTACTGCATCCTGTGTCTCTCAATATTTTGCAATCAGTTCCATTAGCTTTGCCTTCACAAAAAAATAGCGATCCTGACTTGTGAGTTTGTGTTAAAAGTGACATACCTTTCACGCAATACACATTTATATTTTCTCCTGACATTACTCGTGTCTGATTATTTACACTGGTTTGGAGTGATGCATTTGCAGTTTCTTTCGGATATCCCACGATTTTGTAACATTTGTCTGCTGTGTGGCCTTTCATTCCACAATATTGACATTTAATTATAGGTTTGTTGGTTTTCTTATACTCAGTATTATTGTCAGTGCTATTTCTTGTTTTGTTTTGATAGGGTCGGCTATGGTCTCTATTGAACTGTTTGTTCCATGGTTTGTTACTATGGTCATCCTGTTTCACTTGCGTGTTCCGAGTGATTGATCGGCTCGTTCTATTTGAGTACTGAACTTTAGGTGTACCTGGACTCTGAGCAGCAGCAGCGTAGTATGGTTCCTTCAATGTTCTGCTAAGGGGTGTCAATGGATGTGCGCTGTTAAAGTTTTCTGCGTAGATTTTTAATTTGTCCAAGTTTTCTGGCTTTCTCTCTTTAAAGAATGCGACTAAATCTGGGTTGCAAGCTTGATAGATTCGATTCTTCAGCGTGAGATAGTAAAGGCCTGCAAAGTCGTCTTGTTTTACGTTTGCCAACTCAAGCCACCGATTTAGAAATTGAGTAATTCGGTTCACGAATGTATTAAAGTCTTCTCCACTTTCCGGTTTTGCAGTGTGAAACCTTTCCTGGTAACCATCTTCCGTTAATCTAAATCTTTTTAGTAGAGCGTCTTTAATTTTTCCATAGTCATCTGCATCTTCAGTTGTTAAGGTATAGAAAACTTTTAGCGGTTCTCCAGATAAGCAGTTAATCAAGGCTGTGGCCCATTTGCTTTCTGGCCAACGATAACCTTTAGCCTGAACTTCGAATCGGTGTAAGAAGGATTCTAAACAGTCTGAGCGTTCATCGTATGTTGGCATGCGTGGAAGTTTCACGAAAAATTCATCACTATTATTATGTTTTCTTTCATGACCGGTTTTTGTTTTTTCAATTTCCAGCATCATTTGGGTCCTTTTGGTTTCTTCTTCTGCTAAAGCTATTTGTCTTTTTAGTTCCCTTTCTTGGACTCTTTCTTCTCGTTCTTCTCTACGTATTCTTTCTTCATTTTCTTCTCTACGAATTCTTTCTTCATTTTCTTCTCTACGAATTCTTTCTTCGTGTTCTTTTTCTTCTTTACGAATTCTTTCTTCATTTTCTTCTTTACGAATTCTTTCTTCATTTTCTTCTTTACGAATTCTTTCTTCATTGTCTTCTCTACGAATTCTTTCTTCATGTTCTTTTTCTTCTTTTACTTTCTCTTCGCACCATGAAAATATTCTTTCCTGGGGTATTTCTAAGTCCTTTGCGAGACTTAAGTATCTTTTATATGCTTCCATGTTGCAATAAATTAGTTACGATATTTTATATATATTATATTGACAGGATACTGTTACTGACTGTTTTATTTATTTACACTTACTGGAATGAACTATTCTATTTTTAGAAATCTCTCTCTCTTATTTCAACTTATTATGTATGTTGAATTTGATGCCTTTTATCGTTATATCTTATAAAGCAATGTGTCAATACAATGCGGAGTTATTATGACTTGTGTCAATAACAATGTGTCAATCGCGTGTACTCTAAACTATGTTACTACGAAAAATGTATCACCAATGTGTGTGACTCGTCGTTAGTTTGTGTACAATTATTCGCAATGACGCTAATATACTAGAGTGTGATAACAATAATAGGATGCCAAAATAATCCCAAGTTATCTATCACTAAATATAACACGACGGCTAGTAGACTCCTTTTATTATTATTTAGTTTTTAAAGACTCACTTTTCCGAACATAATATATAAGTGGTTTTCGGTAACAGTAGTATGCCAAAAATGCATTTAAAACAAATCACTATGCAAAACAAATCACGATGTCTATAGTTACTATGTGATGCCCAACTCATGTAAAAGAGAATAATGAAGGATATATTTACCAACTCAGTTCGTGGCTGGGACCTCTCTCTTGTTCAATGGTTGTTCAACAATTGTAATTAGGCATTGAAGAGTGTTTAACAGTGATGTCTGAAATACAAAACAATAAAATATCGTAAGATTTACAATAGTTACAAAATGTGTTCACAACACTGAGTGATTGGATGATAGGTGAATGAATCGTTATGGAATGTAAACATATTGAAAACAATTCATGAATGAGGCAAACAACAAAATGAAATGAGTGATATAATAACAAAGTGGACAAGGAATGAATGAATGAATGAAAAACTGAGTGAATAGATGAATGAATGAATGGATAATGTATGAATGAAAGAATGAAGGGAGGAATAAATGTATGAATGATTGGATAAATGAGTGAATAAACGAATGAATGGATGAATGAATGAATGAATGAATGAATAAATGAATGAACAATGAATGAATGAATAATTTATAAATGAATAAATGAATGAAGGAATGAATCAATAAAATGCTATTCAATTTGAATGAAAGAATGAATGGATAAATTGCTATTCCATTTAAATGAAGAAATGAAAAAGAAAAAAAAATTAATCCTGTAAATAGGGAGTTCAATTAAAATATGATCAAGTGGGGCAATTAAGAGTTTTACAATTTAAACTTTAAAGTTAGATGAAATAGATATAAGTAACTAAATAAATTCAATTCTTTATATGTGTCCCATCCAAAATGTCATGGTCTCAAGTGAGTAAAGAGCTACTCGACTATGCATAAAGATATATGTAGAATGAGGCCCCAGAATTTACTAGTTACTATAAATGAAAAACAATTAACGATTTGTTTACAATGAAATAAAAATAATGATGAAATTTAATTAAAAGAGATAAACAGTGATCGTGGCAGTTACAAATAGAGATATGAATATTTTACGTAACTTATGATAATATGTCAGGTTCGTAAGTTTACGTTTCCAGGCAGTTGATGGGCTTGGATGATCTATTCCTCTGATAACAGGATTGGACTCGTAAAATTCCACTTCCAGGCAATTGGTAAGAGGTTATAGTGTAGTACAGCGGGCTTGGGTTTGATCCTTGAAGATTATACAATCAAAGTTAAAAGCTCCGGCGTCTTAATGGTGTAGATATAATATCTACAAAGTCCCAAAAGATAAAAATCTTCCAGTATATATATAGGAATAGAGTGACTGGCCGTCCGGCATAGATTGTGGAGAGAAAGTGAGTGTCAAATGTTAGACCTATCAGCTTTTATAATAAATGGCTACGTGACAGAATGTAGAACGAAAAGTATTCACTAATTAGAAATTAATTCGAGGGAAGGCTATAAAAGGAAAGACGATCTAATATTAGAAGGTAAAGTTTATCTAAGCCTACTGAAATATAACTGGAGTGAGATGAATTCAGTTCTTAATAAAATAAAATTTAATAAGATAATTGTGAACAATCTTTACTGTGACACTTGTATAAAGCGCAATATCCACTAAACGAGCTCCAAACGCTTTACAAGGTGTCCCTAGCCAACAAGCAACACTTAACATGTAGAATGAGACATGACGCCTGTTAGGCGATATTACAATTTTTTTTTCGGACAGAGACAACGCTGTTAACGGCTAGGTACTCATTTTACACCTGAGTACGGTGAGAGAATTTGAGTAAAGAGCTCCAGGACTCAACTCTGCACCGAGCGAGGCTCGAACCCAGGACCTTCCAATCCGAAAGCGAGTGTCATACCACAAGACCACATAACCGTGTGCTATGTAAACTACTTGAGTATCTTGTGAAAGATAATATAATGGTAACTTTTTGAGTCTCATAATAATATGGTGTACGAAAGCCAACATGGTTTCAGATATAAACGATTGTGAATCACGCAATTATTGCAGATGATGAACGATTTTACTAAATTGATTGCTGAACTGAAAAAACAAATGATGTAATGTATTTAGATTTTACGAAAGCTTTCGCCTCCGTTCCCAATGACGAAGGGCTTTTTCTAATACTAAATACTTATGGTAAAGTTGTAAACATTTTTTTTTAAATGGATCAGACCATTTCATCGAGTCGTAGTGAAAGAAATGAGGCTTCAGAGTTTAGATCAGTCATAAATGGGGTCCCTCAGGGTAGTATACTTGAGCCATTATTATTCATAATTTACATCCATGATCTCCCTGATATTATAAATTCAAATTGTAAGATGTTTGCAAACGATTTAACTTTTTTTTTTTAGCTTTTATATAGCACAATATCCACTAAACGTGCTCAAAACGCTTTACAAGGGGTCCCCCGTGATCAACAACATTTAGGACAAGACATGACGCCTGTAAGGCGATATTATATTTTTTTCGGACAGAGACAACGCTGTTAACGACCAGGTACTCATTTTACACATGAGTACGGTGAGAGAATGTGAGTAAAGAGTCTTTTCCAAGGACTCAGCTATGCGAGGTTCGAACCCAGGACCTTCCAATCCGAAAGCGAGTGTCATACCACTAGACCACATAGCCGCACAAATAGACGATAGCAAAATCTATTTTTCTACACAAAATGTGCAACTCTAACAGAAAGATCTAGATATTTGTTTTATTTGTATGGTCCACAGATTGGTCATTGAAGAGCCTGGTGCTAAAAGAATTTAACTCTCTCCTTACCGATCATATTCAGTATTTTCTCAAAATGACAGGCTTACCCAGCAGAAACATTTTTAAAACTCAAACAAGCTCTCTACAAAACAACTTTATGTTCTTATTGATTAAAGAAAGATCATTCTTCAAAGTTTGTGATGTCCAAAATAAATCTGAATAAGAAAAATGTATTGTGTGTCGTAACAAATGTGGCGATTTTGATGCAGGTGGTAAGGAGAGGGTTTAGTCACAGACAGTTTGTTTTTAGAAAACTGAGGTTAAAGTTTCGATTCGACTATAGAGAGTATACCCAAAAAATTTAGTATTGAGATAGGGGACTTAGATTGTGTTTGTCAAGAAAATACTTGATGAGTGAAATAAGGCATCTAATTATATTTTAAGTTTATCACTGATTGACTGTAAAATTATAAAAACGTGACTGAGGTCTTCAGTATTAAGTTTTAATGTTTAAAATGTAGTC
>NC_088369.1:39782827-39785327 GCF_034508935.2 Berghia stephanieae
GTTTCTGTTGTTTATGTGTGTAGTGATGACTCTCTCACACTCAATTTCAATGCCGAAAGAGGAATTCCCGCACACAAGAAAGGGGAATTGGGGTGGTATTTGGCATACATATTGTATAGTATCTAGTTCTAAATAGATAACTGATTAGAATTATATTATGATATATAAACACAATGCCAAATACAATTCCGAAAACCTAATGGTAGTGATTGTAGTACTGAGTGTTAGTGAGGTGATGTGGTGTTGGTGGTGGTTGTAGTTGTAGTAGTAATAGTGATGATGATGTGGTGGTGGTGATGATTGTAGTTGTAGTAGTAGTGGTAGTGATGATGATGTGGTGGTGGTTGTAGTAGTAGTGGTAATGGTAATGATATGGTGGTGGTGGTGGTTGTAGTAGTAGTGGTCGTGATGATGATGTGGTGGTGGTGTTTGTAGTAGTAGTGGTAATGATGCGGCTATGTGGTCTAGTAGTATGACACTCGCTTCCGGATCGGAAGGTCCTGGGTTCGAGCCTCGCGCTCGGCGCATAGTTGAGTCCTTGGAAAAGGCTCTTTACTCACATTCTCTCACCGTACTCAGGTGTAAAATGAGTACCTGGCCGTTAACAGAGTTGTCTTTGTCCGAAAAATTGTAATATCGCCTAACAGGCGTCATGTCCCGTCCTACATGTTAAATGTTGACCAGGGACCCCTTGTAAAGCGCTTTGAGCACATTTAGTAGATATTGCACTATATAAAGCTCAATTAAAAAAAAAAATATTTCAATGATGATGATATGGTGGTGGTGGTTGCAGTAGTAGTAGTGGTAGTGATGATAATGTGGTGGTGGTTGTAGTTGTAGTAGTAGTGATAGTGATGATGATGTGGTGGTGGTTGTAGTAGTAGTGGTAGTGATGATGATGTGGTTGTGGTGGTTGTAGTAGTAGTTGTAATGGTGATGATATGGTGGTAGTGGTGGTTGCAGTAGTAGTGGTAGTGATGACGATGTGGTTGTGGTGGTTGTAGTAGTAGTGGTAATGGTAATGATATGGTGGTAGTGGTGGTTGTAGTAGTAGTGGTAATGGTAATGATATGGTGGTGGTTGTAGTAGTAGTGGTCGTGATGACGATGTGGTTGTGGTGGTTGTAGTAGTAGTGGTAGTGATGCTATTGTGGTGGTGGTTGTAGTAGTTGAGGTAGTGATGTGGTGGTGGTTGTAGTAGTAGTGGTGGTGGTAGTTGTGGTAGTAGTGGTAATGATGATGATATGGTGGTGGTGGTTGCAGTAGTAGTGGTAGTGATGACGATGTGGTTGTGGTGATTGTAGTAGTGGTAGTGATGATGATGTGCTGGTGGTGGTGTAGTAGTAGTGGTAGTGATAATGATGTGGGGCTGGTGGTTGTAGTAGTAGTGTTAGTGATGATATTGTGGTGGTAGTTGTAGTAGTAGATGATGTGGTGGTTGGAAAACACATTACAGGTTATTATAATACATGATTACACACATTCTCTAACTTCATTTTTTGACAGCTTCGTTGTGCCATAAATATACGCAACAGTTCTGAAACATTTTATTGTGGATTTTGATATTGTTTGTTGTTTTTCTTGTGTCGTTATGTTGACAAAGATACCGACTTGACTTACTTGACTTAGATGCCTTTCGCGTCTCGACGGAAAGATCGGGTCGCCTTGGCTGTTTCCAGTATTTCCTGTGTGAGGTGTCTCCAATATTGCCGGTCCTCTGCTAGGGTTCTCAGATTTTCAAGGTCCCCTGCCGTTATGAGACTAATGCTTTGTCCAAGTGTTGTGAGGTTTTTGTTTAGGATCACGGGGAGTGTTGTGATCGGTCTTCCTCTGAAAAGGTTCCCGTGTTTTTGGAAGTATCCCGACATGGCTTGGTTTGCTGGTATGTTTTTGTCCCTGCGTAGTATGTGACCGAAAAGTTGCCATCGTTGTTGTAAAATGTCAAGGGAGATTGGTCTTTCTTTTGTGATCTTATAGAGTGATTCATTTGAGATCTTTTTGGGGTATTTGATGTCCAGTACCCTTCTTAGCTGTGTGCGATGGAAGGCATCCAGATGTTCTTCTTCGGATTTTGTCAACGCCCAAGTGCCGCAGTTATACAGAAGTACCGGTTTTACAAGAGCATGGTACAGTTTCAGTTTGGTTTTTCTCTTTATTTTGTCACCTCTAATCCATACATTGGTGAGTTTACTGAGTGCGGCGTTTGATAGCTGTTTTCTTCTTTGTACATCCTCGGTGTCTCCAATTAGTGAGCCGACTTTCTTTGTTCTTTTCCATTCCTCTTTGTTCCTCGATATTGTTGTAAATTCGGTTTTATTGGCATTAGATACCGAATGAATGGTAATTACTACATTCTCAGCCAACAACAAAATGGCGCTGAATGCTTTCATTGGTGGACACTTTTTAGGCTTCGTACGTATTCTCATTCGTTTAATTCTATGAACACCCCTTGATCCTGTTTAAGTGACTGCTATAACTGGAAAAGGCATTAAAGTTCGAAA
>NC_088369.1:39790327-39802827 GCF_034508935.2 Berghia stephanieae
TGGGGATAGTATCCTCAGACAGGTGTCTGGGGATAACAAAAATTGGTTATCCCCAGACACCTGTCTGGGGATAACGAATTTTTATTATCCCCAGACAGGCGTCTGGGAATAATGACAGCCTTTCCAAGTTGTCGTTGTCTGCTGTTTATCGTAAACTACAGTTGTTTAATGCTTTAAATTCAATCACGCATACCTTCAATCAACAACAGAAATGGTCGTACTCACTGGACACACTATTCCGACACAGAATGTCCGCCACACAGAAAAAGAAACGTCACTGAATATTGATGGAAGTGATATCGGAGCTGGAACACTGTACATCACTGAGAGGTGAGTTGATTGTTATACTACTACTTGAAACGTAATCAGTAAGTTGGATACGTACTCACGAGAACGAACGTAGAGAATTTTAGATGAGATTAGCGTAACGTGCGCAAATTTGATTCTTCTTCTTTCATTCTTTCGTTACGAACGTGAAACAGACATCATCAACATCGACACCTCGTTTTGATTCTTTGTGACTTTGATAACATTTTAAAACTCAGAACAGCTTTTAAATTTGACCCTATCAGATGGTTTGGACTTGAAATGACATTTGATTTGATATCTTATTTGTTTCTGCATGACAAACAGTTCCAGTTCCAGTGTTATTGATATTTTTCTGTTAAAAATGTTTAATCAATTTTACAGTACATTGAGAATCTGTGACCTCTCCAGCAAGGGGAATACTACACACTTGATACGATTCTCACTAGATACATTCAGTTTATTTCTTTAGACCATTTTTGTTTTATTATGTTGACAATGTTTGCTTTGGAATAGTTTTTGTTTGTATTGATTCATTCCGAAACCGTTACATTCTCACCTTGTCCTTAGTCTTAGTATCAGGCTTCATTTCAGAGTCTGAATCAGACCACCCATTCACAACAACCATGTTGATTTTCTTTTTTTTTTTTCTTCTTCGTGGGATCGTGGATAGCTCATATGGTAGAGTTACGCTCTCCCCAGCCAGGCGGAGTTGTCGTACCAGTAAGGTCTCGAGTTCGAACCCCCATTGTTGCTGCGAAATTTCTTATATTCTATTGTCTTCTGGCACTTTCCTACTTACTTCATTTCTTGTTGTCATCAACATAAGTGCCTGCTCCACTCACTTTCTAAATAGTGGAGAGAGATTTAAAGAGGAAGAAAATTTATTTGTCATCTGTGGCGAAAAAGGGATATATATACTTTTGGGTTCAGTTTATGTTTTGTTTATTGATTTATTAAATAAGTTTTTAATAACAATACTAATTACATCTTTTTTTTTTTTTTTTTTTTTTTTCTTATTTTCCATTTAATCCCACTTCCAGCTGTGTTTTGTGGCTGAATCCAAGAGAAGAAGGAATCCAATTGCAGTACAGAGACATCAGCCTTCACGCCATCTCCAGGGATCTCACATCCTTTCCACATGAACATCTCTTGTTACATTACGAGGGCAAGTTGCCAGGTAGGGTAGATGTTACTTTATCTTGATAATAATGATGCAGATCTGTACGAAACTTTGGGTCTATATCGTGACTGAGCACAATATGTTAATATCAAAGTAGGTGTTTTACCTGTATTCTTCCATCAACAAAATTTTGCTATTGTCATTTTTAGGGGTCTTGGTAGCTCAGTGTTAGAATGCTTCTGTCATATGTAAAGGGACTGGTATTAGATCTTGGGTGTAGCTGAGCATTTTTTCATCCTTCATACAGAGGAAAAAAAATAGACTTTGAGTTACATTTTTTTCATCAGATTTTTAAGGCTTGTAGTCGATCGATTCCTTTTTATTTATTTATTTAAAAAAAATTTAAACCCAAGGCAATGATTTTCTGTTCTCACTCATGGAACTTAATAAGAATGCTTGATTACAAAATACCGCTGCATACCAACTCATTTTATTTAATTCTGCTCCATTCGAAAAATAGAGTTTTTAGGACTATAAAACCATTTGAACCCTGTTCTGGTGTCCAGGAAGTGTTTTTATGAATAAAATAATTAACTGTCAACCGACAATGTGAAAGTCCTAAAAACCATTCATTTTCATTCTGCTTATCGTGATTCTCTTTGTGTGTGACTGTTGTGGTGATTTTGTAGTCGAATGAATGAACTTGTGTGATACAAGAAAATAATAAATGTAAAGAGCGTCTGACCACTATTTGTGGATGTCATTGCTATATCAAATAAATAATAATAATCATGATGCAAAAATTGTTTTTTTTTAATGGTTCACTTTCCAATTTCTTCTCTAGGATTGAACGAAGACCAGAATAATGCATCAAGTCAATCGGAAGAGGATGGAGACATGGAAATCCAACAGGCAAATGACGAATACCAAGGCACCTTGGTCGAAATGAGATTTGTTCCAGGAGACAAGGCATCGCTCCAAGGGATGTTTGATGCCATGTCCAACTGCCAGCTGCTTCACCCCGATCCCGACGACGATTGTAAGCTTTCCGATGACGAGAACTATGGTGAAAACGGTGAGGAATTTGATGACGCAGAGGAGGGTGAAGAAGATGGAAGTGTGTCTGCAATTTCAGCACAAGGAGCTGGAGGAGAAGGTTTCTTCACTGGAGAAGAAGGCCTGGTGTATTTGTCTGAAGAAGGGCGGGCCAATTTGGAACGGATGAACAACATGCTGCAGATGGGACAAGGGGATGCGGAAATTTCCAACAGAACCAGTCAGATTACCATTACCAATGGTGAGTTTATGAATTGATGGTGAACTGGTAGATTAAATGTTCACATTTTCATTTATATCCTCCAAAACAGTTGTAATCAACACACTAAACTTCCAGTATTGAGTCTGAGATAATTTCGCTGGGTGAGGTTCCTGACCTCCCAGATGAGCAGGGAGGCACTTACTGTGTCTTCTATTCCCCCTATACTCTCCAGCACGGTTTCCTCGAACTCATTTGACGAATGTTCCAATTTTCCTTATTATTCTCTGTTATCATTCCTTTCCTTCCTAATTTTTACCTCGAACATGGTTTCCTCGAACTAATTTCACCCAGCCAGTGTGAAATTTTAAAAAAACGAAAAGAAGATTAATTAAATTTTTTTTTTTTTTTCATGCAACCGGTGATTTTGGCCACTGATGATTTACTGTGACATTGACAATTACAAGCAGTCACACGCAGCCACTCAAAGCAAGACTCTTTTCGCTGTTTCGCATAACCGACACCTCTCTGCTTATTCTTATTGTAATAAAGTAACATTAACGTAATATATCAAGGGAAACAACTGTGTTATGTATGTATGTATTAACTATTATTGAGTTATTTCCTTTGAATGTTGTTGGTTGTAGAGTGATGTCCCTTAATAACTCCAGAAATAAACAACCTGTCACCATAAAACTCTTCAACAGTCGTAACGTCACTTCCTTCCTAATGACGTATGGTAACTTAGTAACACTGGCTCTAAACTAGTGGAACAATGGCGGACGCCGTATGAAATATTTCTCCGGCGAGCTTAAACGCGTATCCAGAGGGAAAAAACCCCATCAATTTGATCATGTTTTGACTTTTACACATTCTTATCACAAGGCATATGAAAAGGGAATGAAAAGTTCTAGCCAGCATGAAGAATAAAAAGTAATGATTTTCTTTGTTTAGAACCAAGATGGCCGCCATTGCCGGGCGCGTGACATCAGACTACTGAATCCAATTGGCTGTCTGTGATTGATCTTCAGTGTCTGTCTAATAATTGAATTAAAAACATCACACTTATCACTTCTCCATTCGATGAATTCCAATGCCAGGCGCCATGATTTGCTCATTGTTGGCTACGACGATAAATGAATGTTGAAATACATCAACCCCACTTCCCGCACACACACACACTGTCATATTGTTTATATTTGAAATTGTCATCAATATATTGGGCTTTTTTTTACGTGCAGAAATCCCTATTCTGGCTTTGAAATTCCTGAAAGACATGCTAATAAAATGTTTTGTTTGTGACGGTATTTGGTGGGGCGCTTAGATGACCTACATAATGTTGAATGTGTCGTTAAGGGGAGGGGCGACACCTGAAACTATTTTCAAGAATAATGGCTATATCCAATATCTTTTTATATTGGGACATTGCCTATGACCAATGGATTCGAACCATGTGATTTATTTCGGTGGGCGTGTCCGGTTGCCATGGTGACGGCCGCCATCTTGGATTTTACTCTTCTCTGGGTGCTATTTTTAAAAGTTACTTTCTCAATAAGTTTCCATGGAATTTTCATGAAATTTTGCATGGTTGTATTTTTGTATATTATAAAAAAAAATACAGAGCATTTTTTAAATATTTTTAATAGATTTTTATTTATAAATTTTTTTTAAAAATAATTTTTCGGTATGATAAAAATCATGTTTTTTGACATAAAAATGTCAATTTTTCAAAAAATAATAAAGATATTTAAAATTCCTTCTGTATGATTTTAGATAATCACTATAGCTCTAGACATGCAAAGTTATAAACAAATTGATTGATAAATGACAAAATAAGATAAAAATGATTGTTAAAAAATGTCATTTTGAGAAAAACGAGATCAAAGATAACAATGAATGAAAATAATAAGACAAAACGGTACAACCAGCTCAAAACATACCAGCACCGTATGAGGGTCCCCCGTGTTCTTTTTCTGCCTCCCTCTGGGCTTTTTCACGGGTCTGAGCTTTCATTTTGCCTCTTTTTTTTCTCTTTATGTTGAGCAACCCTTATGCTTTGGTCAAGTCTTTTTGACTCTGCTTCCTGACTCAACATCTGGGAGTGTTCTCCCAGTCCACCCATGCTCAAAGACACTTTCAGGGATGTTATTTCTGTTGGACCAAAATTATACTCTGCACCAAACTCAACTTTTTTCAGGGAATGGAAGTATGTTTTATGGCATCTTGACCAAACAGAATTATGAAACCTTTCGTTTGGATTTTGTGTTGTCTTCATCTCACAACAAATCATATACAGGCTTCAAGTGCTCATGAAGCAAATCAAAATTCAAAGGTGTATGTAGACGCTGCTTGTGTCAACAGGATACACATGGGCAGCAATATATTTTTTATAAAAGCATCTGGAGTCCGGTTCAGGAGGACAATACCTATGTTGAGGGAAGTCATTGGTGTAATAACCGTGGTAAAGACCGGCAAGAATAGCCCATCTCATTTCTTTCCGCTGCGGCATTGCTTGGATTCGCTTTATCATAATACTACTTTCACACACCCAATTCCAATCAAAGATTTGTGGCCACGGATCAACCACGAGCCATCATAACTTTCTTGCTTTCTTGGCTTATGTAGCAAATAATTGTTGCCAACGTTTGGATTTTTTGGTCACTTTAGGTATGTTTATAATAATCCAGAAAAAACTGGAAATATTTAGAGATAATTAACGTGAATACGTGTCAAAATTTGATAAAACAATTGATCAATCGGAATGTAAACAAATCGTAGTAAAAGTAATAGTAATAGAGGCGAACTTTCACCCTGACTCAACATCCAATCCCTGGCGCGGAGTCGGAGGTCGAGAACAAGGTCAGCCAATCAGATCGCACCATTCTTGACAACTTGACCTCTTATCAGCTGTTTGACACACAATCTTTGTTCGCGACTAACAGTTTCTAAACCCCTCCCCTGCCCATATTGTGATATTTATGAGACTGAAACCTTGTCAACTAGACGGGCAAAGAGTAGACTAAACTATCGATATCAAAATCTATAACATCGATATGTATTATAATGCTTTTCAGCCTTATTATTTTCAGTTGAATTCTCACAAAAAATTGAAAAGTTTGGTATTTTCATGTCGACTTCCATGTTTATGATAGACGATTTACAAACTTTATATTATCCAAATCACCTTCTCAGTGCTGAAAATATGTGAAAAAATGATTGTTCTTTTATAATAAATAAAAAACTGAAATTTTATATTTTGACCCAAAAATCGATATTTCAGGTGTCGCCCCTCCCCTTAAACACGTAAAAACAAAACAATATTTGCTGTGTTATAAATTTCTTTTTTTTCTTTTCTTGTCTCTATTTTTGAAGGTCACCACGATCCAGATGGCGAATCTACAGACCAATTTCATGATGCTGGTGGAATGAATGAATGAATGACTTGGTAAATACTGAGTGACTGAGGCGTAGTAAGGAGGAATCCGTGAATGAATGAATGTCATATTCCGATTCATTGCTAAAACTTAAAAAGCGTTTTTGATTTTGGTATCATGCATTGTGCGTATTGGTAAATGGAGCAATTATAAAAATATGAAGTGTAAATCTGACTAAAGTATAAGTAGCTTTCCTTTGTTTGTACTGAAGCTGCATTGATACCATATTGTGACCAAAATTATCAAGGAAATGTAATATTTAACAATATTTTAGTTTTTTTAAATGGATATGATGATATGTAATCAAATTGAATAATGTGGTGCTGACTGACATTTACAAGGATGGAAAAGGTAGATTTTGAGTCAAAATTATTTACGTGTTCTTTTGTTTTTTAAAAAATAATAATCCTGCTTTATACTCTTAAGATTACTACAATTCATAAATATGTCCTCAATGGGTGAATGTAGGTTTCTATGCTTAAAATTTGAATGACTAATGTGGATTGTATTTTTTTTTTTTTTTTTTTGTTCTGATGAAGCTAAATTTCTTCTGGATGGACTTACTCAGTAATATATGAAAGAAGGTTGTTGACGAAATGGAGCAAAAGCAAAGCATGGGTATAGATAGAATGAAGTTGATGTCACTCAGGTCTTTGTTATTCTTTTTTGCCATCCACGTTTATGAGTAATTCTTACTAAACTGTATTAACCAGACTATAAAAGTTCATGGTTATACATAGTTTTGTGTTTTGGTACATTGTACTTCTGAGTGGCAATGTTGTGGGCTTCTTAGCTAAGCGCATACTATCTATATGTTGTGGAAGGAATTTTGGTACAGATCATTTATTATTTGGTGTGAAGTGGCAGAAAAGGAGGAAGTCATCCTTCAGGGACATTAGGCCCTATAGAGTCGGGAGTTTCATCTCGTTTTCTATAGAAATTGATTGATTGCTCAGATTTAGTAAAAGTATAAGAGCCTTCGTCTTCAAAGACATCTTGTAACTAAGAATTTTCGACTGATTTTGAACATTCATAATTTATCCATATTCAACTAAGTAATGGAATTTTTTTTTTTCCCTGAAAATATGACCTATTACTATTATCTCAAAACAGTTATATATCAGAGTGACCTCTCATTCTAACACGTCACGAGATTGAGGAGATGTCACAAGTAGGATGTTTAGTTGGTGTGAAGCAGGGATGTTCTCCTTCAATTGTTAATGTTGTTAAAACGGGGATATTTTTGTTGTGTTTTCCAATTTATACTGGAGGTTCACTGTTCATCATGGTGGCACAATTTATTATAGTGTGATTATTTTTTTATATTTTATGAACTGTTGACTGTTGTTATAATTATTTGTTATTGATTTATTTTTTTCGAAAATCTTGTTTTTGTTATCAAATTAAAATTTTGATGTTGATGATAATGAATAAAAATTAAAAGTGATTTGATGATTTTGTATTTTTAATGTTATTTTCCTGTTTTTTTATATATTAAATTGATTTAGTAGAAAAAAAATAACATCACCATTTTAACAAGTCCAGGTGGTGGGTGAAGGGCTTTGGAGTATAGGAATAAGTATGTCTATAACCTTACTACCCAGATGGGCAGGAGGTCACATTGTGTCTTCTATCCTCTTATATTTGTTTTCCGAGTTGCTTTGTGTCTTTGTCTTGGAATGGGATTACTTAGTTTTGTCCTGGCCCTGGCTGGAGTCTAGACTGTGAGGGAAATGGTCAAATGTCTGGTTATAATTTTGGAAGATATTTCTTTTCTTGTACATCATCTATCTGTTGTGTGTTATTATATTTGTTATTTTGAATGTATAATGTAAGCATTTGAGTGTGTTCCTCTTGGTTGGATTTTGTGCTTGTGTCCGAATGAGACTTATAGGTGATCTCAAACTAAGTACATTGGTGGTATGCTCTTGGAATCTACATCTGATCCCTATTTGTTCCCAGTTCCCCTATATCTTACTTTTTCTTGGGTGCTTTAATTGTAATTCTAGAGCTTTTTACTCTCCCATTTTCTTCCTTTTTACTGGCACTGATATAACCTAAATGTGTTGCAAGCGCGTAAAGCCCTTAAAAACAAACAAATACATTTTCCCTTTGTCATACTTTTTCTTGGCAGCTTTAAATTGTAAAACTATAATCTTTTGACTATTTTATTTTCTTCACTTTTACTGGCGCTGATATGACCAAAATGTGTCTCAAGCACAGTAAAACCCTTAGAAACAAACTCCCAAAGTGGGCAGGGAGGCACCTCTGTGTCTTGGAGGGAAGCAGTCTAATGTATACTAATAGCTATGAGATTAATCTTTTTTTCCCTTGTAAATCGTCTCTCTGTTATGTACTGTGTGTTCCTCTTAGTGGGGTCCTGTGCTTGTGTCTGGATGAGACGTTTGGGTGATTTCAACTAAGCACACTGATAGTGTACTCTTGGAATGGTAGTCTATATCTGTTTCCTAACTTAACCATTCCCCTCTGTCTTTGCAAATCTTGAATTAAAAAAGTTTTTTTTGGAGCTTTTTTTTAATATAGCGCAATATCCACTAAATGTGCTCAAAGCACTTTACAAGGGGTCCCTGGTCAACAGAAACATTTAACATGTGGGACGGAACATGACGCTTGTTAGGCGATATTACAATTTTTCGGACAAAGAACGCTGATAATGGCCAGGTACTCATTTTACACCTAAGTATGGTGACAGAATGTGAGTAAAGAGCCTTTTCCAAGGACTCAACTATGCCCGAGTGAGGCTCGAACCCAGAACTTTCCGATCCGAAAGCGAGTGTCATACCATATAGCTGCACTAAACCATCTTCTTTTTTTACTGGCGCTGAAATGACCTCTATGTATTGTAATCACAGTAAAACCCTTAAAATCAAAGATAGCAAACAGCAACAAATGGTCATTGTTATCAACAGTTTGTGTATTTCTTTCGAGTTTACATGTGTACATTATATTATCATAATATTCTGTGGAGACTGAATAAAATAAGTGTAAATAATTAATATGCAATATTGAATGACTAGAATACTAAGTAGACACTGTATCACGATTTCGTCTTGTCCTTCGGCAGAATTTCCTGTATATCTTCATAAGAGACGGTAGACAATTTTTTATCGGCCAGACACAATCCCAGGTATCGAAGTCTCATGAGGTAATCGGAGTGAAACTTGCCATCTGTGTAGTCCATGAACCTTTTGTAATCGTCTTGCAGGGCCTGCAAATAACAACATGGGAGATTAGATTAGACTACAAGCTATACTTTAAAGATCTGAACAAGTGTGTATGACTGGGTGGGGTTCCTGACCTCCCATAGTGGGCGAGGAGGTCCTAACTGTGTTTTCTATCCCCTTATACATCTGTTTTCCAACTTGCTTTCTGTCTTTGTCTTGGAATGAGATTACTTGGTTTTGTCCTGGCCATGGAAGGAGTCCTAGCTGGGAGGGAAACAGTCAAATGCTAGGTTTTTGTTTTGGGAGATGATCTTTTTTTCCTTGTAAATCATCTCTCTGTTATGTATTAATATATTTGTTATTTTGAATGTATAATGGAAGCATTTGAGTGTATTCCTCTTTGTTGGATTTTGTGCTTGTGTCCGGATGAGACTTATAGGTGATCTCAAACTAAGTACATTGGTGGTATGCTCTTGGAATCTACATCTGATCCCTATTTGTTCCCAGTTCCCCTTTGTCTTACTTTTTCTTGGGTGCTTTAATTGTAATTCTAGAACTTTTTACTATCCCATTTTCTTCTTTTTACTGGCGCTGATATAACCTAAATGTGTTGCAAGTGCCGTAAAACCCTTTAAAAAAAAAAAACAAAGACTTTTTTCACTCAAACACAAAAACAGTAAGTCCAAGCTGTATATCATCGTTTTCAGCAAAACGAGCACCACAACACAGTGTTAATTTTTTATAAATTATAACAAAAATTTTTAAAAATTTTTAATGAGACAGAGTTTGGAAGAAACATGGAAAATAGTTATATTTTACCCACCCTGAAATCTCTCTCCACTCTTTGCTTGTGTGCCAGTTCTTTGTGATATTTCTGTTCAAGAATGGAAAACCTGTTTGATACAAAGACAACAAATGTAATGAGGTCACAAAATACAGCTGATGTTAAAGTAAATTAAAGTATTCGAGTTTAACTCTGGGATTTCCCCGAAGTCTTAGGTTTGAGAGTTAACTCTCTCCTTACCAGCCATTTTCAGGATTTTCCCCAAAACTTCACACCCAACAAAAATAGACTTTTTATCACTCAGTCACAATATCAGTAAGTTCTTGCGATACAGAATTTCTTTAGCAAAACATGCTCTACAACACACTGTCTAAATTTTATGATGTTCAAAAGAAATTTGAATAATAAAAATGTTGGTTGTATCGTAAAGTGGCGATTTTCCTATAGTTGGTTAGGAGGGGGTTAAGGGCAAAATTATGGAATTTTAATGGATTGATGTTTGATGACGAGTTTTTTTTTGGCCAAAATGTTAAATAGTTGTTTGTTTTTTATCTTTGTTTTCAGAGTTCACCAGGAAAAATTAACGTTCATTTTGTGTTGTGATAAATAACATTGAATGTAAGCTTCAATTTAATATACGAAAACAGATAAAATGGACGTTTCGGGTTTCCCCTTTATCAACAAAACAGTATGAATGAAACACTACAGACGAATGAGATTATGTGGTAGTGCCGTTCCAGATGGCAATGTTGTGAGGTTCTTAGCCAAGCGCATACTATATATTCACTAACCTGAGATTTAATCCGTCCACTTCCTCTTTATGAAGGGCGGCAACTCTCTCTGCTTCCTTTCTGGCCATTTCCTCGCACTCCCTCCTCGTCCGCTCTATGGATTCCTGTTCACGGATTTTAAATGCTTCCTGAAAAGAAAAGAAACAAAATGTGTTACAATGATTTGTGACTCATCGTCTCAAAACGGTATTATGTCGGGCTCACTCAGCGCATAGTTGAGTCCTTGGTAAAGGCTCTTTACTCACATTCTCTCACCGTACTCAGTTGTAAAATGAGTACCATGCCGTTAACAACGTTGTCTCTGTACGAAAATTGTAATAAAAGGCGTCATTTCTCGTTCTACGTGTTATGTGTAGCTGTTGGTCAGGGCCCCTTTGTAAAGCGCTTTGAGCACATTTAAGTGAACATTACTCTATATAAAAGCTCAAGTTTTAAGTTTAGTTATGTCGGAATGGTTTAAGTGCAGAGAGATTCGAGATCTGGGTTGAGTTTATTCCTTGCATTGGAGAGAAAGAAACAATAGTTTGTTAATGAGCAAAAGAGTTTAAAAAATCATATTTATGATCATATCAACTTTAATAAAATCACTTTTCGTCATCTGGTTAATTCTGGTATGAATAATTATGTATTAGATTTTTAACCAGTAAAACATAAAATTTGTGACACACCTTTAGACAATCTAGGACAAAGATGGTCATTTTGATTTATCAATATAACGAAGAAAAGGTATCTGGGCAAAATTCCACAAAAATATACAACTTTTAAATGTTGTGGTCAGCCACTTATATGAACATTATGAAGAGAAAAGTGTTTTTTAATTATTTTGTTTTAATAGGCTTCAACAGTCTTAATATCACTTCCCTCGGAATGACGAATAGTAACTTATTATCTGGTTCTAAACTATTGGAACAATGGCGGACGCCCTTATGAAATACTTCTCCGACGAGCATAAAAGTGTATCCTGAGGAGAAAGAAAATCATATAAATTTGATCATGTTTTGACTTTTACACAATACATTCTGATCGCATGACATGTGAAAAAGTTCTAGCCAGCATGAAGAATAAATAGTACAGATTTCCTTTGTTTACAACCAAGCTGCTCGTTGCTGGGCGGACGTGACATCAGACTATTGAATCCTACTGGGGAGGGGGGGGGGGGGTATTTTTTTTCTTCTGAATCCAGTTTATAAGGGCCCCATTCAGAAGAATTGATATTGTACAACCAACAGAAAATTTATTCAGCGAATTTCATACAAATCTTCCATACATACCCTGGCTTTTCTAAGAGCCTCTGCTATGGCTTTCTCCTTTTCTATTGCGAAATCGTTTCTCAGCTGCTTCCTCAAGGCGTTGCAGGCCTCTTCGATGGCCTTTGCCTTCAGACTTTCGCAGAGAAGCCACTGTTGTTCAAGGGCTTCGGCCTGTTCCTGAAGCATCTTTTTGGTCAATTCCCTCATCCTCTCTTCCTCTGCTCTGTCTCTTTGTTCGGACACTCTGGCAGCTAATCTCTCAAAGTACTGGATAGTGAATTATATAATTAGTAATAAAACGTATAAAATAATGATGATGATGATAATAATAATAATAATAATAATAATAATAATAATAATAATAATAATAAT
>NC_088369.1:39807827-39817827 GCF_034508935.2 Berghia stephanieae
TCAATAAATGACATCGCTCTAGCACTTCTTAGAAAAGTAGTCTACCTTATATACCTAGGATTATCTCCATAAAAACAACGTTTTGTTGGAATGATTTATGAAACCAATAACAGAACGAAGTGAGAAAGAAAAAAAAATTCCCACTACTTCAATGCAAAACAAAGTCGGTATTCAGAGCTAACGTAATCGCACACAAGGAAGAGATTAAAATGATTCACTGGCGCCCTTTCAGACTTGAGGAATCGAGGGATTAACGACTGAAATTGATAGAAGGTTTCCTCGAGAACGGCGGGTCATAAAACGTACGGACTGGAGGGGAATTAAATTGACTCTTCAAAAGAACAACAACAACAATGATAATAATAATAATAACACGGTGGTACAGACTTACTGTGTCTTGCGCGATGACAGAACAGCGTATAGATAGTATGCGCTTGGCTTAGAAGCTCATAACATTGCCATCCGGAAGTATAACGGACCAACACACAAAACTGTGTGTATCCATGAACGTTTAAAGTCAGGTTAATACAGTTCAGTGAGCATTACTCATAAACGCGGATGGCAAAAAACAATAGCAAAGACCCGAGTGACGTCATCTTCGAACTATCTATAATGTTTGAAAGGGATTGCTCTATAAATAATAAGAGTTACTGAGTAGGATTAACCGGCGTGTACTTATTTGCAGGTCTGATAACCCAAGTTGTTTTGGTCTCAATATTCTAATAATGAAAATAGGCTACTTTCAAACCGACGCAAAATATCATCTATTTAAAAAAAAATTGAGCTTTTATATATCGCAATATCCACTAAACGTGCTCAAAGCACTTTACAAGGGGTCTCTGGCCAACAGCAACATTTAACATTTAGGACGGGACATGACGCCTGTTAGGCGATATTACATTTTTTTTTCGCACAGAGACAATGCTGTTAACAGCCAGGTCTTCATTTTACACCTGATTACGGTGAGAGAATGTGAGTAAACAGCCTTCTCCAAGGACTTAACTGTGCGCCGAGCGAGGCTCGAACCCAGGACCTTCCGACCCGAAAACGAGTGTCATATCACAAGACCACACGTTATCATTATTACCTTATAAATCAGGACTAAAATTGCGTTAGGTTATCAGAACTGCTAATTTGTAGACCTAGATATTAACCATTCACTTCCAACATTTTTTAAAAACAGGCGAATGAAAATTATTTTACCTAAATTTATTGTTTTGTACAATTTTAAAATGCGATCCATGGCCACAGTCTTGTTTATAATGGGGCAGCGTGGCTAAGCGAGGCACGGTCTTTGCTTCGTACCCGAAAGATACCGAATTCGATTACCAGGATGCGTTGTGCGGCCTTTAGCAAGTAAGTCACCTCGCCCTAGCTCAATTTGCGGCGCTGCATTGCGGTTGACGCCTGGGTTATTCCAGTTTTCGCTTGGAATAGACAAATTTCCCCTATGGGATGAACAAAGGGAATAGGCTTCAACAGTCATGACGTCACTTCCCTCGTAATGACGCATAGTAACTTAGTAACTGCCTCTAAACTATCGGAACAATGGCGGACGCCCTGATAAAATATTTCTCCGACGATCATAAAAGCGTATCCAGAGGAGAAAAACATTATAAATATGATCATGTTCTGACTTTTATACGTTCTGATCACATGAAATGTGAAACAGTTCTTGCCAGAATGAAGAATAAAAAGTACTGATTTTCTTTGTTTAGAACCATTCTGCTGGTTGCTGGACGGACGTGACATCAGACTATTGAATCCAATTAATTCTACAATGCCGGAGTCAATCAATCAAATTTGATAGAAAAGTGAATGTAACCAGTTAACTGCCATACTTTGCCAAAAACACGTATTAAAATTTTTTGTCAGAAAAATCGTCCTTCAAATATCGATAGATTTAAATGACCCTAATTTTTGACAAAAACTCTCAAACCTGGGACCTCGCGAGGTCATTGAAATGGATCGATATTTAATTTAACTCTCTCCTTATCGATCATTTCCAAAATTTTCCCAAAATTATGGCAGGCTTACCCAGCAGAATAATTGACTTTTTAAAAAAGCTCTCTACAAAACAAATTTATGTTCTTTTTAATTAAACAAAGATCATTCTTCAAAATTTGTGATGTACAAAATAAATCTGAATAAGAAAAATGTATATTGTGTCGTAACAAATGTGACGATTTTGTTGCAGGTGGTGAGGAGAGTGTTAAAGGACGATTTTTCTGGCCAAATGTTTAAATTCGTGTTTTTCCAGACTACGGCAGTTCACTGATTAAAACAAGATTTAAAAAAAAGAGAAATTGGGAAAAAAAAATTTCGGCCAATTTTGTGTGTGTGTGTGTGTGTGTGTGTTTATGTTTGTGTGTGTGTGTTGCTTATAGAAACTATTAAAACATTGAGCTTTATATAGCGCAATATCCACTAAATGTGCTCAAAGCGCTTTACAACGGGTCCCTGGTCAACAGCAGCATTTAACACGTAGGACGGGACATGACGCCTGTTAGGCGATATTACAATTTTTTTGGACAAAGACAACGCTGTTAACGGTCAGGTACTCATTTTACACCTGAGTACGGTAAGAGAATGTGAGTAAAGAGCCTTTTACAAGGACTCAACTATTCGCCGAGCGCGAGGCTCGAACCCAGGACCTTCGTATCCGAAAGCGAGTGTCATACCACAAGACCACATATTTCCTAACTATTCTCTGCAGTGAAGTATATTATATGAAATAATTAAAGTTTCATTTGTTTGATAATGAATGCAATTTTAAGCACCAAGTTCACCACAATTTCATTGGAGCTTGCAGGTGACACGACATGGAGGATTGATTTTATTAACCAATTATATTCTTCAACCTTTCTTCCTTCTTAATGGCTAAATAATTATAGATATCATTTTATACAAAACCCCAAAACATTGATGAGTCATTTTTTTTCCTGATTCATTTCATTAATTAATTGTCTACTAAATCGAGCTCTTATATAGGGCAATATCCACTAAATGTGCTCAAAGCGCTTTACAAGGGGTCCCTGGTCAACAGCAATATATAACATGTAGGACGAGACATGACGCCTGTTAGGCGATATTACAATTTTTCGAACAAAGACAACGCTGTTAACGGCCAGGTACTCATTTAACACCTGAGTACGGTGAGAGAATGTGAGTAAAGAGCCTTTTCCAAGGACTCAACTATGCGCCGAGCGCGAGGCTCGAACCCAGGACCTTCGTATCCGAAAGCGAGTGTCATACCACAAGACCACATAGCCGCACTATATTTCCTAATTATTCTCTGCCGTGAAGTATATTAAATGAAATAATTAAAGTTTAATTTGTTTGATAATGAATGCAATTTTAAGCACCAAGTTCACCACAATTTCATTGGAGCTTGCAGGTGACACGACATGGAGAGTTGATTTTATTAACCAATTAATTCTTCAACCTTTCTTCCTTCATAATGGCTAAATAATTATAGATATCATTTTATACAAAACCCCAAAACATTGATGAGTCATTTTTTCTGATTCATTTCATTAATTAATTGTCTACTAAATCGAGCTCTTATATATAGCAATGTCCACTAAATGTGCTCAAAGCGCTTTACAAGGGGTCCCTGGTCAACAGCTACATATAACATGTAGGACGAGGCATGACGCCTGTTAGGCGATATTACAATTTTTCGAACAAAGACAACGCTGTTAACGGCCAGGTACTCATTTTACACCTGAGTACGGTGAGAGAATGTGAGTAAAGCGCCTTTCCAAGGACTCAACTATGAGCCGAGCGCGAGGCTCGAACCCAGGACCTTCCGATCCGAAAGAGAGTGTCATACCACTAGACCACATAGCCGCACTATATTTCCTAATTATTCTCTGCAGTGAAGTATATTATATGAAATAATTAAAGTTTCATTAGTGACATGGAGAGTTGATTTTATTAACCATATATTTCTTCAACCTTTCTTCCTTCTTAATGGCTGAATAATTATAGATATCATTTTATAGATAGAAAAGAAAGAACAACAACAACAATGATAATAATAATAACAACACGGTGGTACAGACTTACTGTGTCTTGCACGACGACAGAACAGCGTATAGATAATATGCGCTTGGCTAAGAAGCTCACAACACTGCCATCCGGAAGTATAACGGACCAACACACAAACTCTGTGTAACCATGAACTTTTATAGTCTGGTTAATACAGTTTAGTGAGAACAACTCACAAACGCGGATGGCAAAAACAATAACAAAGGCCTGAGTGACGTCATCTGCAAACTATCTATACAAAACCCCAAAACATTGGTGCGTCATTTTCTTTCTGATTCATTTCATTAATTAATTGTCCATTACAAGTGCCATGACTTTATTGAACTCTTTCCTTACAACCTGCAGAAAAACCGTCACATTTGTTACGACACACAATACATTTATTTAAAAAATTCAGATTTATTTCGTACATCACAAACTTTGAAGAATGATCTTTGTTTAATTAAATAAGAACATAAAGTTGTTTTGTAGAGAGATTGTTTGTGGTTTTTTAAAAATCTATTCTTCTGCTGGGTAAGCCTGCCATTTTGGGAAAATACTGAATTTGTGACCCATCGTCTCAAAACGGTATTAAGTCGGAACGAACCAGATGCTTAAAAGCCGAATTAAATGTTAAACTGGTCAAAAATATAAATTGTTGACATTAGCACCTTAAAATATGGTATCCATTCTCCTCAATAAAACATACAAACTCTACACAAGTCTGATATTTCTGGCTATAAATTCAATTTTCAACATCTTAACCATCCCGACTTAATACGGTTTTGAGGCGAAGGGTCACAAATATATTTTTCTGCTGGATAAGCCAGCCATTTGGGGAAAATACTGAATATGATCGGTAAGGAGAGAGTTAAATTTAAATCCCCGTTGAATGGATACAAATAATTTTATCAAACAACAAATGTTCAGATAGGTCATTTTGTATACATTACAACTCCCAAAATATGCTATTGATTCATATCGATTATCGATCGGGCCACCGATAGATCGAGACAGGCCTTTTTTTTTTTTTACAATGCAGTTAATGGGTCGGCAAATTGAGGCAAGGGGTGATAGGCTTGTATGTGTGTATGTATGTTTGTAGAGTCTTACTTTTGTAGACTTGAGGGGATCAAATACAAGGGGGAAAGTCGCTGTGGCAGTGATCGTGTTGGCGGGTGTCAGGAAAATCGATATGATTATTATTATTGTTTTGATACGGTTCATTCACGCACATCGCGATAATTTGATATTTATTATAGCTTGCCTTTAAGCCTGTTTTCACTTACGCTTTACATTACAAAGTAATGACAAATAGTTTCTGTTTCTCTCGCTTGTTCTCTCTCTCTCTCTCTCTCTCTCTCTCTCTCTCTCTCTCTCTCTCTCTCTCTCTCTCTCTCTATCTATCTATCTATTCATCTATATATATATATATATATATATATATATATATATATATATATATATATATATATAGAACGTGTTTGATACAAATATGGTACGAAAAGTGCTCGACATGTAGTAATGGAGCGAATTATTATTTAAAAGATACAACCTCCACACCTCAACATTTAGAAACACTAACAAAAAAAACATCCACAAAACTCAGCGAACATATTTGGAAATTAAAAGACAACAAAATAGACCACAACATTTCATGGAAAATTTTATCTAAAGCAACAGGATACACACCAACATCAAAACAATGTAGCTTATGCCTGGAAGAAAAATATACTATAATCAAACAACCTCATGAAGCCACACTCAACATGAAAAGTGAGATCTACGGAAAGTGTCCCCATCGGCGCAAATTCCTCTTAATTAACTTCAAACCGGAACCACTTCAAGAAACAACAACAGTCAACAAAACAACTCAGTCCTGAAGATGGCAAATTAAGCCTGAAACATTGATGTAGACTGCCCCAAACATTGTGGTAAATATTTTAAATAATATATATATATATATATATATATATATATATATATATATATATATATATATATATATATATATATTATTTTATCTCTTTATCAATCTATCAATTTCTCTTTCTCTTTTTCTCTCTCCCCTCCTACTATCTCTCTCTCTCTCTCTCTCTCTCTCTCTCTCTCTCTCTCTCTCTCTGTGTGTGTGTGTGTGTGTGTGTATGTGTGATTTCTCTCTCACATTCACAGAAAAAAAAAAGTGAGGAGCGGGCGCTTATATTATATCAATATCGGTGAGAAATATAGGGTAAGGATAAGTAAGTGCGAGATGAATACAGAGAATAATAAGATAATAGAACTGAACAAGTGTGTATGAAAGGTGCCAGACAAAGCAAGAAAGAAAACACAAGAAAGAAAAATACAAGAAAAATAAAAGCATCCCAAAAAATCAGTCTACCTTTGTCTGGCTGGCACTTTCATATTCATACACACTTGTTCAGATCTTTATTTCCCACTGGTGCCTGCTCCCTAGTTTCCTTATTGTGACCATTCGCCCCAAAACGGCATTAAGTCGGGATGGTTAAGATGTTGAAAATTGAATTTATAGCCAGATATATCAGACTTGTGTTGAGTTTGTATGTTTTATTGAGGAGAATGGATACCATGTTTTAGGGTGCTAATGTCAACAATTTATATTTTTGACCAGTTTAACATTTAATTCGGCTTTTAAGCATCTGGTTCGTTCCGAATTAATACTATTTTGAGACGATGGGTCACAATTTGATAGTTTAAGAGAATAATATCACGGTGTCAGAGCCAAACTTGGGATCCAACTGACACGGCAACCTCCGCCTGGCTGAGAGAGAGTGAGAGAGAGAGAGAGAGAGAGAGAGAGAGAGAGAGAGAGAGATCAGCGAGCAGTCGCACTAGCCACTGAGCCATCCGGTCACACAAAAATAATATGGCTTTCAAACTTAGTACCTATCGTGCGGACTCTTCTCTCAGCCAGGTGGAGGGTGCCGTGTCACTTGGATACCCCCGATTATGGTTCTGATATCGTGATATTTATATTATTCTTTGTTTTCACCTGGCTCTTTACTCACATTCTCTCACCATACTCGGGTGTAAAATGAGTACCTGACAGTTAACAGCGTTGTCTCTATCGGAATAAAATATGTAATATCGCCTAACAGGCGACATGTCGTGTCCCACATGTTAAGTGTTGCTGTTGGCCAGGGATCCCTTGTTAAGCGCTTTGAATACGTTTAGTAGATATTGCGCTATATAAAAGCTCAACTTTTTTTTAAAAATACATATATGTGACCCAACGCCTCAAAACGGTATTATGTCGGGATGGACCAGATGATAAAAAGTCAAATTATAGTTAAACTGGTCAAAAATATGAATTATTGATAATTAGCACTCTAAAATAGGATATTCATTATCCTCTATAAAGCATCCAAACTCAACTGAAGTCTGATATTTCTGGCTACAAATTCAATTTTCGGCAACTTAATCATTTCCGACGTAATACCGTTTTGAGACGAGGGGTCACATATATCTCATCATGACTGCCCCTTTTTCTGAAGCTCCAGATTTAGTGGCATCATTAACAGTGTTATCGGGACATAATAGGATCATAAATAACCAGGGGTAGGATTTACAACGATAACAATATGTGACCCATCGTCTCAAAACGGTATTATGTCGGTACGAACCAGATGCTTAAAATCTGAATTAGATGTAAAACTGGTCAAATATATAAATTGTTGGCATTAGCACCCTAAAATATGGTATCCACTCTCCTCAATAAAACATACAAACTCAACACGAGTCTGATATTTCTGGCTAAAAATTCAATTTTCAACATCTTAACCAACCCGACTTAATATCGTTTTGAGACGAGGGGTCACATATATCTCATCATGACTGCCCCTTATTCTGAAGCTCCAAATTTAGTGGTATCATTAACAACGTTATCGGGACATAATAGGATCATAAACAACAAAACCAGGGGTAGGATCTACAACGACAACTATTGATAATTCAACGCCAACACTCATAGACGATCGTCATGGACGCCTCCATTGCAGGTTACAACTAAATATCAGACATGCCTAATACTACAAAAATTTCGTAGAAATACGATTTTTTTTTTTTTTGGCCTCCAGTTACAGACCAACGTTATTCGCTTCTTTGGCTCAATAAATCTTGTTGAAAAGGAAAGTTTAGTTCCTTAGAACCTATAGATAATGTGCGCTTGGTTAAGAAGCTCACGACATTGCCATCCGGAAGTATAACGAGCCAACACACAAAACTCGGTGTAACCATAAACTTTTATAGTCTTTTTAATACAATTTAGTGAGAATCACTCACAAACGCGGATGGAAAAATACAATAACAAAGGCTTGAGTGACGTCATCTTCGATCTATCTATACACACACACACACACACATATATATATATATATATATATATATATATATATATATATATATATATATATATATATATATATCATCATCATCATGACTGCCTTTTCTGAAGCTCCAAATTTAGTGATATCATTAACAGCGTTATCGGGACATAATAGGACCATAAACAACCAGGGTAGGATCTACAACGATAACAACATTGACAATTCAACGCCAACACTCATAGACGATCGTCATGGACGCCTCCATTGCAGGTTACAACTAAATATCAGGCCTGCCTAACACTACAAAAATTTCGTAGAAATACGAATTTTTTTTTGTTGCCTCCAGCCAGCTACAGACCAACATTATTCGCTTCTTTGACTCAATAAATGTTACGCTTCGCCTCAAAACGATATTAAGTAGGGATGGTTAAGATTTTGAAAATTGAATTTATAGTCAGAAATATAAGACTTGTGTTGAGTTTGTATGTTTTATTGAGGAGAATGGATGCCATATTTTAGGGTGCTATAATGTCAACAATTTAAAGTTTTGACCAGTTTAACATTTAATTCGGCTTTTAAGCATCTGGTTCGTTCCGACTTAATACTGTTCCTTAGAACCTATAGATAGTGTGCGCTTGGCTAAGAAGCTAACAACATTGCCATCCGGAAGTATAACGGGCCAACACACAAAAATCAGAGTATTTAACCATAAACTTTTATAGTCTGGATGATACAGTTTAGTGAGAATTATTCATAAACGCGGATGGCAAAAAAAAAAAAATATGACAAAGACCTGAATGGCGTCAACTTTATTCTATTTATAATCAGGCCTTTGGAGCATTTTTGGATAATGCTAAGGGCAAATTATTTATTTCTAAAGCAATTTGTGACCCCACGCCTCAAAACGGTATTATGTGGGGATGAACCAGATGCTAAAAAGTCAAATTAAAGCTGAACTGGTCAAAAAAAATATGAATTATTGGTATTTAGCACTCTAAACTATGATATTCATTCTCCCCACAATAAAGCATATAAACTCAACGCAAGTCTGATATTTCTGGCTACAAATTCAGTTTTCAGCAGCTTAATCATCCCGACTTAATACCGTTTTGAGACGTTGGGTCACATTTAAAGTGACTTTTTCTTTTTCTTTTTTTTTCCCTTGGAAAATACGATTTTTTTTTTGAATTTCATGTTGGCAGCTCTGGAACAATGCAAACCATTGACAACTGGTTATGGCCTTACTTGAGTACAGGCTATCAATATTGTATTACGGTAATACAGATCCAATGTTTCGTAAGAGTTTATGGGTATATTATAGCCCTTGAACACCAACTGATATGTTAGTCTATTGTGTGGCTTTGTGGCTTTGGACATGTCATGGCAGTTCCCTTCGGACCGGAAGTTCAGTGGTTTGAGTCCTACTTTGAGTGGCGCAAAGTAGAGTCCTTGGAAATGACTCTTTACTCAAATGCTCTGGGCTATCATTAAGAAACGCCTACAGGATCTAGACTGAACAAGCCTTGAACATCTCAAAATGGCTGTTCTCGATGTTTGGAACAATGACTAGAACATGACTCATAATAGGATTCAATAGTCTGATGTCACGTCCGCCAAGCAAC
>NC_088369.1:39825327-39877827 GCF_034508935.2 Berghia stephanieae
AGAGAGGAAATCTTGAGATGATGTTTCTCTACTTGTGTTTAGGAATTTCCATGGAATTTTTAGCAAGAAAATCACTATACTTTTGAGGCTTTGGAAGATATCACCTCCCAGGCATTCTTTATAGATTAATTACGATTTAAATAATATCAATGTCATCAAGTATGACATTTGTGAGATCAAATCACTTATTCAGACCAAGGCCAAGACCTCATGGAACAAGAAGCACCCAGAATATATGAAAATTGACCCTATAACTATAAAACATCTCAAAAGAGAAGGTCAAGTTGCCATTTTCAGACAGTCAAAAAAGGTAACACACGGCTTATGACCTGTTTGCTTTTAATTTTATTTTTACACTTACTTACATTTCTGGTGTCATCTCTTAGGTTAGAGGTCGACTTGAAATGGTGCGCCCCTCTTCTCTGTTGCACACTTTTTGGATGACTGATTACTCCAGCCTTTCACATCATCCAATCATATTCTTGGTGGTCTGCCCTTTGGTCTTCTGCCTTCAACTTTTCACACTAATAGTGGAAAAAATAGCCCAGGATGAAAAATAATAATGGATGAGGATTTGTAAACCCCCAACCCCCCAAATTGAAATTATAAAATCATCATCTTTACGGACTCAAACATGTTGTGTATTAGATATGATAATAAGATAACTTTTTTTTTTTTTCACGAAATTATGTTTTTCATTTCATCAGATCCCATCCTCTTGGACTGTCCCCAATGGAAATTTCCACATAGGAGTCAAATACTCCCAAGAGCTGTACCCCAAAGCCCTGCGTGATCGTGTCTCCAAAGATTGGACGGAAAGGATATGGGCGCCAAAGCAACGTGCTGCCGAGACAGGGGCCATGAGGAACTTGGAGGAGTTTGATAAAGAGCACCCTTCCTGCACTGCATTGGTATGATGTAGTTGTGTTGAAAACTATCGGCATTAAAATATGTGACCCATTATGTGAAAACTATTATGTCAGAATTAATTGGACCCCGAATAGTGAATAAGAAAATAAAATGTTAAGAAATATAAACTTTGAGGTTTTTGCATTGTGGGTAGTTTTGTTTATTCCCTTTCATAGCCCATATAATTTAGCCCTAAGTTTCATATTGGTAGTTATAATTTCAATTCCCAGGACTAAGTTTATCCCGACATAATACAGTTTTGAGACTATGAGTCACATATATATGTCAGTGCATGACATAATCAGTCTGAAGGTGAAAATTTTGGATTTGCATTTTTTATACAGTTTCTGAAAGAATATGCTCCCCATAGCATTTTAATCTTTATTTGAAGTAAATCGGGTGCTTTTTCATGAAGTTATGGTCAGATGTATGGGAATGGTATCCAGCAACTTTTTCTCAAATTTCATACTTTTTCAACTTGACTAGCTGTAAAAAATATTTAGAAGTGAAATTAAGCTTTGATATTTCTCGAAGATGTACAAAAAGGTTTGATTTTAAAGAACTCAGTTTTGATAAAAATTGACCTTCTAAAACTTGGCAATATCTCAGTTCAAACCTTTTCACCATATGACTGATTATGTCATTCACAGCAGCATATTATTGTTTTGACCCAAGTTTGATTTGAGATTCATTTGTCAAAGTTTAGTTCACTTAGAAAAATGATAGCAGTTTTATGTTATTGATTTTGTGAAAAGAATGTTGATTTAAAAGTTTGAATTATTTTTTCCTTTTTTAGTTGTAATAGTTTGAACAATTTCTCTGTGCACTTGACTGAGTTCATGCAGTGACTGTTTATTCCTATTAGAGTTATATTGAACATGCATTTCTGCTGATTTAGTTAAACAAGCAGTACAATTACCAGCTGTCCTTTGGATGGGGTACCAGACTGTTGCAAACGACTTTTTACTTGATTTAATATCTAACAGACCTGGTCACTGCTGGGTGGACAGAGATGTTAAAACATTAAACTGACTCTAATTATGCCAAAATCACATTCAATCCCATTTATTTCAAGTGAGCACTTTTGGAACTTAAGAATATTTTATTGTTGTATTAATATTATTTATTACAATACGTAAAAAAGTGATTTGCAGTTTAATCTTAATTAATCAATTAATTAATTGATTTTTTTTTTCTCGTAATATCTAAATATGATTACTTTCTCTAAAACTATAT
Organism: Berghia stephanieae; assembly: GCF_034508935.2. Classification (NCBI taxonomy): domain Eukaryota; kingdom Metazoa; phylum Mollusca; class Gastropoda; order Nudibranchia; family Aeolidiidae; genus Berghia; species Berghia stephanieae. The sequence goes on from NC_088369.1 coordinate 39,827,473, forward strand.
GTAAAGAAAGAAATGACTCTCTCACATTGCAGGATGACAAATTGAAAAGAGAAGAGTTGCAAGCAAGGGTGGATGTGCTGAATAATATCGACAAAAAATTGAAATATGAAGGGAGTGCCTTTGATTGTGTTGTCTTTCATGATGGGGAGAGGTGGAGGTTTGTTTTTTATTTTTATTTTCTTACCTTTCCTCCCTCATATTATTCCCCCCCCCCCCCCCCCCCCCCCCCCCCCCAAGTTCATAACTCGCTTCACCTATCTTCAAGACGAGATACCCCCAGGGCCATTGTATGGTAATTCTTTCTATTTTGTTGACATTTACAGGGATTTCCCAATATTTTAATTTCCTTTTTGAAATGATAAAGAGCTCAAATAGATCCATTTACGTTTGACCCTGGCAGTCCCAATTGTTAGGTCAGTAGCAGAGCACTCCTATCACACTCAAAAGGGACAGGTTTTGATTCCAGGTACTTCCCCACAGGTGTTTTTTTGAAAGACTGACTATCCCTAATAATTTTTACATATCTTGGGAGATTGCATTCCGCAAAATGGGACCACTTACAGAAAATGACTTATTACCAAGGGATAACCTTATTCTTGGGACTATTAACATCCAAGTCTTCGGACGGCCTTAGAGGCCGTGTTGGATTACAATTTTAACATAAATTCATAAGGTGCACTGGAGCTGGATTATTTAAACATTTATGTGAACAATATTTACAAGTTTTAGAAACAATCTTTTCACTAACTGACAAACAATGGACATTATACAGAATTTCTTTTGTAGGGTCATTAGATTCTTTAATCATGGCTCTAGTAAATGAAAATAATAAAATAAAATAAAATTTCCTTTATTCATCCCATAGGGGAAATTTGTCTCTAGGGTCTATTCCAAGGGAAGACTGGAATAACCCAGGCGTCAGCCTCAGTGCAGTGCCACAAATTGAGCTAGGGCGAGGTGGCTTGCTCAAAGCCTCACAGCGCAGTGATCGAACTCGGTACATTTCAGGTACGAAGCAAAGACTGTACTGCTGAGCCACGCTGCGTCCCTGATGATTTGCTTTTAAAAAATCAATCTTATCACAGAGCATTATTTTTAAATGTTTTTTAAAAATATATATTCTCTGTTGTCACAGAGCCTGCATGGACACTACAGAGTCTGGCGACTTGGAAAAGGTCAAGGCCATGGCACCTTTCAAAGATTTCCACGAATATTCCACAATTAGTGAAATTGGTAATTGAACTGGGTTTTCTTTTTAATTTATCATTCAAGAGTCCACCATTAAAGGCTTTGTATATAATGCAGGTGGTATTAATCAATTGGACATCAACACTTTGTGTGAATCAGACTCTTTTTGTTGTTTATTTATTTTTGTTAATTTGAGAGATGGACTGTTTTGTTGGTTTTTTTTTTTTTTTTTGTTTATTTTTTTTCTCATGGGTTTTTGTTTGTTTGTCTTTTTTGTTGTGTGAATGTATTTCAAACTATCTGAGTTTTGGGATGGATTGTGTGCCATAATCTTATTTAGACCTTTTCTATACTCACAACAGGCAAGAGTATGGTACTGTTAATGGTGGGGAAAACTTCTCTAGTATAAGTACCTGTATTTGTAAGATAAAGACAGAGAAGGAACAAGAGGTTTTTCACCACACTTTCACAATCAATTTAGATTAATTTTTGTTTTTAAACTATTTTTTTCTTTGCAACAGAGGGTACATTTAAAAAGGAGGGAATTAGACTGTCTGTGTTTTGTTAATAAGAAATTAAAGTAAAAAATCTTTAAATATTTTTATTGATCATTTTGAGATATGTTTTCCATTTTGTCATTCGATTAATATTCAAAAAATATTTAATCTCCTCATTTCAGATATGATGACTTATTCTTTCAATATATATGATAACGGGAATAAGTTAGAGGTCGTTACAAATGCAGGTAGGTGTCCTATGGTTTTGTTTCAACATCATCGCCAATCATTTTTTAAAAGTTTTAAACCGGGAAGTTAGGGACTTGTCAGATATTTGTCTGTAAATGTCATTTTACTGATAAGATTGTATAAACAGATATATAAAAAATAATAGATTTAAAACAAGAATTTCAGAGTAAAAATGAAAATATTTTAGTCATACTCTCTGGTGGGTCAGATTTGGAATTGAAATTGCACCATATCTATGATGTTGTTGAGACATGGGTGAGAATACTCACAAATCTTTGTTCTCAGCTTTCTGTCTTAAAATAAGGTTCTTAACTCACTCAGTCCTAGAGATTTTTGCTACTTTTCTAAATGGGAAAAAAATGAGCATGTACAAAGATAGTTTTATTCAACTACCCTTAACGCGTAAGAATTTGAAATATTAGCTTTGATACTACGTCTATAATTTGTCTTTAAAATTGGAATAAATAGGATGCGGTGAAAGTAACCCTGGTAAACTACGGATATAGTCGGTGTTAGGGTTGAGTGAGTTAATACCCATCATCCTGCTTGGCTTAGGCAAGAGTGAGAATCTGGATTATCCCATATTTTTAGAATCTTTAGCAGTGGTGCCAACCTTATGCAAAAAATGCGTATTTTTACGCATTTTCATTCATTGTACACATTTTTCTGAGGATTGCACGCATAATTAAATTTCTATTATTTAAGCATTTTTAGCATTCATACACTTTTTGGTGTCCTTAAACACTCAATGTTTCTTGACCCATCAGAATTATACATTGATCTGGAAGTTGATACTATTTATCATCTATAAAGTGTAAGCTTATATTCATTATTTGAAATATTGATTATATTATTGCTAGTATGGTCTAATTGCCCACTATCAGATTTAGTGCTATAGCGGGCAGGGAGGTACATACTGTGTCTTCTATCCCCTTATATCTATTTTCCAACATTCTTTCTGTCTTTGTCTTGGAATGAGATTACTTGGTTTTGTCCTGGCCCTGGCCGGATCCCTGGCTGGGAGGGAAACAGTCAAATGCATAGTTATTGTTTTGGGAGATGATCTTTTTTTCCTTGTAAATCATCTCTCTGTTATGCATTGTATTATGTTTAGTTTGCATATTATATTATATAATTTGTAAACATTTGAGTGTATTCCTCTTAGTTCGGGCATGTGCTTGTGTCTGGATGAGACTTTCAGGTGATCTCAAACTAAGTACTTTGACAGTGTGCTCTTGGAATCTACATCTGTTCCCTATTTGAACCAATTCCCCTTTGTCTCACCTTTTCTTTGGTGCTTTAATTGTAATTCTAGAACTTTTTACTATCCCATTTTCTTCCTTTTTACTGGCGCTTATATGACCTTGATGTGTTGCAAGCGCCGTAAAACCCTTAAAAACAAAAACAAAACAGATTTAGTGCTAATTATCGAATTTGCAGAATTGTACGCATTTTTTCAAAACCTTACTCATTTTGGCTCTCCATTATACACATTTACATGGGCTAGGGTTGGCAGCACTGCTTTAGAAATCTCGCCAATTTTTAAATTACCTTTTTTTCTTGATTTTATTCCTTCGATTATAATAATATAGTTGTGATGTTAAAAACGTGTAAATCATTAATGTGAAAATAATAAAATGTTGTTGATGGCATTTCTATAGAATTAAAAGCAAAATCTTATTTGAATAAAATAGAAACTCGATTTCATTTTGCATGCTGTCATTTTTGTTTTTTCTTCTCTCTTTCTTTCTTTTTAAAAATGTTTTGTTTGTGGCTTCAAGAGCAAATTTAGGTAATGGTAAATTTTATATTTTCTTATATTGACACTTATTTTTACTGTTATTTTTATTATTAAAATCCCTTTGCAAGGGTCGAATAAACTATTTTTTGCTAGAAACATAATCAAATGTGAAATGTCTGAGAAGGAGAATAGATATACTTTTCAGTGATATATTTTTTTATCCCTGTAACTTTAATACAAACATAAAAGCCTTCAAGTGAAATTTGATGAAAATTAGAGATTTTCAGCTCCGTTACACAGAAATGGACTATGACTGGAATACTTACTTACTATTTGTCGAAGGTCTGCTTCTTCATTCCTTTAGCTCCTGGTTCTAGCAAGCCACATGTTCGATTACCCACTTCATTTAATTTTTACTTTCGTAGATAAGAAAAATAGTTTTCAGTTCAATTTTTTTTTTATATGTAAAAATTCTATTCAACATTTTGAAAAAATTTACCAGGATCTCATGGTACACACGTGGCTTGCATTGCTGCCGGGAACTTTCCGGACAACCCCAAAGTGAATGGCGTCGCCCCTGGAGCGCAGGTTGTCGGGCTGAAAATTGGGGATACACGACTGGGATCCATGGAGACGGGGACAGCTTTAGTCAGAGCAGTAGGTGTTGTTTGCTTTAGGTTGCCTAAGTAAGAGATTGTGTTTTATTTTACACGCGTTGATTTGGAACATTTTGGATTTGGCCATGTATGGTGCAGTGCAGCTATGTGGTCTTGTGGTATGACACTCGCTTTCGGATCGGAAAGGTCCTGGGTTTGGGCCTCAATCAGCATATAGTTGGGTCCTTGGAGAAGGCTCTTTACTCACATTCTCTCACCGTACTCAGGTGTAAAATGAGTAACTGGCCGTTTACAGCGTTGTCACTGTCAGGTAAAAAAATTGTAACATTGCCTAACAGGTGTCATGTCCCGTCCTAAATGTTAACTTTTGCTGTTGGCCAGGGATCCCTTGTAAAGTGCTTTAAGCACATATAGTGGATATTGCGCTATATAAAAGCTTAAATTTTTTTTTTATGGTTTCACAAAAAAAAAAGAAAAGAGATAACTACATTTAATTATTATGAAGAACAAGGGACAGATTTAAAGTTTTCATCAGTATTTCTTATGTAAAAAAAAAAAAAAAGAGATGAGAAGCCAAGCACTGACATACTGGCACCAATGGATGAGAAGAATAGCTATTCAGAACTTTGTTCACTATTTTTAAACATTCCCCTTAGTGTTTTGATGCCAGTCTCTTTTGATTTGAAAGAATTTGCCATTACTCGAGTCAGATTATGACTGAATCAGACAATTTCTGTCATTCTTTAGAAGATTATATGATATTGGTTTCGTGTTGTGCTTAAAGGTTAAAAGATGACCTCTTGTTATAGCCTCATTGACAGCTCTAAACTGGGATACTAACGAAAGGAGTGAAAATAGAGAGGCTTCGTATGGGAACATGTTTTGTTCCCATACGAAGCCTCTCCATTTTCACTCCTTTCGTTAGTATTTTCACCCCCCCCCCCCCCCCCGGCTTCAGGCAGCCCCTACTCTAAACTGGGATCCAAGTTTGGATATTTTTTTCATCAAGATTCAGAATTTTTTAGCCTAATTCCTCTTCTTCCTCCACCTTCTTCTCCTCTTCCTCCTCATAACAATCATCATCAACTTTGTCACCACCATCAACCTTGACACAAGTGTTTTTAATCATTATTATGTTTAGATGAAGTATGTAATGGACAACCACATAGACTTGATCAACTACAGCTATGGAGAGGCAGCACATGTATGTAACCAAGGGTAAGCATTGCAGAAAGCAAGATTTTTAAAAATTCCCAATATATGACCAACGTCATTTTTAATGAAGTAGCTGTATATTAGTTATTCTTTTTCTTTTTGCATTCCCCAGAAGTAGATCAAAACTGGATATAAATGCTGGTAACTAATTCCACGGTCCTCCAAATGTTGTTATTTCAAAATAGAGTTTTGTAGTGATAGCTGTGTATGGAGGCCAGCATTGTTTCCACCTTTTAGTTATTAAATTATCACATCATCATAACTCTTTGAGTGCTGAGGCTAATTCGCATTTTCGTCACAAAATGGATGACACCTGATTGAGGCAGCATGAGAATGACAAACTAAGACAAAGCGACATTTGAATTCAGCGCAAAATCTCAATTATAATACCCCCCCTAGGGCCAATTGAATGTTCTGATGATAGAGAAAAGATATCATTGGTTTATAGTACTTTGTAGAAAGTAGGATTGGATTACATTATTATTTTTGCCTTTCAAGACCAGTCGCACTGTGTGGCCATTGGCCAGTAAAACAGATTCTTCTCGGCCAATGGCGTTGAAAGAGTTAATATGTGGATTAGTGTCAGTATATTTACCTTTTTACTCTTTCACGTCACTCATTTTCTGTGATTACACGTCGTTTATAATTGACAATTAAGGAGGGTTTTTTAAACTCAATTTATTCACTAAGTTGCCTTCATGCCTGGTGTCAAAAATTTACAGGATTATCTTCTCCTCTGAAATTGTGTCTCATCTTTGTCGTCAATGCTTAATATAAAGCGTTCTGTTTTATAACAAATTCAGTATGTGTGTGAGTTTATGAGGTCAGTAACTTGAGAATTATTTTTTTTTCTTTCAATTTAAGACCTTATATATAATAAAATGGAAGAATTTGATTTTGCTCAAGTGGTAGTTTGTAGATTGACACATTCAAATTTAGGAATATTTATAATTATATAATAATACCCATTTTCGCTCATTCTCGTGTAGAACACAAGCTCTGGGCACTTTACAATCTAATTTTTCAATTTGGAAAAAAAAAAGGGAGAAATTGTTGTTTGATTAAGTGCAAAAGATAACACATGAGGTTAAGCAGTAAAATATATTTTGTCTTTTTTTTGGTTGTTTTTTGTTCGTTATAGACTGCCAATCCTCTAAACCAGGAATGGGATTGTGATTATGTATAATTTCCTTTTCCTCCAGTCGTGTCATCAACATGATTAATGAAGCCGTGTTTGAAAAAGGGGTCATCTTCGTGTGTAGTGCTGGAAACAACGGGCCTGCCTTGTTCACTGTGGGGACACCAGGAGGAACAACCACCGCTGTAATAGGTAAACAACATCATTATCATTTCATAATGATTGATCTGAGCCTTAATTAACCCTCTCCTTACCAGCCATTTTCAGAATTTTCTCCAAAATTTCACACCCACCCAACACAAAAACTGACATTTCGTACTCAAACAGAGCAACAGGCACATTCTATACATAATATTGTTCGACAATATGAACTTTATTACAGAATGTCAAGTTTTTATAGCTAGGTTTAGCAAAAAAGAAATGAAATCTGGATGAGAAAAGTGACGGTTGCATCATAACAAATGTGACGGTTTTCTAATAGGCAGTAAGGAGAGTCAAACAGAGAAGAAAGATTGTGGCCAAATTGTTGGTTGAAGTTAATTCTTAACATTAAGAATAGTCCCATCACAATTCAGTTTTTCATCTTTTAATGATTTTTCTATATAAACCATCAGCAAATGCCTGATTAATCATAAATTATGAGTCACCTCAGTAAACTTGGGAACAAAACAAAAATATATCCATGTTAATAATAATAATAATACTTTATTGCATCACAAAAAGGAAATTTTTTGTACAGACGTGTTATAATTTACACAATAAGATAAAAAGATAATGTAAATGTGATGTATATATATAAATAAGGAGCAGTTCCACAACCAGAGCTGCGCTTTATATGAATAATTTCAACACTGTAAAATAGTTAACATTATTATAGTCATGTAACACGCTTAACAGGCAGATGTGTGTACTCGTGCTGTGAAATATTTTGATTTTAATGTACATTTCATTTGGGATTTTTCATGATATGACAGTCTTAAGCATGTTTCGTGTACCTATGGCCTGTTATTGTAGCTTTGATGTATTGTATTGAAAAGGCGTCTAGAGCTGTTTGTTTACTGAATAGGCGCAGTAGGTCTAAATGATCTACATTATTATAACGTGTAACCCATTGTCTGTGTACAGCTGTTGGAGCTCATGTCACACCACAGATGATGCAAGCTGAGTATTCACTGAGAGAGGCTCTGCCTCCCATGCACTATACTTGGTCTTCAAGGGGACCTGCGTAAGTAATTTAGAATTGTTTGTTTTTCAATTCATTTTTTTTCTTTTTGCTTTTGTATGTTGTTTTGGTATTTTAAGTCAGTCAATTTAGAAAACTCAGTTTTTCGTATTAAAATTTTTTTTTTTAATAGAGCTTTTATATAGCGCAATATCCACGAAACGTGCTCAAAGTACTTTATAAGGGGTCCCTGGCCAACAGCAACACATAACATGTAGAACGGTACATGACATCTGTTACGTGATATTATAATTTTTTCGGGCAAAGACAACTCTGTTAACGGCCAGGTACTCTTTTTACACCTGAGTACGATGATAAAATGTCTGTAAAGAGTCTTTTCCAAGGACTCAACTATGCGCTGAGCGATGCTCGAACCCAGGACCTTCCGATCCGAAAGCAAGTGTCATACCACAAGTCCACATTGCCGCACATATAGAACTTACCACAGTGACGTCTCTCCGATCCAAAACCTCCATTTCCAGCATTTTGTCCTGATTATAGAGACATTTGGATAGTGGAATCAGTCCCTTTTTCTTCTTCTTTCAGCTTATCCCACATTTTGCAGGTTTGCCATAATCAGTGCCACATCTCCATGCATCTCGGTTCAGCGCATCTTCTTCCTCCAGGCCCCGTTCTTTCACATCATCTTTTACCTTATCCCACCAATCTTTGGGCGTCCCTTTTTCCTCTTTCCCGCTATTTGTTTAGTCCAATACTTTCCTTCCCACGTACTCCTCTCTCATCTCTTTACATGTCCGAACCATTTCAATCTATCTTCTCTCATCTTTATTGATGCATTCTTCACTTCAGTCAACCTTCGAATTCGTTCATTTCTTAATTATTTATCTTTTCTTGTCCAGCTTATTGGATTCAATAGTCTGATGTCACGTCGCCCAGCAACGGCGGCCATCGTGGTTCTAAACAAAGAAAATCGGTACTTTTTATTCCTCTTGCTGGCTAGAACTTTTCATATGTCTTGTGATCAAAATGTATAAAAGTCAAAACATGATCATATTTATGATGTTTTTCTCCTCTGGATACACTTTTATGCTCGTCAGAGAAATATTTCATAAGGGCGTCCGCCATTGTTCCGATAGTTTAGAGCCAGTTACTAAGTTACCATGCGTCATTACGAGAGAAGTGACGACATGACTATTGAAACGTAGTGACCATCTCAACATCCTCATTTCTGCCACCTCAACCTCTTTATCTTGTTTCTTTCATGTAATGGAATCCATCCCTAAAGTTTACAAATAAAGAAGAAAATATTCCGGATAATGGAGACATCTGGATTGGAGAATTCCGGATTAGAGAGACAAGACTTTATGTTTTCATTGGAGGTTGTTGTTGTTTTGTTGTGTAAAGGATCATAATTTTTCAAGTTTTAAGGTGTTGTGTCAAATGTTGATGTGATTTTATTCATGATCTAGCAATAATTGTTGCTTTATGTTGGTTCTAAAAAATTATTAAATATTTCTAGTTTTTAAAAAATGATTCAGAAATATATTTTTTCATTCTGAATAAGTTAATGATGTTGATCATAATGATTATGATTTGATATTGATGACGATAATAATAATGATAATGACAAAGATGATAAAGATAATGCAGCTCAGAATAGTGTTCCACAAATTTCAATATTTTGAAACAGATGAGAAAAAAATTATTAAATATTTCTATTTTTTTAAAAATGATTCAGAAATATATTTTTTAAATTCTAGATAAAGTAATGATGTTGATCATAATGATTATGATTTGATGGTGATGATGATAAAATAATAATGATAATGACGATAATGATAATGCAGCTCAGAATAGTGTTCCACAGATTTCAATATTTTGAAACAGATGAGAGAAAATGACTCATTTGATATATCTTTCCTTTAACTCACTCAACCTTAACACCGACTATATCCGTAGTTTACCCGGGTTACTTTACCCCATGCCTATTTATTACATTTTTCTGAGACAAATTATAGGCGTAGTATCAAAGTTCATGGTTTTAGTTTTTACATGTTAATGATAGTTGAATAAAACTAGCTATGCACATGCTCATTTTATATACATTTTTTCCAATTTTGAAAAGTAATAAAAATCTCTAGGATTGAGTGAGTTAAACCGTTTTCAAGGGTTACATACTTACATAGCGGGTGGTTGGATGGGAGCATCACCCTTGAATCATATACCTATGATGTTCGCATGGGTGTACGATCCGATAGTGATGTCGTTTCTTCTTCTCTTTACTAGCCTATCCTGCTTCTTTGGTTTGTGATTGTATTTTTGACAGGGGATATTTTTTTTTTGTAAATCTTCTGCCTGTTTGTTCTTGGTTATTAATAATTTAGCTTATGATATCTTTAGGTTATGATTTTGATTTACATTTGTACTATTTTTGTTAGATTGCTTGTTTTTTTGTTTCAGCGGTCTCTCATATAACCTCAATTGTGTTGGAAGAGACCTAAAGCAACAAAGAAACAAAAAACAAACAAAACATACTTACATAGTGATAAACACTCCATGACTTGATAACACTTGCATTCTACAGACACGACGGTGCCCTAGGAACCTGTATAAGTGCACCAGGCGGTGCCATCACCTCAGTTCCCCAATGGACTCTGCGTGGGTGCCAGATGATGAACGGCACCAGTATGAGTTCTCCCAACGCTTGCGGATCTCTAGGTGAGTACGAGCAGTGTCCTTTGTATGGACATTAAAGATCTATTATTATTATTATTATTATTATTATTATTATTATTATTATTATTATTATTATTATTATTATTATTATTATTATTATTATTATTGTTATTGTTATTATTATTTTTATTATTACTATTATTATTGTTATTATTATTATTATTATTATTATTATTATTATTATTATTGTTATTATTATTATTATTATTATTGTGCAAGTAATAAGATCGGATGAAACTGGTCAGGAACAGACATGCCTCACTTATAAATAGAATAAAAGTTAAGATTTTGTGGGCAATGAATGAGAGGAGGGAAGGTCCAAATTTTGTCAACTTGGTATTAGTCACAAATTAAAGAGAACTTGTTTAACTGAAGAGCATTAATGATGAAAATATTTTTATTGGGACCCCGCTGACTAACTATTTCTACTTTGAACTGTATAATGTTACTTTGAAAAAGAAACAATATTGTGACTTCTATCCCCTTATATCTGTTTTCCAACATGCTTTCTGTCTTTGTCTTGGAATGAGATTACTTTGTTTTGTCCTGGCACTGGCCGGAATCCTAGCTGGGAGGGAAACAGTCAAATGCATAGTTATTGTTTTGGGAGATGATATTTTTTTCCTTGTAAATCATCTCTCTGCTATGTAGTATTATTTTTATTTTGAATGTATAATGTAAGCATTTGAGTGTATTCCTCTTTGTTGGATCTTGTGCTTGTGTCCGGATGAGACTTATAGGTGATCTCAAATTAAGTACATTGATGGTTTGCTCTTGGAATCTGCATCTGATCCCTATTTGTTCCCAGTTCCCCTTTGTCTTCCTTTTTCTTGGCTGCTTTAATTGTAATTCTAGAACTTTTGACTATCCCATTTTCTTCCTTTTTACTGGCGCTGATATAACCTTAATGTGTTGCAAGCGCCGTAAAACCCTTAAAAACAAAACAAAACAAACAAAAAGAAACAAAGGTGGGAAAGTTACATTTTAGGTTCATGGACATATGTTAACTCTCTCCTTACCAACCTTTTTCATGATTCTCCACTAAACATCAGACCCATCTAACATAAAAATTGAATTTTAAGCCTCTACTGAAATTAAATAAATACATGTACATTGCAGAATTAAGTTCTTATAACTATGATTTTTTTTTAAATCTTCAAATTTTGTGATTACAAAAGAAAACTGATTGAAATAAATGTTGGTGGAATCGTAACAAATGTGACGATTTTCCTGTGGTTGGTAAGGAGAAGGTTGAAGCAAATGCAAACTTTCTGGTGGGCTTTTTAAATTTAATTTTTTTTTGGTGCTGAAGTATGGAAGGAAAAGTGAATGCATTACATTACATGCTAACCACTACTTTTAGAATAAATGATTCACTATACCACAACAGATCTTTATTTATCATTTGTTGAGCGGTTCAGAATTTTTCTTTTTCTTTTAAGGATTGCATCTTCAAATTAAGTTGATTTTTATTTTCTTCATTGTTAACAGACCATTATCAATTCATTTAATTGGTGATCAAGTGCAACAGAGTGTATACCTTTTATCGTCAGCACAATAATGTCTAAATGGAGAAGCAGAACATTTTTAAAAAACTCTGTAAATATATTCAAATATTTTGTTTTTTATAGGCCATATGGTGTCTGGGGTCCGTCAACTGAGAGGGTGCAAGAATAGCCCAACGCCAAACCAGTGGGTCATAAAAGGCGACTAATGGTGTGTGACTCTCCCTTATTGAGTCACCTGGTCCTCCAGGTTGGGGGTTGTCCGAAGGGTTAACACCCCTTCCGTAAAACTCATTGTTAGAGAAACACAGACAGACAGATCAAATCCTTTTTTTTTTAGCTTGGTGACCGAAGAGTTTCTGCAATGACAGAATTTATGAAGGACAAGAGACAGTGCCGAAAGGAAAGAAGCTAATATACAGAGGAGGGATAAGACATGAAATGAGTTTAAAAAGTTAGCTCAGGATAGAGAAGGATGTAAACTGTTTGTCTGTGGCCTATACCCTGACCCAGGGTGAAAAAGGCAATAATGATGATGATGATGATGATATCTTAAGATATAATGTTATTGCCCTTTTCCAGCTCTGATATTGTCTGGGTTGAAGGCAGAGAAGATATACTACTCTCCATTCAGCATCAGGAGGGCTCTTGAAAACACAGCTAGTCACGTGGAAGGAGTTGAGGTGTTTGCATTGGGACATGGCATCGTTCAGGTAAATGCTTTACATTTTTGCTAAAAATAGAATAATGAAGGCTGACCAAACTCCTAAGCAATTAAGGTTGCTTAAAAGTTTTGTGATGACACCACACTGTTGCGTATTTATTTATTTATTTTAAAATTTTATTTCAATTAAATGATCTCAATTCCATTAGACTTTATATCATTGGTTTTTGTATGTTTGTTTGTATGTGTGTGTTTGTGTATATGTGTGTGTGTGTCTGTGTTTGTTTCTAATTCTGATGATTAAAAATGTTTTAGTTGTGTTTATTTTTGTTTTGTTTTTTTTTAATTGGCTCTTAATGGTAAATACTTACATTTTATGGGGGTTTTTTTCTTCTTTTTATTCAGGTGGAGGAAGCCTACAAGTACATGATCAACTACAACTCGTGTATAGGCCACAATGTACAGCTGACAGTGACTTGCACTGGAGGCAAGAGAGGGGTTTTCCTAAGGGAACCAGCCCAAATTGTCAAACCATCAGAAGTCACTGTCAATGTCGAACCTTTGTTTGAGGAAGAAACGAGTAAGGACAATTTAGTTCTTTTAAAAAAAATTTTAAACATGTGTCAAAAAATTTTCTGGCTAAATGTGTTCTCCCGCTTGAACCCAGGACCTTCCGTTCCGAAAGCGAGCGTCATACCAGCCTACTTGTCCTCACTTTGAAAAAATACTGCTACAAATCAGTTACCTTATGCTTGAATGGGTTTTACTCAGTGAAGATTTAATTTGTCAAGCCCAGTTAATTTTCTTTGTTGTTTATAGATCGTATGCGCTTGGCTAAGAAGCTCATAACATTGCCATCCGGAAGTATAACGGACCAACACACAAAACTTTGTGTAACCATGAACTTTTAAAGTGTGGTTGATACAGTTTAGTGAGAATCACTCACAAACCCGGATGGCAAAAAACAATAACAAAGACCTGAGTGACGTCATCTTTGAACTATCTATATAACGTGGTTTTTAAAAAAAATCTATATTTAAATTGTCTTATTTTTCAGTCTTGTTTTTATTTTATTTTTTTATTTTTTTTTCAGGTCCAACAACGAAAATAGCTTTCCAGATAAAGTTTTGTTTGACCTCCACCCAATCCTGGGTTGACATCCCCGAGAACTTTTTATTGATGAATGCTAGTCGGACTTTTGTCATCAGGGTTGATCCACGAGGGTTGCCCGAAGGAGTTCATTATGCTGAGGTATGTTTAGATCAAAAAGACTGGCTGGGGTTCCTGACCTCCCATAGTGGGCAGGGAGCTACTTACTGTGCCTTCTATCCCCCCCCCCCCCCCCCCCCCCCCCCATATCTGTTTTCCAACTTGCTTTCTGTCTTTGTCTTGGAATGAGATTACTTGGTTTTGTCCTGGTCCTGGCTGACAGGGAAACAGTCAAATATATAGTTTTGGGCGATGGAATTTTTTTCCTTGTACATGATCTCTCTGTTAAGCATTGTATTTTGTTTACATGTTGTATATGATTTGTAAACATTTGCGTGTATTCCTCTTCGTAAGGACCTGTGCTTAACGTCAGGATGAGGCATTTAGGTGATGTTAAACTAAGTACTTTGATAGTGTGCTCTTGGAATCTACATCTGTTTCCTATTTGAAGCAATTGCCCTTTGTCTTACCTTTTCTTGGGCATGGGTGCTTTAATTGTAAATCTATAACTTTTTACTAACCCATTTTCTTCCTTTTTTCTGGTGCTGATATGACCTTAATACTTAATGTTTTGCAAGCGCCTATATAAGTGCAATTTTGTTTCTTACTTTTATTTGATATTGTAAAATCCACATTTTTGTTCTTGGCAGGTTCGAGGTTTTGACTCCAGCAATGTACAAAGAGGACCCCTGTTCCGTGTACCGGTGACTGTCGTTGTACCTACATGGTAAGAAGGCGATTCCGTCTAACATGCAATTATTTGTGACATCAGACTTGGCCAGTTTGAACTCCTGCAGCCTTTTGTCATGTTGTCATAAGTGACTGTAGTAAATGCTTCATTATATTCAAATCTTATTAAAACTATTAATCAAAGCTTTTAGGAGTTGTAACTGTATAATCAAAGCATAAGAAATATTACATTTTAACTAAAGTTTTTCAGATAAACTCAACAATACTAGACTCTTGTTGTATCCTATCTATTTAACTTATGGCAAAAGAAACTTTCAATGTCATTTTTTTTTCTCTCAATAATAAACATGAATTATGGGAGAAAAGTCTTTATTTGCTATAAATTGATTGGCCTGTTATGGTCCAATGAGAACCTGGTGTCGTCTCGAGGTAAAAGAAAACTCTTTAATAATATTCATCTTTTCAGTTCCAATAAAATAGATTTTTATTTAGGACTTTTCAATTTAAGCCCTTCAAAAAATAAGTTTATTTATACAAATTAAATGCTGTTTTAAATAATTTCCATATGAAAAATTAATTCCTTTACTGGAAAAAAGTTTGGTCATGGAGTTCACCTTATAGCCTGATCCTGTCACAACCCATGCCATGAAATCTGGAATTGTGAAAATACTAATGGAAATGCTTCGGATGGGAACAATTCAGATAATAATGGACATTTTGGGTACAAACCTTTTGTCTCTCATACGCTGACCTACCCTTATCATTCCTATCACTCTCTACTCACAAACTGACACCTCACTAACGTTTCAGTCATGCTCTTCAACCACCAAAGAATAAAGACGCTACATTTCTTACTACATTTTGTTTTGTTTTATTTGTTTTTCTTTAACCATTTCTTTGTTTATTGTTTTTCTGCCGAAGGGTTTGTACATGAAACGTTCATTGCCTGTACTGTTTCCATCCGAATCCTTTCCATATTCACCTTTTCATTGGAATAAATCAATCAAACTTATAGGTTGGTTATCATAGAGGATTGATTTATTTTCACCTCAAAAATCCACGAAGCAACTCATGCTCATCAAAGAAGGATAAAGTAATTCACAAAACAAAAGAAAAAAAAACCATTCCTGTTAATCCTGATTCATTTTGCCAGTACAGTAATTGTTACAAACCCTTTGAGTAGGACCAATGTCCATAACAACTTGCTTTCCATTAGTTCTGAATTTGACTTGAAAGAAGAAAAAATTTCAGCAGTGGGTAATTCAGAATAAGGCTGTTTTTAAGCATGTTGTGAAGTGCTTATAATTCATCAATGTGTGATTGTGTCTTCCCCACCCCTCCCATTTTCCTTATCATTTCCTTGTTTATTTTTTTCAGTGTGCCTGAGTCTCCATCAAGATCGCCATCATCATCATCATCGACAACATTGTTATATCCATCATCATCAACGTCATCATCATACACAGTGTCCAGCACAGGGATCTCATTCAAGCCAGGCCATATACATCGACGCTTTATTCATGTGCCATTTGGAGCTACTTATGCCAGTAAGATAATGAATGCCCATGGGCTAAAGAACTTTTACGTCCTGGTTAATAACTTAATAAAAAACAAAAATCAATATATTATGGACATTTATATAGCCCATATACATGATTTTGACTTGCTCAATGTGCCAGTTAATCCTTTAGCAAGTCCTCCATCAGGCTGATTCTGAACAAAATTTCAAATTTATAATGTACAGATTGTCTCTCATACCAGCTCTCAAACAATATCCATCTCTACTCATAAGTGATTAAGATTGTTTGAAATTTAATCATTCCTTATAAAGGAAGCTCAAACACAAAGAAATGTTAATAAATAATTTTTTTTCCTTTTAAGTCATCTCTGTGATGTACTGTTATTTTTTCTTTTTAACATATGATTTGTAGACATTTGAGTGTATTCCTTTTAGTGAGATCTTGTGCTGGTGTCTGGGTGAGACTTTTTGGTGCACTGATGGTGTGCTCTTGGAATCTACATGTTCTCTATTTGAACCATTTCCCCTTTCTCTTACTTTTTCCTCAAGTCCTTTTAATTGTACATCTAGAATGTTTTTACTATCCAATTTCTGTCTCAAAGGATGTAAGGAAAGAGTGGTTGGTACCTGTTCTCTTATTGCCACCTATTTAGAAAAGGATAATGTATAATTTTTATTTTTATTCTTTTCATCAAATCATTTTTTTTTTTCATGTTTGAGAGATGATATTTTTTTCCCTTGTAAATCATCTCTCTGTTATGTATTATTATATTCGAAGCTTCGGCATAAGCGGTATATAAATGTACATTTATTATTATTTATTATTATTATTATTATTATTATTATTATTATTATTATTATTATTATTATTATTATTATTAATATTATTGTTATTATTATTACTGCGGGTGGTTGGATGGGAGCATCACCCTTGAATCATATACCTATGATGTTCGCATGGGTGTACGATCCGATAGTGATGTCGTTTCTTCTTCTCTTTACTAGCCTATCCTGCTTCTTTGGTTTGTGATTGTATTTTTGACAGGGATATTTTTTTTTCTCTGTAAATCTTCTGCCTGTTTGTTCTTGGTTATTTATAATTTAGCTTATGATATCTTTAGGTTATGATTTTGATTTACATTTGTACTATTTTTGTTAGATTGCTTGTTTTTTTGTTTCAGCGGTCTCTCATATAACCTCAATTGTGTTGGAAGAGACCTAAAGCAACAAACAAACAAATATTATTATTACTATTATTATTATTATTATTATTATTATTATTATTATTATTATTATTGTTATTATTATTATTATTATTATTATTATTATTATTATTATTGTTATTGTGTTCTCTTTCCTCCAGTTTTAAAATTAGTCTCAAAGGATGTCGAGAAGAGTGGTCGTTACCTGGTTCACATGCTGCAAATAACCCCACAGAACTCTTACAAGAGACACGAGTTCTCAAAGTTCTTTACCATCAGCGATAAAGGAGAGTCCTGCCACGCTTTCCAAGTCATTGTAAGTATACTCTCTCTGTGTGCTGGCAGGATCACATATCATATTTTATTTTGTAAATATACTATATTAGTAGTAGTAGTAGTAGTAGTAGTAGTAGTAGTAGTAGCAGTAGTAAGCCTCACAGTCCGAATGACGCTTGCTGAGAATTGTGTGATTCCGCCATAGTTAGTCGATAAGTATAGCTGCTCTCTCCATCCATGTTGTTAATTGTTTCCATTGGTCACGGTCCTGGGCCAGAGTTTTGAGGCTGTCAAGATCTTGTTGTGACTTTTCTTACGGAGGGCACTGCAGTATTTCTTAGTTCTTCAGGGATTAATTCGGCCTCATCTGAATCTAGAAATTTCTGATATGTAGAGAGATCGTGGTTCAGGGTAGTTACTATTGATGTTCGTGGTCTCCCTACATATTTGTTGCCATGAGGGAAATATTCTGTCATTGCAGTTTGGGCTGGGATGTAATCTTCTCGACGTAAGATGTGACCAAATATACTATATGTATTTAATTTTTAAAAATAAAAAAAGTTACTTTTTTGTATTATTATTTAATTAATTTTTTTCTTTTCTTATATGCATATGAACAAAATTGCTCAGTCTGAGTTATTTGTTGTATATTATGAAGAAGATGGTGTTCAGCAGTGTTGCCAGGTGCCTTTGCAAAAATCCCGCCAACTTTATGCCAGAAATTGGCCAAAATCCGCCAACTTTATCCTACTTCCCCTGTAACATTTGTCCAAAGTCTGCCATTTGATTTAAATCACTTATAATCAACAATCATGTATTGTCTCAGAGTAAAAATTATGTTGCTAAACGCTGCTCACCTATTTACAACTGTTTCCTTTTTAAAGGCATGAAGATTCAGAGTTTTGATTTTGTTTAAGCGGGAGTTAGACTGGCTGATATTGTTTTCACCTTCGTTAATCTTAATTAGGTTATGTAATATAGATCTAGGCCAACAGTACACTCACAATAAATGCTCCTAAAAGTCACTTTAGTGGGGGGGAAAAGAAGAAATAATTAGGACTTGATTGCTATACTTTTATATTTTTTAAAGGGTATACAAATCATCAAAAATCCGTCATCCACCAGCCCATTTTTTCCCTCGCCACACAATGATAAAAATCTGCCAATTTGGTGGAAAAAACGCTGGTATTAAGTCTGTGGATTTGAGACTTTGACAAAAGGTTGTTTTCATAACCTTCAACACAAATTCAATGATATTAAGTTCATTTGAAAAATGTGTATGAATGATTTAGTTTCCGGCAGTTTTCTGAAAAAGCAAAAAAAACAAAAACAAAGAGGAGTAACAAAAATAGAATCACAGGTAAAGTATCTAAATAGATTGAAAAAAAATAATGATTTTTTATTTTAACACTTTTGACACTTTGAGAAGTCCGTAACTAGTTGCAAGTTAATAGGCATTAGAAGTTGGTGATAAAGATTATTAACATACTTTTTTTTTAAATATGCCAGGTCACACATGAATAAAAAGCATATCAAACAAAACTTGTAAATGGTTTTCTCTATCATTTAAAATAGATTGCCTTATTTTATGAGACATTTGACAAATATATTGAATCTTTATGGGTTAGAGTTTTCTTCTTATTTTTTTTTTATTCCCTTTTTTCTTTAAAATTATGGCATAGAAACATCGGTTTTGATATTTTTTCAAAGGATTTCGGCTATATTTTACAAATTACACATCACTAATTCAGCCTACATTCCGGACACACAGTAAATTAAAAGGTTTGAGTCTTAATCATTTATCCCACAATCTTATACTGTTGTCTCTATAGACCCGAGAGCAAGAAATATAAATTGGACATTCAAGAAATAGACAGGCATTGTCAGTTGATTTTCCCTTGTTGGATTTGGATTTGCTTTGGTTTTCATTTTATTCTTTACTTCAAATTGAGAATTCTTGTTTATTTTTTTACTCGTTTTCAAGAGAGAAAGTGAGAACAGTGTCATAATTTGTGAGTAGTAAAAATATGTTTAAAGATAAAATGAATCATCTCTGAGCCATAAAGATTTGAAATAATTCAAACGTAGGTAGTAGAAGATTCATGCTGAAAATCATTTCGGTTTTGTTTGATACCAGATAGGTTGTTGTTATAACACAAAAATTGTAACCAGATTTTAAATTTGGCTTAAATCATATGCAACAATCAGGATCATTTTCAGACATGTACAGAATTCAGGTGAAAACATAGAAATATTTTAAACGTCTTTTCTCACTTTCTATTTATCGTATCGTTATACTTAGATTTATGATGACAACATTAAATTTTATCTAATTTTTTTTTCTTCCATCGCTCATAATGATGAAGGAGATAATAGTAATATAATAATGACGATGATGTCAAATGATAATGACATGTTAATGACATTGTTGTCAGAGCAAATACAGTATGAAGTTTTTCTAGATCAACTATTAAAATTCTTGAAAGGTTTTAAATAGATATAGATGGTAACAAAAGCAAATTTTATATATTAAATAATAATAATAATAATAATAATAATAATAATAATAATAATAATAATAATAATAATAATAATAATGATGATGATGATGATGATGAGAATGATAATAAAAGCAGTATTTTGATATCTGGGCCCTTGTTGAATTGTCGAATACATTTACAAAATTCAAGGGGCTCCTTCCTGGTAGCTCAGTAGGGAGAGCAACTTGCTTCACATGTAAAGGGATCGAGAACGCTCCCTTCTGCAGTTGAGAGTATTTTCTGACCCCTCTGTCTACCCAGCAGTGATTTGGGTAGCTTATTCTAGCGGAAAGTACTTTGCGATAGACTAGTTTCTTCTTATCCAAAGGGTAGCAAGCGATTGCTGCTGTCCATTTCACACAATAGACATTGAAACTCTTGCTCCATGGATCTGCTGGAGTACTTTATCTTTGGACAAGATATTGAATTCTTCTCTGATTTATATTAACTCACTCAACCCTAACACTGACTATATCCGTAATTTACCTGGGTTACTTTTACCCCATAATTTATTACATTTTTCTGAGACAAATTAATTATAGGCGTAGTATCAAAGCTAATGTCTTTAGTTTTTGTATGTCAATGATAGTTGAATAAAACTATCTCTATGTACATCCTCATTTTAATACATTTTGTCCAGTTTCGAAAAGTAGCAAAAAATCTCTAGGATTGAGTGAGTTAAGAATCGTTTTTTTTTTTTGTTTTTTTTAAAACATAAATACAAATGGTTTGTGACAGTTGTAATCTTAATAATAACAACATGCTTTGATTTCCTTTTGGCCAGGGGGATTGTACAATGGAAATGTGTATCGCCAAATGGTGGGCCAGTCTAGGGGAGTTGGCTCTTGATATTCACATCACATTTTACGGGGTACAGCTGTCCACGCAGACTCCTGTCATGGTAAGAAGAATTGGATAATGTTTTTTTGTTTTTTTTTAAAAGCTTTTATATAGTGCAATATCCACTTAACGTGCTCAAAGCGCTTTACAAGGGATCCCTGGTCAACAGCAGCATTTAACATGTAGGATGAGACATGACGCCTGTTAGGCGATATTAGAATTTTTCGGACAAAGACAACGCTGTTAACGGCCAGGTACTCATTTTACACCTGAGTACGGTGAGAGATTGTGAGTAAAGAGTCTTTTCCAAGGACTCAACTATGCGTCGAGCAAGGCTGGAACCCAGGACCTTCCGATCCGAAAGCGAGTGTCATACCACTAGACCACATAGCCGCACAGTTCAGTGATAAAAATATTTCGCAGGTCCGTAGAAGTTCCGATGTAAAATAAAAATTTCTTACATTTTTCTGCTAATTTTTGCAGTGTCAAACACATACCTGCCAAATCTTACGAATTTTAAAAAATTTTTATGATTTTTAGACAAAGTTCAGGGCCTCTTACGAAAATACGAAATTTTATGGAAAATTATGAATTTTAAATTCTCAGTTATGCTTAAATAATGATAATAATAACAAAAATAATGATAATGATGATGATGATGATGATATAAATAACAATATATAATAAAATAATAATAATAATAATAATAATAATAATAATAATAATAATAATATAATATAATAATAATAAATGATGATGATAATAATAACAATAAAAAATTATATCTACAGCACATAAGCATGACGATGTAATGTTGAAGTGATCATCAATGTCAATTTGCTGTTGTTCATATACAATTTCAGAAATTACTAATTTCCATGTCAAATTACTAACAATTGACATAAAAATGACTAAATTTGAAGTTTTCAATTTGGCAGGTCTGTAAACATTTTCCTCTAATAAAAGCTCAGTTAGTTAAATAGTGGATCTGCAGAAAAAATCATCTTCATGTCTTGTATCTTATTTTGACACCTGTGTTCAGTTGCATGAATTTTGATGACGCTCCAATTTCTATGACGTCAGCCTAGACAGGCTGGTATCAAATATCCAGTGATTTTTTATTTTTGGGGGGGGGGGGGGGGGGGGGGGGGGGTTAGTTTTAAAAATTTTCTGTTACATAAGGAAATAATAAGCAGTATAACTAACTTAAAAATCAATTACTAACTTACCCTCAGCAAGGTTGAGTGAGGCTTGAAAATACTTCAAATATACAGGGTGTCCCCCCAAAAAATGTATACACATGAAGAATAATTGTAACCGTGGAATTTAATAACAATTTAATTATTTATGACTTATACAAGAGTAAAAATATTTATAAGTATCATTTTAGTGTTGTTTTTTTTTCGCTGCATTTTAACTACATTTTAAAATAATAATTGCATTTTATTAAATCCCATATTTACAATATTTATTTTGATGTGTATACATTTTTTGGGGACACACTGTATTATGTGCTCTGCCAACAAAACTTCATTTACAACAAAAAATGTATTGAAGGGGAGATCCTCATACTGTTCTATATTTTGAGTCAAACATTTTTTGACCTATCGACCCAAAACAGTATTATAT
This sequence comes from Berghia stephanieae, assembly GCF_034508935.2. Taxonomy (NCBI): domain Eukaryota; kingdom Metazoa; phylum Mollusca; class Gastropoda; order Nudibranchia; family Aeolidiidae; genus Berghia; species Berghia stephanieae. The sequence goes on from NC_088369.1 coordinate 39,850,111, forward strand.
CAGATTGACTTAGATGCTCAAAAGCGAATTTGTTAAAAGAAGTTTTGATGAAGGTTTTATCTTTGAATGAGTGCAATGGATGTAGTTTATGGAAGTGGTAAAGTAGTGACCCATTTTCTGTGATTTTTTAAAATCGCTGTATGCAGATTTATGTGTGTGTGTGTGTTTTTTTTTGCTCTGGGTGGGGTTCCTACCTCCCATAGTGGGCAGGGAGGCACTTACCGTGTCGTCTATCCTCCTTATATCTGTTTTCCAACACGCTTTCTGTCTTTGTCTTGGAATGAGATTACTTGGTTTTGTCCTGGCCCTGGCCAGAGTCCTGGCTGGGAGGGAAACAGTCAAATGCATAGTTATTGTTTTGGGAGGTGATATTTTTTTCCTTGTAAATCATCTCTCTGTTGTGTATTATTATATTTGTTATTTTGAATTTATAATGTACGCATTTGAGTGTATTCCTCTTTGTTGATTTGTGTGCTTGTGTCCGGATGAGACTTATAGGTGATCTCAAACTAAGTACATTGGTGATATGCTCTTGGAATCTACATCTGATCCCTATTTGTTCCCATTCCCCTTTGTCTTACCTTTTCTTGGCTGCTTTAATTGTAATTCTAAAACTTTTTACTATCCCATTTTCTTCTTTTTTTACTGGCGCTGATATGACCTAAATGTGTTGCAAGCACCGTAATACCCTTAAAAACAAACAAACAATGTCTTTTTGCTTATTAATATCTTTCCATTTCCCAGCATGGTGGTGAGGGTGTTGCCCGTTTTGATGTTTTGTCCCCTCTCAAGTCAGAAGATGTCGCCCCCAGTGTTTCCCTAACGACTGCCGTCTGCCCGCTCAGGTTGGTTCCGTGGTAGAGTAGATTAATTAAAGTATTTATCCCATAATGACATTCTCAGAAAGTAAGAAGAGCCTTTGGAATGCTCAGAAATACCTGGAAATCTAGGAAAATCACCACCAAAACAAAGCTATGTCTCTTCAAAACAAATGTTCTATCTGTTCTCCTTTATGGGTCTGAATCATGGAAATTGACAGGCACCATCTCTAACAAACTAAACGCATTCCAAAACAAAAGCCTAAGAAGGATCTTGATGATATTCTGGCCATAAGTAATTTCAAAACAAAGAACTGGCTAAACGCACCAAAATTGAACCAGTATCTGAAGCTGTAAAGAGGAGAAGGTGGAAATGGACTGGACACGTCCTCAGAATGGCTCTGTGTGCCATTCCAAGGATAGCCCTCAGGTGGATCCCACAGGGAACGAGAAGAAGGGGCTGCCCACTCGCTGGAGACATGGAGGAGGAGCATCGAAAGAGAATTAAAAACTAGTCATTGGTCTTGGGGACAGATGATAAAAATGGCCTCCAACTAAGAAAGATGGCATTCCACCATGTCAGCCTTATGTGCTGATCAAGCACCAAGAAGATAAGTAAAAAACAAAAAAAAGTAAAATAGTCTCAGAAAGTCACAACGGCAATCAGAACATGATACAACATAGGCATCAAAGTAGAATCCATACAGTAAAGAGATGCACTTTGAGTGGAGATCTGAAAGTTTCGAGGGAATCGACAGTAATTTGAGGAGGAAGAGAGATAGAGAGAGCTCTGAACATTTCTCAACTTCTGTAGACATTCTGTTCTAGGTTTTAAATAAAAATTATTTTGTTATAATTTGATCAGAGATTTCTGTTGCGACTTTTATTGGGTGCATATTTTTTGCATAGAAGCTCTTTTCTAAAGAGGAAGCCAATGCAGATTATGATTCAGATAGATTGTCGATGTTAAATTACCCTATTTTTTGATAAACAAAAGTGAATATAACAGCTTAAAAAAAGAACAAAATACCAAACACGGAACGTTTCGCAGTCAAAACCCTTCTTCAGCCAACAAAAAAAAACAAACAAAGACATAAATACATTACTAAATTCCAAATAGACGACAGAGATATTTTTAGGTCCTCTCTGTAGAGTCGCTGATCACCACACACACTTTTGTCACTAAGTGACATTCTCTGATTTGAGCAACTAAGCACCCAATACTTTACTCATCCTTGATGTTGAATGTAATATCATGTTGGTATTGTGCGGCTATGTGGTATTGTGGTATGACACTCGCTTTCGGATTGGAAGGTCCTGGGTTCGAGCCCTGCTCGGCACATAGTTCAGTCTTTGGAGAAGGCTCTTTACTCACATTCTCTCACTGTACTGAGGTGTAAAATGAGTACCTGGCCGTTAAGAAAGTTGTCTCTGTCCCCGAAAAAAATTGTAATACCGCCTAACAGGTGTCATGTCCTGTCCTAAATGTTGCTGTTGGCCAGGGACCTATTGTAAAGTGCTTTGAGCACGCAATATAAAAGCTAGTTTATATAAAATCTCATTTAATTTATCCTGTTGGTATTTTGTTTGTTATATCCTTTAGACCTTCAGACTATAAGTTGAAGTGTTTGTCGCCAGAGAGGGATCAACTGAAGGATGGAAGACAGATCCATGCCATAGAACTGACCTACAATTTCAATCTTGTAAGTGTCTGAAGTCTAGTTTGTTTGTTTGTATGTTTTTTCCCTTTTCAACAAAACACGATGAAGTTTGATAATCAAATTTTTTTTTAAGTTCATTCTTAATTAATTTTTTAAAAATCACTTTTATGAAAAAAAAAAAATCTTTCTTTATGAAGGTTAGTGGATCATTTATTTATTTGTTAAAATTTTTTTTTTGAATCAATTTTATCTATCTATTTATTGTTTGCTTTTGTATCATTAAATTTTTTTTTTTTTTCATGATTTATCAGCAAGTTCCCAAAATCAACCTCGATTGACAAGTGATGCACAAGAAAGGTCAGATCTGACCACTTACATCACCAACAATTACTACTAAGAAACCTGGGTGGGGTTCCTGACCTCCCATAGTAGGCATGGAGGCACTTACTGTGTCTTTTATCCCCTTGTATCTGTTTTCTATCTTGCTTTCTGTCTTTGTCTTGGAATGAGATTACTTGGTTTTGTCCTGGCTGGGAGGGAAACAGTCAAATGTATAGTTATTGTTTTGGGAGATGATATTTTTTTTTCCCTTGTAAATCATCTCTCTTTTATGTATTATTATATTTGTTATTTTGAATGTATAATATTAGCATTTGAGTGTATTCCTCTTTGTTGGATTTTGTTCTCGTGTCCAGATGAGACTTATAGGTGATCTCAAACTAAGTACATTGGTGGTATGCTCTTGGAATCTGCATCTGATCCCTATTTGTTCCCAGTTCCCTTTTGTCCTACTCTTGGGTACTTTAATTGTAATTCTAGAACTTTTTACTATCCCATTTTCTTCCTTTTTACTGATGCTGATATGACCTAAATGTGTTGCAGGTGCCGCAAAACCCTTAAAAAAACAAAACAAAAAAAATTGCTTATAAAATAAATAATAAAATAAATTGGTATTCAATCTCAGCATAAATCAACGGACGTGAAGGCAGACTGTGCCCTGCTGAGCAACCACCTGTACGAATCAGAGTTTGAGAGTCAGTTGTGGATTATCTACGACGGCAACAAGAAGTACATTGTGGCTGGAGATGCTTATCCAACCCAGGTAAGCGCACTCACTGCATTGGGCCTCATTATATATATTACTGCTATTGCTTTTGTTTGTTGTTTTTTTGTGTGTTTTTTTTTGTTTTTTGTTTTTTTTGTTTTGTTTTTTTCTTTCTATTTTGTTGATTTTTAGTTTATGGTTTTAAAAAAGAAAAAAAAAAGTCATTGAAAAAAAAAAGTTTCTTTCTTGTTCAAGAAAAAAAATATATAAACAACTACGTAGGTATGCGGCATCATTCACTTTGCCTGGAGCAAGAATTCTGCAATTGTGTTAGATTTATGATCAAAATGTATTGTGTTAGATTTGTGATCAAAATGTATTGTGTTAGATTTATGATCAAAATGTATTGTGTTAGATTTATGATCAAAATGTTAAAAAGAGAGGGAATGGCATTGTTCCTACATGCATGGGAAAGTAATTAAGTAAACGTGTGGCTATGTGTTCTTGTGGTATGATACTCGCTTTCAGATCGGAAGGTCCTGGGTTCGAGCCTAGCTCGGAGCGTAGTTGAGTCCTTGGAAAAGGCTCCTTACTCACATTCTCTCACCGTATGCAGGTGTAAAATAAGTACCTGGCCGTTCACACTGTTGTCTCTGTCGAAACAGGCGTCATGTCCCGTCTTAAATGCTAATTGTTGCTGTTGGCCAGGGACCCCTTGTAAAGCGCTTTGAGCACATTTAGTGGATATTGCGCTGTATAAAAGCTCAGGTTTTTTTTTTTGATGATGATGCCAATCATTATCACAATGCATTGTCTTTTTTCCTTGTCTTTTTCATTTTTTCTTTTTTTACATGTTTCCTTCATCTCTTGCTTGTGCGGAAATTCTTAACTCAAAAGTACGTCAGCAAGTTGGAGAAGAACAACTTCACCGTCCTCTTGCAAGTCCGGCATGAAAACCGTGAGAAGCTGGAGAAGCTGAAGGACACCATCCTGCTCATCCACATGAAGCTGGCGTCTGCCATTTCCCTGGACGTCCACCCTTCGTGGCTGGAAGCCGTCAACGGTGGGAAGAAGATTTCTACCTTCTGTGCTCAGAGAGGCCAGAGACACCCTTGCTTCCTGAGCCAGCCTGCTGAGGACAAGTGAGTTTTTTCTTCTCTCTTTCCCTTCATTATATTATCTCTTTCTTCCTCTCTTTTCTTTTTTTTTTTTTTTTTTTAACTCTTTCTTTCTTTCTTTCTTTCTTTCTTTCTTTCTTTCTTTCTTTCTTTCTTTCTTTCTTTCTTTCTTTCTCTTTAATCTTTCTTTTCATTCTTTTCAAGCAATATTTAGATATACCTTTGTTTTTAATGTTTGGAAATTGTTCATTGATTGTAAAAATGATCATGGAAAGTCAACCATAAACTCTTGGTCAGCAGCTCCAGTATGATTCTATCTTGCATTGTTTTGATTATGATTAGACTTGATTAAAACGTTATTGTTTTCCACGAGATAGGTTGAATGAGATATTGTGTTTATATTTGAAGAATGATTATTATTTTTTTTATTTCTTACTGTGAATCGTGTCTGTTAGGTATTTAGTTTTATCATTAGAAATGATGAGTGTCACAGCCTTTTGGTGTGGCATTTGTGTAAGACTTTGGGGGTTGCCTCACACCAAGCACAAGGATAGACTACCAGTAGTTTCTACATTTATGAACTATTGTGTGGTGTATTGTAGATTGCTAATGATAATTTGTTAAGTAGAAAACGTCAACAATAGTCAGCCATTTTGGAATCGAAGTGATTCTTTTTATTCTTGAAATAACGTAATCGAATACTGATATTTGGGTACTCAGGTATCCCACAATCTCCCCCTTAAAAAAAATTAGATGATGTAAAAAAAAAAATGAGCTATTATACTTTCGCTCGTTTTGGTTTACATAATGGTTCATTCATTCTTACATTTGTTTTATACAGCTTAAATGATTAATTAAGTAAATGAGAAAAAAAAAAATAAAATAATGTTTGCATACGAGGGAAAAAAAATTATCTCTTATATCAATGATGAGTAAGAAAAAGTGTTTCTTCTGTGTAGTACTAAACTAGTTGAAGTGGTCAACAGTTCATAATGATAAAAGAAAACACAGTAATGGACTCTAATAGTCTTAACTAGTGTCTACTTCATGCGGCTGTGTAGATGCAAAGTGTTTTTATGTTTGTGGTCGCAACGTCACAAATATTTCTTCCAATATTATAGTCAAGCTTAAGGCTTATAAATGGCCCTGCCTACAGTGTGAATTTGTTTGGTTTTCTCACGTTGCGACCACTTCTCGTAGTGTAAGGTGCACTTGTAGTGTTGTGATTGTTTTGAGATTGCGTTCTCTGTGACATGTTGTCAGAGAGACTTAGAGAATTTGGGAATTCTCTATGGGTGAGGGCGGGACCTCGACCTGTGACCGCGTAGAATTTGGATCTCGGTCATTCGCTGGGGTTGTTTGAACCATGGTTGGTATCTCAGCCGTTCTGAAGTTTGGGACGATGTCCAATAGTGGTGCCGGTGCTGGTTTGCTTGTGATTGCAGGGGTGTTTGTGTGAACAATTTGGTCGGAGTGTCGTCTCCATATGGCTCCGGGAGCTGTTTTGACTTCAAAGGTGCGTGTTCCCGTTTGGGCATGTATTACGCCGTGTTGCCATCGTTGGTGTCCGCGGTAGTCTCGGACCAGGACGTTGTCTCCGTTGTCGAAGTTCCTGGTGTTGGCAGAAGAGTGAGTACGAAGCTGACGGTCTTGACATGAAGATACTCTTGTATGAATGCTTGGTCGAATGATGTCTAGGTGAGTTCGCAGATGTCTGCCAAACATAAGTGATGCTGGGCTCTCGTTTGTTGTGGTGTGTGGTGCATTCCTATAAGCAAACAGGAATCTTGCCAGTTTGGTGTGGATGGTACCCTTCTCATCTTTTGAAGCTTTCATAGCTTGTTTGAAAGTTTGGACCATTCGCTCAGCCAGCCCATTGGTTGCTGGGTGGTAGGGTGTGCTAAGGGTGTGCTTGATTCCATTGACCTTTGTGAAGGATTTGAATTCATTGGATGTGAACTGCACACCGTTGTCAGATACGAGCTGTTCAGGTAAACCAAATCTTGCAAAAAGATTGCTCAATATATTGATTGTTGAAATGGATGTGGCGTTGGATGTCGGTATTATTTCGGCCCATTTGGAATGGGCATCGACGATCACTAGAAACATTAATCCCATGAATGGTCCCGCGAAGTCTATTTGAATTCTTTGCCATGGCTTGTCGGGCCAGTGCCATGGGTGAAGAGGAGCTTTCGGTGGATCAGGTTGAACTGAAGCACAACCAGGGCACCCTTTTGTAGTTGCCTCGATTTGTTTGTCAATAGCAGGCCACCAGAAGTATCCCCTAGCCAAGTTTTTCATTTTGACTATACCAATGTGTCCTTCATGAAGAACACTTAAGATTTTTGCATGCAGTTTTTGTGGAGGGATGAGTCTATATCCCAAAAGAGACAGTTTTGTTGCACTGACAGTTCGTTTTGTTTGTTGAAGTAAGGTTTCAGTTCTTCGTTGACTGTGTTTGGCCATCTGTCAGTTTGGACGTAATGTATGACTTGTGACAGTGTTTTGTCGTGGCGTGATTCTTTGGCAACGTTTGCTGCGTTGACTGGTAAGGACTCTATTACTTCTGTATAGAATAGTTCATCTGCTAAATCGGCCTCTTGACTTGAGTTTGTGGTGGGTAAAGGCAATCGTGAAAATCCGTCTGCATTAGCGTTTGACTTGGAGTTCCTGTATTCGATTGAGTAGTCGAAGGCTGAAAGGAAAATTGCATATCTCTGTTGTCTGGCTGCAGACATTGCAGGGACTGGTTTTGTGGGCGAGAAGATGTATTTGAGTGGCTGATGGTCAGTGATTAGTGTAAAGTGCCTGCCACATACATAATTGAAGAACTTTTTAACACCCCACGTGATAGCTAGAGCTTCTCTGTCTAGTTGGGAGTAATTCTGTTCTGCCTTATTGAGAGTTCTTGAGGCGTATGCAATAGGTCTTTCGTCGCCTTCTGGTGTGATGTGCGAGAGAACGCAGCCGATGCCGTATGGTGAAGCGTCACAGGCGAGTCGCAATGGTCGATCGGGGTCGTAGCGCATGAGGACTTTGTCCGAAGCGATCATTGTTTTTATTTGAATGAAAGCATGATCAGCTTCAGTTGACCATTCAAATTTTGTGTTATCCTGTAGAAGATTGTACAGTGGCTTCGCAATTTGAGCCACATTTTCCAGCCACTTGTGGTAATAATTTACAAGCCCGAGGAATGATCTGAGTTGTGTTTTGTTTGTTGGCTGTGGTGCGTCGATGATGGCCTTGACCTTGTTTTCGGTTTTGTGCAAGCCATTTTTGGTTATTTTGACACCGCAAAAGATAACTTCGTCTTGGAAGAATTGGCATTTTTCAAGATTGACCTTCAGTCCATACTCTTGAAGTCTAGCTAGGACTAGTAGCAGATTTTGCCAGTGTTCATCGTTTGTTTTCCCTGTGACTATCATGTCATCTTGGTTGCATTGAACTCCGGGTGTTCCCTGGAGGATTGTGTCTATTGTCTTTTGCCAAATTGCTGGTGACGAAGAAATACCAAACGCTAAACGGTTGAAGGAATACAGTCCTTTTGACGTGTTGATTGTTGTTACTTTTTGTGATGCACTGTCTAAAGGGAGCTGAAGGTATGCTTGTCTCAGATCAATTTTAGAGAATGTTTGACCTTGTTCCAAAGTAGCTAACATGTCTTCCATTTTTGGCATTGTGTATTGCTCTGTGTTAAGTGCTGGGTTGACTGTTACCTTGAAGTCACCACATATTCTCACTGTTCCATTGCTTTTCAATACGGGTACGATGGGTGTGGCCCAATCCGAGGTTGCAATTTTTGTGATTATCCCTTGTTCTTCTAAGTTGTCTAGTTCTTTCTCAACTTTTTGTTTTAAGGCGTACGGCACTGGTCTGGCTTTGTGGAATTTGGGAACGGCTCCCTCTTTTAGATGAAGTGTTGCCTCTATTCCTTTTATTTTTCCAATTCCATCTGAAAATATATCTTGAAACTGAGCTTTCAATTTTTCTGTATTGAATCTATCTTTAGGTGTCGTCATCTGATGTATGCTTTGCCAGTTCAGTTTTATAGCGGCCAACCAGTTTCTTCCCAAAATAGGATTGCTGCCTTTGTCAAGTATAAGGAGTGGAAGTATTTTCTTCTGATTGTTGAGTTCTACATGAACTGAAATTTTTCCCAGTGGAATAATGGTTTCACCTGTGTATGTTTTCAGACGAACAGCTGTCTTTTCCAAATTTGGGAAGGTTTTGAATGTTTTTGTGAAGTCCCTCTTCGTCATCACTGAAACAGCAGATCCTGTGTCAACTTCCATTTTTGTAGGAATATTATTGATTTGCAAGTCTACCTTTATTTTTGGTGTGTTTCCTTCCATGTGAAACATTTCCAGTGTAAAATTATCTTCGGAATCATTGTCTTCATCTAGCTCGTGAACTTGTCGGGATTGTGAGGTTCTGTCTCCTCCTCTCCTCTGTTGTTGGCTGCCCTTCCTGGCCTGACACACTCTCTGAATGTGTCCTTGTTTGTTGCATGACTTACACACTGCATCACGGAGGTAGCAGTCGGCTCTCCTGTGGTTATTTTTCCCACATGATTGGCACGGTGGGTATGTTTGTGAGTTATGTCTTCTGTTAGAAGGTAAAGGCTGATTTGTTTTTATAATGTTGAGATCAGCTGTTGATTTGCCGGATGTTGTTGTGTGGATTTCCGCTGCATCTCGCTGGGCAGTTTCCATTGCAAGTGCCAAAGCTGTTGCAGATTCTAAAGTGAGATTTGGCTCTTGCAAGAGTCTCTTTTGTATGGTTTCATCGCGTATTCCGCAAACAAATCTGTCACGCAGAGACATTTTTAAATTGTCTCCGAATTTGCAGTGTTCAGCCAACCGTTTTATGGATGCTAAAAAATCAGGAAGCGATTCGTCCATCGCTTGACTGCGTTTATGAAACTTGAATCTTTCAACTATCTCAAGTGGAGGGGGGCAGTAATGGTTGGACAGCAGTTTGCAAAGTTCTTCATAACTTTTACTAAAGGGAAGGTCGGGTGACGTCAAACATCGTAGTGTGTTGTACGTTTTAGCCCCGATGGATGATAGCAGAGTTGCTGTTTGTTTCTGTTCGGCAATGTCGTTTGCAACAAAAAACGCATCCAGTCTTTCTTTATAGTTTGTGAAGGACTCTAGTCCTTCGTTGAAGGTGTCGGGTCTTGGCATGTTGGTATGTACACGTACAAGACTGGAGAATGCAAGCTCAATAGTTGGTAGTAGTCTGTCAATAGATTATAGTTTTATGGCTTGGTAGAATGAAAATACATGTAAACGTTATTGCACTTATCTGGGTTCTAGATGCTCGTCGCCATTTGTAGTGTATTGTAGATTGCTAATGATAATTTGTTAAGTAGAAAACGTCAACAATAGTCAGCCATTTTGGAATCGAAGTGATTCTTTTTATTCTTGAAATAACGTAATCGAATACTGATATTTGGGTACTCAGGTATCCCACAATTGCCCTTGTCTAACCATTTCTTAGGGCCCCCAAATTCCAAAATGTATCAGTTCTTTTGTGTCACCATTTTCTTAAACATTGAAAGGCTATATTGGTGTTATAAGGGTTTTCACACTTTTTATTAAATTCAACTAAACCAAAGTAAATAATATTAAGCGAATTGTCATTTTTTAGTAATATCATATACATAGATTATACATTTAAGATTTAAACAAACTGAAATAGAAAGGAAATATATTTGTTAGGAATTGTAAAGGAGCAAGTTTGATCATTTTTTTTATTTCAAAATTATTGTTGTTTGTTACACATTGTTTAGATCTTTATTTTTCTATTATTTTTTATTTTTTTTGTTTTTTTGTTTTTTTAATTTGTTTTTGTTTTTCTCCCAGGAAACTCCTGTATTGGTGTTTTTTTTTTTTTCATTTTTATTTTTACCCAGAAGCTACTGAAGCATCAAGCATTCATTTTATGTCATACATCAAAGTAATAAAAGTTAACCACTCACCGTTATCTCTAGGTTCCCCAAAGGTTGTGGCCCTGGTTGGTTTTTCACTGGAAGTTTCTCCTTGGTCAAAGAAGAGCCAGCTAAGTCTAAGGTAAGCTGCAACTGGGGATATCATATAAAGTAAAATTATATTTCATACGCGCTTTTTTTTAATGTAATCTAATTAACCAGTAGATTTTTGACCAATCAAAACATGGAATTTGTGGCACACCTTCACATGTGCTCGGACAAACATAGTCGGTTGTTTATAAACAATAACATGAATGAAATCGACCTCTCTCTGATCATTGTTATTGTTTTTATACCGCCAAATGGGTGACTAGTTATCACACGATTTTCTCAATCATATTTTAATGTTTAAGTTTACACATGATTTTCTGTGTTGGTTCTAATGATCAAGCAGCAGAACAGTGGCTATTTTATTTAGATACATACCATCGATAGTAAAACGTGTGTAGTTTGCTATGTTTACCAATCACTGTCATTGTTTACATTATGACGACTGCCCGAGAGGCGTGGTTATCTAAGTGTCTATAATGCTACACCAGTAGTGTTTAATTCATTGTTTCTTTTATATGTAACCGAAAACCAGCAACGCATTGCCTCAGCCATGTCGAGATCGGGTGCAAGTACAAATTACTATATTATATTATTTCCCTCCTTTACTAGATGACTGTCCCCTTCCACCTAATATTGTCACTCCAGTAGTGTTTAATTCATTGTTTCTTCTAAATGTAAACGTTAACTAGCAACGCATTGCCCCAGCCATGTCCAGTTCAAGTGCAAGCACTAATTAATATATTGTATTATATCCCTATATATATATATATTATATTATTTCCCTCTTTTACGATGACTGTCCCCTTCCACCTAATATTGTCACTCCAGTAGTGTTTAATTCATTGTTTCTTCTAAATGTAAACGTTAACTAGCAACGCATTGCCCCAGCCATGTCCAGTTCAAGTGCAAGCACTAATTAATATATTGTATTATATCCCTATATATATATATATATTATATTATTTCCCTCTTTTACGATGACTGTCCCCTTCCACCTAATATTGTCACTCCAGTAGTGTTTAATTCATTGTTTCTTCTAAATGTAACCGTTAACTAGCAACACATTGCCCCAGTCATGTCGAGTTAAAGTGCAAGCACTAATTAATATATTGTACTATTTTCCCTTTTTACTAGATGACTCTCCCCTTCCAATATTTCGTGTCGGAGATGCAGGCCAAAGGAGGCAAGGGAGGCAATGGGAGTAAAAAGAGAGATAAAGAGTCTTCCACAGCCTCCTCCAATTCTTCGAGCAACCTCAAGGACGGTGAAGGCCTGTTCTCTCTGGACAGTATGGAGGAGGCTCTCAGAGATACCAAGATCGGATGGCTGTCCAAGTGAGCTTCCATTGGAAAATTAAATTAAAAAAAAAAAAAAGAAATAGAATGTTAGGCCAGTGATATTTTATGATTATATTTAACTCTTTCAGTTCTGAGGCTATATTCGCATTTCCGTCACAAAATGGCTGACACCTGATTGAGGCAGCATGAGAATGACAAGCTAAGACGAAGAGACATTCGAATTCGGCGCAAAATCTCAATTAAAATGCGCTCTAGGGCCAGCTGAATGTTCTGATGAAAGAAATGATACCATTGGTTCAATTTATAGTACTTTTGTTGAAAGTAGGATTTGATTACATTATTGTTTTTGCCTTTCAAAAACGGCTGACTCTGCGGCCATTGGCCAGTAGAACAGATTCTGCTCTGGCCGCACAGTGCAGCCAATGGTACTGAAAGAATTTAGAAAGGGGTAGGATTATGAATAATATTTGCAAATCTGATAAAACAATAGGAATTGTGGGCTTTTATGTGTAAAGTAAATTAGGATGTTGGTAGAAGATAATGACGAGGAGACTTCAAATAACAAAAACATTCACTTTTCAAGTATGGAAAAGGAAAGGAAAAAATATATGAAAAAGCTAAAATCAAAAATTGGATTTGAATTGAAAAATAATGGTAATAATCAGATGATACAGTCCAGTGCTGATGGTTTTCCTTGGATCCGCGGAAATCTGCGATTTTGGAGTACAGAGGAGGAATTTCCTCCTTTTAAAAATTACATTTTCTCGAAACAATGAGTTGATGTCTGGTGGAACACACAGGTGCAAGTATCAATGATAGTCTATCATCTCAATTGCTCTAAAAGTGGGGTTTAGTGCAGTAAAAATGGGGCTTAAAGGCAATCGTTCAACATTTTCCTACTTTTTCACTTTTTGTCACCATCAGCACTGATGATATGTCATTGATGTTATAGAGAATATTTTGAGAATTTTTCCATTGCAGTCTGTAAATTACGAGACTAGAAAATATATAATATTAATTTTTAAAAAATATAAATATTATTAAATATTATTTTTTGTAATGGTGGATTTACAATTTTGATTTTTAGTTAAATCTGGAGACCTTTGTAAATGATCTCGTTCTCGTGTTTGAATTGAATGCTTACAAATGTCTTGAGATTTTTAGTCGAATTTGGAGAGCTTTGTAAATGATCTCGTTCTCGTGTTTGAATTGAATGCTGACAAATGTCTTGAGATTTTTAGTTGAATTTGGAGAGCTTTGTAAATGATCTCGTTCCCGTGTTTGAATTGAATGCTTACAAATGTCTTGAGATTTTTAGTTGAATTTGGAGAGCTTTGTAAATGATCTCGTTCTCGTGTTTGAATTGAATGCTTACAAATGTCTTGAGATTTTTAGTTGAATTTGGAGAGCTTTGTAAATGATCTCGTTCTCGTGTTTGAATTGAATGCTTGCAAATGTCTTGAGATTTTTAGTTGAATTTGGAGAGCTTTGTAAATGATCTCGTTCTCGTGTTTGAATTGAATGCTGACAAATGTCTTGAGATTTTTAGTTGAATTTGGAGAGCTTTGTAAATGATCTCGTTCCCGTGTTTGAATTGAATGCTTACAAATGTCTTGAGATTTTTAGTTGAATTTGGAGAGCTTTGTAAATGATCTCGTTCTCGTGTTTGAATTGAATGCTTACAAATGTCTTGAGATTTTTAGTTGAATTTGGAGAGCTTTGTAAATGATCTCGTTCTCGTGTTTGAATTGAATGCTTGCAAATGTCTTGAGATTTTTAGTTGAATTTGGAGAGCTTTGTAAATGATCTCGTTCTCGTGTTTGAATTGAATGCTTACAAATGTCTTGAGATTTTTAGTTGAATTTGGAGAGCTTTGTAAATGATCTCGTTCCCGTGTTTGAATTGAATGCTTACAAATGTCTTGAGAATTTTAGTTGAATTTGGAGAGCTTTGTAAATGATCTCGTTCTCGTGTTTGAATTGAATGCTTACAAATGTCTTGAGATTTTTAGTTGAATTTGGAGAGCTTTGTAAATGATCTCGTTCTCGTGTTTGAATTGAATGCTTGTCTTTAAAATTGAGAGGCTGAGTGGCACCAAAAAAATAGCAGCCATATGCAGCAATAGCTGTGGCAAAGGGTGCACTAAATCACTACTTTGAGTAATAAGTTCTATACTAATCGTTGTTTTCAGACCTCCAGTTTCCGCCACAGAGTCGTTGTATAAGGAACTGAGAGAGAAATACCCGACACATGTCCCTACCTTGATGGCCAAGATTACGGCTTTGGAAGCTGACAAAGAAATGGTAAACTAATTGATTAACCTCTCTGTGAAATGTTACTTTTAATCATTAAATTTTATTTGTTTGAATGATTCATTACGACGCAACCTACACATTTCTCATCCTGATTTATTTTTTTACTTTCACAAAATTTAAAGAAAGGTTTTATTTCCCGTTTATCAGAAGTTTAAATAAACGAAAGTCCTTCAGACAGCAGCATTTGCTTGCACCCCTCTGTATCACTAATCTATTGCAAAGTACTTTTTGCCAGACCTAAGAGACTCAGCCATCCAGTCACCGCTGAATGACAGTGGTCAGAAAAAAAAAAATCTGTGCTGCAACTTGCACAGTTATTGGGCCCCATTGCTTGTGAACACATAGCTGCCAACCAGTACGATAAAATCGTACTTAGTACGATTTGGCCAATCCAGAAAAAAAAAAAAAGAAGAAAATTTGATAAAAATTATCTTGGGAGAAAATTTTCGCCACAAAGGAGGCTGTTAAGCCCAAGCCTCAGTAATCTGCTTCTGTCACCACCTCCCCATCACTTATGCCAACCCAGTATGATGATAAAGGTAAGCTTCTCTCAGTATTACTGTTCTGACCATTCTAGTACTTTAGTACATTAATAAATATGCCATTTTAAGACATGAATTGGGCGTCCGCGCCGCACCGTGTATAATAATACGTTTTTGCATTTTGAAAAGTTGGCAGCTATGTGAACAGACAGTGCTCTATTTGAACTATCAGGATCTCCACGTAGCACAACATACTGACATATTATTTTTCACCCGACTAATTTTTTTCCCTGGGTGGGGATCCTGACCTCCCATAGTGGGCAGGGAGGTACATGCTGTGTCTTCTATCCCACCATACCCGTTTTCCAATTGTTTTCTGTCGTTGTCTTGGAGTGAGATTACTTGGTTTTGTGCTGACTCTGGCTGGAGTTCCTTGGCTGGGAGGGAAACAGTCAAATGCATAGTTATTGTTTTGGGAGATGATATTTTTTTCCTTGTAAATCATCTCTCTGTTATGTATTATTATGTTTGTTATTTTTAATGTATAATGTAAGCATTTGAGTGTATTCCTCTTTGTTGGATTTTGTGCTTGTGTCAGGATGAGACTTATAGGTGATCTCAAGCTAAGTACATTGGTGGTAAGCTCTTGGAATCTACATCTGATCCCTATTTGTTCCCAGTTCCCCTTTGTCTTCCTTTCTCTTGGGTGCTTTAATTGTAATTCTAGAACTTTTTACTATCCCATTTTCTTCCTTTTTACTGGCGCTGATATGACCTTAATGTGTTGCAAGTGCCGTAAAACCCTTAAAAACAAGCTAGCATCCAATCACCTCTGAGTGGACAGAGAGGTCACTAAAAATATCTATGCTGCAACTTGCAGTTATTGGCCCCATTGTGTGTGAGCAGACACAGCTCTATTTGAACTATCAGGATCTCCACGTAACGCAACATACTGACACATTATTTTTCACCCGACTAATTTTTTGACAGTCCAAGAAAGAGCAGCTGACTAGTATATACAACACAGCTAAAGAAGCCATCTCACTCGTAGACTGTGACAGTTTATTGGTGTACTACGGAATGAAGACGGACGGTCGCCCCGATGCCTCCAGCATCAAAACGTGAGTCTGAATAGGGAATGAGATTAACGGAAGAGTAGTGTCCCTTGATTGGACGTCACCTTACAGAGAGAACTTCAATATGGTTTTGCGCATGTGTCTCTCTCGTCCTCGCTTTCGGTGAAGTGTCTCATGCTGTAAGTCTGAATAGGGAATGAGGTTAACGGAAGAGTAGTGTCCCTTGATTGGACGTCACCTTACAGAGAGAACGTCAATATGGTTTTGCGCATGTGTCTCTCTCGTCCTCGCTTTCGGTGAAGTGTCTCATGCCGTAAGTCTGAATAGGGAATGAGGTTAACGGAAGAGTAGCGTCCCTTGATTGGACGTCACCTTACAGAGAGAACGTCAATATGGTTTTGCGCATGTGTCTCTCTCGTCCTCACTTTCGGTGAAGTGTCTCATGCCGTAAGTCTGAATAGGGAATGAGATTAACGGAAGAGTAGCGTCCCTTGATTGGACGTCACCTTACAGAAAGAACTTCAATATGGTTTTGCGCATGCTTCTCTCTCGTCCTCGCTTTCGGTGAAGTGTCTCATACCGCTTTCACCGGAAGCGAGGACAAGAGACGCATGCGCAAAACCATATTGACGTTCTGTCTCTAATAACTTCTCCGCCAGTGACGTCCAATCAAGGGACGCTACTCTTCCGCTAATCTCATTCCCTATAGGGTCTTTCATACTAGTCTGAGCCAGTGATCAGCTTGGCTTTGGCCCCTCTTGTCCATTTACAATGATGAAGAAATTAGACTGAATGGATCTAGTCTAATGTTAATCATTTTTGTGTGTGGCAATATAGGAAAGCCATGCGTACTTGTCAGAAAATTGTAATGGGGAATGTTGTCATTATTTACTTCTAGTTTACAATTCTTTCTTTTAATTTTACCATTTACCTCAGTTTGATTTGCTTTCTTAGTAATCAGTATGTCTGGCTGAGTAAATTGATCAACAATCCATATAGTTACACAATTATATCATACATCATACATATTACACATCTTCTATTTCTATTGTATACAATCTTGTTATTGTCTGATAAATCTAAAGCTTGTCTCTTATTTGGATTTGTTTTGTTTAGTTTGATAGTTTATTTTATTTTCTACTTTTCACCTTTGAACCAATTGAAGACTGGTTTTCCAAAACTCCTAACTCTGTTTTTTTTCCCATTTTGAGTTATTGAGGATTATTTTCCCTTAAAATTTCTCATTTGGTTTGGTATTTTATCACATTTAAACATCAAATTCACACAAATCTAGGGAAATTCTTGTGTCAATCGATGCTCAAAACGAACTTTACCGTTTCAATTTATTTCATGGAAGGAAAATCTCAAAAAGTAGAAAAATTGACTTAACGAGTTTTGGAAACCCAGAATTCAATTGTAAAGCCCTCACACTACATAAAATAATCTCTCTCATCACAATACAGCTCACAAGCAATCATTTTTTACTTGAACCAATCCACCAGATATAGAGATGATATGCTCATATTTGATCGTAGCAAGGGATTGAGATCAAAGCATATTTGTCACTTAAACAATCTTAGGTTCGAGCCCGGCTTCCGATGGTTTTGCTTCTTTGTTCCATGACCAATATTATTGAATCCCAAATTTCTCTCTTGGACAACACGGGTGATTCTTGTTAACGTCTCATAATTGTTTGATTTATTGTCCGTATTTCTATATGGAATTTGTAAACATAAATGAGCTATTATATAGTGCAATCTCCACTAAACATGCTCAAAGCGCTTTACAAGGGGTCCCTGTCCAATAGCAACATTTAACATTTAGGACAAGACATGACGCCTGTTGGGCGATATTATAATTATTTTCGGACAGAGACAACGCTGTTAACGACCAGGTGCTCATTTTACACCTGAGTACGGTGAGAGAATGCGAGTAAAGAGCCTTTTCCAAGGACTCGACTATGCGCCGAACGAGGCTCGAACCCAGGACCTTCCGATCCGAAAGCGAGTGTCATACCACAAGACCACATAGCCACACATGGAATGCCTTTTTCTTCTGAAATGACAGCTCTCCAACTTCTCACCTACTATCTATGATGCATTTTCTTTCAGAGACATGGAACAGAAGAAAGGCTGGCTGACGAGTGCTTTGTTAAAACTGGGCATAGCCACAGCTGACCTCATCCTGGAGGACCACTACACAGTCCTGGCAGAGACCAGGGATTTGGCTGTCTCAGAACTCAACGAAACCCAGGCTGAGCTGCTGAAATGGTTTGACCTCGCTGACACTAACAAGGTTGGTATTGACAAGAGATGAAGTGAGTAGAAAAGTGCCAGAAGACAATAGAGAATAAAAATTTTCGCGGCGATGGTGGGGTTTGAACCTGCGACCTTATTGGTACGACAACTCCGCCTGGCAGGTGAGAGCATGGCTCTACCGTGTGAGCTATCCACGAATACAAAAATGTTTGTATCAAACTCAGGTCAAGGCAGGTATTGCGCTCCAAGAGTTTATATAAAGTTTTTTTCAAACAAGATGTTACTGTTTGCCTTATCCTGGGTATAGAAAGAGATTGCTGCTGAGGTCTATACTTCTGCGGCAATGTGGTCTAGTGGGTAGGACACTCGCCTTTGGATCAGACGGTCCTGGGTTCGAGTCATGCTCTCAGCAGCACTTAATTGAATCCTTGGAAAAGGCTCTTTATTTACATTCTCTCTCTCTCTGTACTTGGGTGTAAAATGAGTACCTGGCCGTTAACAGCGTTATCTCTATCCGATAAAAAATGTAGTATAGCCTAACAGGTGTCATGTCTCGTTCTACATGTTAAGTGTTGCTGTTGGCTAGGGGACCCTTTGTAAATCGCTCTGAGCACATTTAGTGGATATTTTTCAAAGTGCTGCAGTATGTATGTCGTATACCATCTTCTTTTTCTAGGTGCTGAATTGATCAGAATTTCTTTGTATTGCAAGTTATTTTAAAACTATTAATACTAACATATGGCAACAATTTGAGTGGAACCCTTTAAGTCTGTAAGGGACTTCAAATTTTCATATAGGTCTCCAGTTTAACCCTCTCCTTACCTTATAGGAAAATCATCACATTTGTTACGATTCAACCAACATTTTTCTTATTCAAATTTCTCTTGTACATCATAAAATTTAAGGAAAATGAACAGTGTGTTGTAGAGCATGTTTTACTAAAGAAGTTATATATGGCAAGAAGTTACTGCTATTGTGTTTGAATGATAAAAAATATATTTTTGTGTTAGTTGGGTGTGAAGTTTTGGGGAAAATCATGAAAATGGCTGGTAAGGAGAGAGTTAAGATTATTTTAAAACAAGTTTGAGGCTTTTAAAATATATTTTGATGTATGATGTAAAGGTTTTTTTTGCTCAAATCAAAAATTAAAAAAACAAACATATTTGCTTTTTACGGCAGTGCTTTAATGCAATCAATTTGGATTCTTATCTACAAATTTTTCTGCCATTCCAGCAAACATTCAACTTTGTGTTAAAGCATGCCATGGCAAACGAACTCTACGGAAAAGCTCTGAAGATGGTGATGAAGTCTTGGGAAGAGAAACATACCAAAGATATGGAGGAGAAAATGGTGAAGGTAAGTAAGGAAGTTAGACATTTCAATTCTTTTAGTTTAAACTGTCACTTTTGTTATAATGTGTTAATGCATGACATAATCAGTCGGACGGTGAAAATTTTGTATTTTGCATTTTCTGAAAGAGTATGCTCCCCAGAACATTTTAATCTTTAGTTGAAGTTAATCGGGTGATTTTTCATGAAGTTATGGTCAGATGTATGGAAAAAGTATCCAGTAACATTTCTCAAATTTCATGCTTTTTCAACTTGACCAGCTGTAAAAAATATTTAGAAGTGAAATTAAGCTTTGATATTTCCCGACAATGTACAAAAAGGTTTGATTTAATCATTTATGACAAGAATTCATTTTTGACCCCTGAAGGATTACCTTACCTCTGCTGTAAAAATTTATAAATGTGACCCTTCGCCTCAAAACGGTATTAAGTCAGGTCGGATAAGATCTTGAAAATTGAATTTATAGCCAGAAATATCAGACTTGTGTTGAGTTTGTATGTTTTATAGAGGAGAATTGATACCATATTTTAGGGTGCTAATGCCAATAATTTAAATTTTTGACCAGTTTAACATTTAATTCAGATTTTAAGCATCTGGTTCGTTCCGATATAATACTGTTTTGAGACGATGGGTCACAAATGGTCTCGTGCCTCATATCTGTTTCACTGGTGTTGGTTTTTAGGTTAAATAACAATGTGAAAGTGAATGTAATCTTCAATTTAATAAATGAAAACAGAGGTGGACGTTTTTGGTTATTGTTGTAGGTCTTCATTGATTTATTTATGGAGTTTTTATTTTTCTACAGTTGTTTGAGAAATTGAACTGGAAACACTGTCAAGACTACTTGGTGAACACGTCCTGTATACGATTTCCGACCGCTTACCGGCCCTTCTGAGACCTGCTGCCTCTTACATTATTATATATATATATATATATATATATATATATATATATTATACTAAATGCGATATTTGTACAGTGTGCTACTTTATATAACTACTAGGCTTAAATAATGAATAATTTAGTGGAACAATCAAATCTGTCACAAATAGTTGAAGCAGTTTGAGGAATTATTAATGTACAGTTTTATACTAGCCATATCAAATTAATGAATTAATGATAAAGGAAAGGCCTTGTTAGAAATCTAAATTATTAATTTTCAAAAAAAAAAAAAAGATGAGGATGAAGTGTAGTAACTAATATATTAATCAATTAATGAATTGTTTGATTAATTGATAAACATATTAATTAATTAATTTATATAGCTTAAGACTTCTTTTCTATTTATTTATATATTTATTTATTTATTTATGATCCGATGCATTAGGGTACTCTGCCTGATTTTACAGCTCACAAGTTCGTTTTATCTACCAAAAAGTATACTAGGGTTGTAATCGGTTTGCTTCGGCAACAATTGTATATACAATAATAATAATTTATCCCCCCCCCCCCCCCCTATATCTTTTGCCCTCACTTCCGCTTTCCATGTACTACGTATCTCTCTTGGCTTGGAATGAGACCACACGGTTTTGCCCAGGCCCTGGCTGAGAAAGATGATATCAAATTTATGGGTTTGTGTTCTTTTTTTGTTTTGTTTTTTTTACTGAATACAGGAAAACATGATTTTTTAAATTTTTTTTTTGATTCTCTGTGTAACATATTTTAGTAACTTTTAATCAGACATTTAAAAAAAATAATGATTAAAAATGATCTGAAAGGCTCAAGAATTTGTTTTGGATTCCAAACGTGTCATAAGGTCCGGCATTGTGAGATGGATGTGCCTCTCTTGACCTGGAATGAGACCACTCGGTTTTGCCCAGGCCCTGGCTGAGGAAAATTTTATAAAATTTGTTGGGGGGGGGGGGGCTTATTTTACTGAATACAGGACAGGTGGAGGGGATGATTCTTTTTATTTTACTGAATACAGGAAAACATGATATTTTTTTGTTTTCTTTCTCTATGTAACATTTTTTAGTAACTTTTAATCAGACATTGGAAGAAAAGTAACGATTAAAAATGCTTTGAAAGGCTCAAAAATTTGTTTTGGATTCCAAACGTGTCATAAGGTGTGGCATTGTGAGGATGGATGTGATGGATTCGTTGCAATTGCCTTGAAGTCTTGCTGCACATGGTGCTGCTCTAAGCTCGAAGAAATAAATAACAATGTGAAATTGAATGTAAGCTTCAATTTAATACACGAAAACAAATAAAATGGACGTTTCGAGTTTTCCCTTTATCAACAAAACAGGATGAATGAAACACTACAGACGACCACATTGTCTCATTCGTCTGTAGTGTTTCATTCATCCTGTTTTGGATAAAGGGGAAACCCGAAACGTCCATTTTATCTGTTTTCGTATATTATTAAATTGAAGTTTACATTCAATTTCACATTGTTATTGACTTGAAGTCTTGCACATGTTAAAGGATGGGGACTGGTATAATAATGATATTATGAATGTATGAATTTTGAAAGTATGGGTTCTCGAAATGGGTGTGGGGACGGACTTTGTCTTACTGTTGGAGGAGGTCCCTTGCTTACAACTGGGTAAGGCTTTTCTTTGGTGTTCTCCAATATGATGGAAAACTTACTCTTGGATCTACCTCTGTTCCCCCACTGAGATCGAGTCTTTTTGTCTTTCTTTTTTTCTTGAGTGCTATTAATATTAAGCACATCTAAATTCTATGATCTATGATCATTTATCTATCTCATCATCTTTCTTTCTTTTCACATGCACTGAAATGATGTGAAAATATAGCAAACGCAGCAAAACCTATTGGGTGGGGTTCCTGACTTCCCATAGTGGGCAGGGAGGTACTTGCTGTGTCTTCTATACCCATCTTGTGTCTGGGTGAGACTTTTAGGTGATCTCAAACTAAGTACTTTGATAGTGTGCTCTTGGAATCTACATCTGTTTCCTATTTGAACCAATACCCCTTTTTCTTACCTTTCTCGGGTGCTTTGATTGTAATTCTAGAACTTTTTACTGTCCCATTTTCTTCCTTTTTACTGGCGCTGATATGACCTTAATGTGTTGCAAGCGTCGAAAAAACCCTTAAAAACAGCAGCAAAACCCTTCAAAACAAATCTATATTTCTCTTTTGCTGATAAATGATGAATGGCTTGGATATGCAATGATGTCAGATGAATGGCTTGGATGTGCAATGATGTCAGATGAATGGCTTGGATGTGCAATGATGTCAGATGAATGGCTTAGATTTGTAATGATGTCAGATGAATGGCTTGGATGTGTAATGATGTCAGATGAATGGCTTGGATGTGCAATGGTGTCAGATGAATGGCTTGGATGTGTAATGATGTCAGATGAATGGCTTGGATGTGCAATGATGTCAGATGAATGGCTTGTATGTGCAATGATGTCAGATGAATGGCTTAGATGTGTAATGATGTCAGATGAATGGCTTGGATGTGTAATGATGTCAGATGAATGGCTTGGATGTGCAATGATGTCAGATGAATGGCTTGGATGTGCAATGATGTCAGATGAATGGCTTAGATGTGTAATGATGTCAGATGAATGGCTTGGATGTGCAATGATGTCAGATGAATGGCTTGGATGTGCAATGATGTCGGATCGATCCCTATTGTTTTAAATGATGAATGATGTTGAATGTACTGTCATGTTTGAGTGGTCCCTAGTTTTTATATAAATTTTGAATGGTTTTAGATGTACAAACTTGCAGGGGTGATCCCTTATTTTTTTATATAAATTTCGAATGGTTTGGATGTATAAGCGTGTCAGAGTGACGAATTGATTTAGGTAACTAACGTGATAATAAAAGAAGGATATATATGCGGGTGGTTGGATGGGAGCATCACCCTTGAATCATATACCTATGATGTTCGCATGGGTGTACGATCCGATAGTGATGTCGTTTCTTCTTCTCTTTACTAGCCTATCCTGCTTCTTTGGTTTGTGATTGTATTTTTGACAGGGGATATTTTTTTTCTGTAAATCTTCTGCCTGTTTGTTCTTGGTTATTTATAATTTAGCTTATGATATCTTTAGGTTATGATTTTGATTTACATTTGTACTATTTTTGTTAGATTGCTTGTTTTTTTGTTTCAGCGGTCTCTCATATAACCTCAATTGTGTTGGAAGAGACCTAAAGCGACAAACAAACAAACAAAAGAAGGATATACAGACATTTGTGCCACAATGCTTCAAAGTAGTATTTTGTTCTAATGAACTGGGTGTGGGAAATTGAATTAATACGGAGGAAAATGTGAAACTTATGGGAATGAAAGTTGTAAGATAACAATATTTGAATGAATTTTTTAGAAATTGACATTTGTAGGATATTGATGAATGATGCTTGGTCATGGGTGTATGGTGTGCTGCTAACCTATTCCAATGTGTTCAAACTGGTATATCATAATATATATTCATTTGTATGGATGGAGTATCTTTTTTTTTTAATGTAAAGAATGTTAGTAATATTATTATTATTATTATTATTATTATTATTATTATTATTATTTTATTATTATTATTATTATTATTATTATTATTATTATTATTATTTTATTATTATTATTATTATTATTATTACTATTATTATATATTATTATTATTATTATTATTATTATTATTATTTATTCAAAAGAATGAATAATGAGAATGTTTTTATTTTTTATTGTATTTGTATAAAAATATAACTTGTATTATTTAGATTAAAAATTTGATTTTGGAATAAATGGTTGTACGAGAAGAACAAAAATGTTTGAAGCATTATCTACCTTTATCCATCTGTACCCTTTTTAATTCCTATAATTTCTGGGTGGGGGTTTTGGACCTCCCACTGTGTGAGGTCTTTTGACCTCCCATGGTGGGCAGGAGGTCACTTGCTGTGTCTCCTTTATCTGTTTTTCTGAGTTGCTTTCTGTCTTTGTCTGAGAACGGGGCTACTTAATTTTGTTCTGGTATTTGGCTGAGAGAGAAACATTTGATTGTATTCTTCTTAGTGGGATCTCGTTCTTGGGTCTGGATTAGACATTTAATTGATCTCAAAGTACACTGATAGTGTGCTGTTGGAATCTACATCTATTTGAACCGTTCCCCTTTGTCATACTTGTGTGATTTTTCAATTGTAAATTAAAAATAAACAAACTAAAAGAAAACAAAACAAACATGTTCTGGATATTGGATCTACTTCTGTTCTGTTTGAACATTTCTCCTTTTGTCTCACATTGGCTCCTGGGTGGGGTTCATGGGTGCCAGTTTTCCGGTTCATGCCGGAATTCCGGTTTCGCGATATCTCGAAGTCAAATACCTCCGGTTTCAGTGTTTTGAGTAAAATAACCTAATAGCATAAAACCGGTGATAAAATAAGAGTAAAGTTTAGGCCGCATTTTCTGAGGAACATTTTCAGGTTTGACAAAGTGTCGAGATTTTAGTTTCAGGTTTCAGAACTTCTTCCTGCTGGCACCCATGGTGGGGTTCCTGACCTCCCATAGTGGGCAAGGTGGCACTTACTGTGTCTTCTATCCCCATATATCTGTTTTCCAATTTGCTTTCTGTCTTTGTCTTGGAATGAGATTACTAAGTTTTGCCTTGGCCTGGTTGTAGTGCTCGGCTGGGAGGGAAACGGTCAAATGCATAGTATTTATTTTGGGAGATGATATTTTGTTCTTGGAAATCATCTCTCTGTTATGTATTGTTATATTTATTATTTTGAATGTATAATGTAAGCATTTGAGTGTATTCCTATTAGTGGAGACGCTGGGTGGGGATCCTGACCTCCCATAGTGGGCAGGGAGGTACATGCTGTGTCTTCTATCCCACCATACCCGTTTTCCAATTGTTTTCTGTCGTTGTCTTGGAGTGAGATTACTTGGTTTTGTCCTTACCCTGGCTGGAGTTCCTTGGCTGGGAGGGAAACAGTCAAATGCATAGTTATTGTTATGGGAGATGATATTTTTTTCCTTGTAAATCATCTCTCTGTTATGTATTATTATGTTTGTTATTTTTAATGTATAATGTAAGCATTTGAGTGTATTCCTCTTTGTTGGATTTTGTGCTTGTGTCCGGATGAGACTTATAGGTGATCTCAAACTAAGTACATTGATGGTTTTCTCTTGGAATCTGCATCTGATCCCTATTTGTTCCCAGTTCCCCTTTGTTTTCCTTTCTCTTGGGTGCTTTAATTGTAATTCTAGAACTTTTTACTATCCCATTTTCTTCCTTTTTACTGGCGCTGATATAACCTAAATGTGTTGCAAGCGCCGTAAAACTCTTAAAAACTAAACAAATTAGTGGAGACGTGCTGGTGTCTGGGTGAGACTTTTAAGTGGTCTCAAACTGTGTTGTGCTGGAATCTACACCTGTTCCCTATTTGAACCAATTCCCCTTTGTCTTACTTTTTCCTCAAGTCTTTTTAATTGTAATTCTAGAACTTTTTACTATCCCATTTTCTTCCTTTTTACTGGCGCTGAAATAACCTAAATGAGTTGCAAGCGCCGTAAAACCCTTAAAAACAAACAACAAACGTCTCACTTTGGCTCATGTGCTTGTAAGATTAAATCCATTATCTTTCAACTTTCCCACCATCTTCCATTTTGGTCCTTCGAGCGCCAATAAAAAGTCTCTTATTGGCGCTAAAATGAACTAAAGATATATATATATATATTAATTATATATATTATATTATTATATATTATATATATATATTATATATATATATTTTAATATGGGCGTTCATACAGTGCAATAGCCACAAAATATATTCAAAGCGCTTTACAAGAGATCCCCTGGGTGCGGTTCCCGACCTCCCAATGTGGGCAGAGAGGTACTTGCTGTCTTATATCCCCCTGTATCTGTTTTCCAACATGCTTTCTGACTTTATCTTGGAATAAGACTACTTGGTTTTGTCCTGGCCCTGGCCAGATACCCTTGCTGGGAGGGAAACAGTCAAATGTATAGTTAGAGTTTTGGGAGATGATCTTTTTTTTTCTTCTTGTAAATCATCTCTCTGTGTCAGGATGAGACTTTTATGTGATCTCAAACTAAGTACTTTGATAATGTGCTCTTGGAATCTACGTCTGTTCCCTATTTGGACCAATTACCCTTTGTCTTTCTTTTTATTGGGTGCTTTAATTGTCATTCTAGAACTTTCTACTATTCCATTTTCTACCTTTTTACTGGCGCTGATATGACTTTAATGTGTTGCAAGTGCCGTAAAACTATTAAAAAACAAAAAAAAACAACTTCCGAATCGAAGTATTCTCAATCTCACAACAGCTGCTATCCTGCCGACGCTATGATGTATCTCAGTAACTAGTCAGAGACTAACGATTAAGTCTGACCCGAGCAAGGGACTTAACTCACTCAATCCTAGAGTTTTTTGCTACTTTTCAAAATTGGAAAAAATGTATTGAAAACGAGCATGTGCATAGATAGATGTATTCAACTACCATTAACATGTAAAAAGTAAGAATATTAGCTTTGATACTACGCCTATAATTTGTCCTATAAAATGCAATAAATAGTCATGGGGTAAAAGTAACCCTGGTAAAATACGGATATAGATAGTATGCGCTTGGCTAAGAAGCTCATAACATTGCCATCCGGAAGTATAACGGACCAACACACAAAACTGTGTGTATCCATGAACGTTTATAGTCGGGTTAATACAGTTCAGTGAGCATTACTCATAAATGCGGATGGCAAAAAACGATAACAAAGACCTGAGTTACGTCATATTCGAACTATCTACAGTCGGTGTTAGGTTTGAGTGAGTTAAAACATGGACAAAACTTTGTCCTAAGGTGCCTTGAATGTAGTCTGGAACTTGCTTGGTCAGCTCACATGAAAGGCAATTTTTTTGAAGTCTTTGACTTTGACTAAAGCGGGCAGGGAGGTACATACTGTGTCTTCTATCCCCTTATATCTGTTTTCCAACATGCTTTCTGTCTTTGTCTTGGAATGAGATTACTTGGTTTTGTCCTGGTCCTTGTTGGGAGGGAAACAGTCAAATGC
This sequence comes from Berghia stephanieae, assembly GCF_034508935.2. Classification (NCBI taxonomy): domain Eukaryota; kingdom Metazoa; phylum Mollusca; class Gastropoda; order Nudibranchia; family Aeolidiidae; genus Berghia; species Berghia stephanieae. The sequence goes on from NC_088369.1 coordinate 39,877,574, forward strand.
ATAGTTATTGTTTTGGGAGATGATATTTTTTATCTTGTAAATTATCTCTCTTAAGTACATTGGTGGTATGCTCTTGGAATCTACATCTGATCCCTATTTGTTCCTAGTTCCCCTTGGTCTTACTTTTTCTTGGGTGCTTTAATTGTAATTCTAGAACTTTTTACTATCCAATGTTCTTCTTTTTTACTGGCGCTGATATGACCTTAATGTGTTGCAAGCGCCGTAAAACCCTTTAAAAAAAAACAAAAACAGAG
>NC_088369.1:39885327-39897827 GCF_034508935.2 Berghia stephanieae
TGGTCCTGATGCTTGCAATTCTAATTTAAACTTAACTTTTTTTTTAAAAATTGAGATCAATTAAATGCCTTCATTGAGGGGAATATATTTCGTTTCTTCAACTCCAATAATTTTAGTTTTGTTATCCTAAGCATTTTGATACCATACTCAATTTTCTTTTTCGAATTCGTTCCGACATAAAAGCAAATTGACGCAGTTTTTACTTAAGAACAAAATAAAATATAAAAGAGTAAGAAAATGCCCAGATGAATGAGATTCCCAAAAGCTCATTTGTGACCCATCGTCTCAAAACGGTATTATGTCGGAACGAACCAGATGCTTAAAAGCCGAAATAAATGTTAAACTGGTCAAAAATATAAATTGTTGGCATTAGCACCCTAAAATATGGTATCCATTCTCCTCAATAAAATATACAAACTCAACACAAGTCTGATATTTCTGACTATAAATTCAATTTTCAACATGTTAACCAACCCGACTGAATACCATGTTGAGGCGAAGGGTCACATTTTGGCAGATAGTTCGACTTAATGGCAGGAGAAAGAATTTCAAATCCAAGGCGTCCACTTTTTCCTTACTCTGTTCAAAAAGCTTTGATTTGGTTGGTGGGTCTGTGAAACTGGCGGGAAGTACTTTCCTATAGACGCTTGCGTCCAAAGATAAGCTAAAGGATTTTAAAACTTGGGTGAACTTACAGAATCTGGGAAGAACAAGGATCTGGGAGATGTATTGCTCTATAGTCTATCTTACTTTAGGTACAGAGATGAATGAATTTCTATTGTTTTGACGCCATATTTGATGAACTGATGAATGTAGTCCATATGGCCGAAGTTTTGGTTTCTATAGTTGTAAACTAACAGTAACAGAGTGCGGCTATGTGGTCGTGTGGTATGGCACTCGCTTTCGGATCGGAAGGTCCTGGGTTCGAGCCTCGCTCGGTGCATAGTCGAGTCCTTGGAAAAGGCTCTTTACCCACATTCTCTCACCGTATTCGGGTGTAAAATGAGTACCAGTGTTGTCTCTGTCCGAAATAAATTGCAATATCGCCTAACAGGCGTCATGTCTCGTTCTTCATGTGACGTGTTGCTGTTGGTCAAGGACCTTTTGTAAAGCGCTTTGAGCACGTTTAGTGGATATTGCGCTATATAAAAGCTCAATTTAAAGCTCAATTTTAACAATTACTTGCTATCCTGTGGACACTAATATTATCGTAAATAATTTTTCGCCAGATCTAGAGGACCTAGAGTTACTCAGGCACTGCTGCTGTGTGGACAGAGAGACATTGGTCCCTAAACTCACGAGGAGAGTTTGAAATATGACCAATATTATAATAATGAATTGAAATAGATGATGCTGTAGCATAAAACCATAAAACTATTATATCTGATGGACCACGTACTCCTTGAACCCTCCTCTTATCACCCAAAGGAAAATCGTCACATTCGTTACGAGATAACCAACAATTTTCTTGTTCTAATTTCAATTATCTATATTATAGTTATAGCTATAAAAAAAACCCAAAAAAACTCGACACTGTGTTGCAGAGCTCATTTTTTTTCTGAACAAAAGAAGCATAATATACTCGTTACTATTCTGTCTGAAAAATCTATTTTTGTGTTTGGGGAGTATGAAGTTTCGGATCAAATTCTGAAAATAGCTGTGCGGCTATGTGGTCTTGTGGTATGACACTCGCTTTCGGATCAGAATGTCCCGGGTTCGAGCCTCGCTCGGCGCATAGTTGAGTCCTTGGAAAAGACTCTTTACTCACATTCTCTCACCTTACTCAGGTGTAAAATGAGTACCTGACCGTTAACAGCGTTGTCTCTGAGCGAAAAAAAAATGGAATATTGCCTAACAGGCGCCATGTTTCGTTCTACATGGTACGTGTTGCTGTTGGTCAGGCACCCCTTTTTAAGCGCTTTGAGCACATTTAGTGGATATTGCGCTATATAAAAGCTCAATATATTGTTGTTGTTTTTTTTTTTTTTATTTTGGTAAGGACAGAGAGAGAGTTAAAAATTGACTTTTGTCTTGAATGTTGTCGTCTAGGGTAAATTCAAACCTTGGTGATTCCAAAGTGACACGTAAGACCACCCAAAAATGACAGGTATCCCAAGATCAGCAGTACAAACTTGTCTCTGTCTTTGTGACCTTGGAATGGAATCAGGTAGGATTTGAAGGCCGCGGAGATGGACCATCGGGATACTCCTTCGTCACGTGGTATATGGGGCTGGCGGTTCGGGAGGAAAAGGACTGTGATCATGCTGGGGATGAGACGAAAACAAAACAAAACATGATGACCAAATTAAGAAGGTCTGGTGCATTGATATACGCGAACGAACAAGACTTATTATAGCTTTGGGGAGATATTTTGAAATCACAAAATTGTGACCCATCGAGAGAGAGAGAGAGAGAGAGAGAGAGAGAGAGAGAGAGAGAGAGAGAGAGGACAACAGAAACAGATCTAGATATATATCTTGGTAGAGTGCGGCTATGTGGTCTTTGGTATGACACTCGCTTTCGGATCGGAAGGTCCTTGGTTCGAGGTTGAGTCCTTGGAAAAGACTCCTTACTCATATTCTCTCACCATACTCAGTTGTAAAATGAGTACCTGGCCGTTTACAGCGTTGTCTCTGTCCGAAAAAAATTGTTACATCGCCTAACAGGCGTCATATCCCGTCCGAAATGTTAAATGTCGCTGTTGGTTAGGGACCCTTGCAAAGCGCTTTCAGCACATTTAGTGGATATTGCGCTATATAAAAAACTCAATTTAATTTAATTTCCTACCTTGCTAAGACAAAACCAGCCGATATAATAGAGGGTATAAGGGGACCGGTCACTTCAATGAGATGACCAGTGGCGATATTCAACGACGTCGTGACGAGGCCTTTCAAGCTCTGTAGAATTGCCACTCGCAGTGTCCGCTTTCTGCTTCGCGGAGTGATATCCGTGGTGTAGAGATATGAGCCAAAGTAGATCCCACTAGCCTATTGGAAACAATGGTGGATATAACAAAGATTATAAGTAGTAATGAGTGTCATTTATTCAGGTTTTTGTTTCAATAGTTATTTTGAGATATATTAAAACCAAAATCATAAAAAAAAATAATTGATAAATAAAAAATAAAATTCCCTTTATTCATCCCATAGGGGAAAATTGTCTCTAGGGTCTATTCCAAGATGTACTGGAATAACCCCGGCGTCAGCCGCAGTGCAGAACCGCAAATTGAGCTAGGGCGAGGTGACTTGATGAAAACCACATAGCTCAGCGGCTGACCTAATAGTTCCAAAGAACTACTTTTAAATTATCCAAAACCACAACATTTTTTAAAATGTAAATGTTGCTGCTCGAAGCTCGAAGAAATAAATAATAATGTGAACTTGAATGTAAGCTTCAATTTAATTACAAAAACAGATCAAATGAACGTTTCGGGTTTCCCCTTTATCAACAAAACAGGATGAATGAAACACCACAGATGAATGAGATAATGTGGTAGTGGCGAAGTTAAGATGAATCATTTGATCTGTTTTTGTAATTAGATTGAAGCTTACATTCAATTTCACATTATTTATTTATATCAGGTTTTTTAAAAGGAAGAAATTGTAAGCGAGAAAGGAGGATTTTGACATTTCTATTTTATTGACATAATTTATTGCCGAGTAACTACAAATTTAAATGTTGCAAGGTAGACTTTATGTGTTTAAAACCCTTTTACATGGGGTTCCAAGCCAACAGCAACAACAACAACAACAACATTGAACATAGGAAAAGAATTGAAGAATTGAATTTTAGAGGTAGGAGGGCTAAGTATTTTAACTTCTCCTTCTAAGGCAGAATATTTTCAGTTTTTTGTTCAAAAGCTTTGTTGACTGTCTTTGGGCATTTTCTAAAACAATTGACAGCTGTTTGAATTAAAAGGGCAAAGAAACTGCAAAGAAACAACTCTATAGGAAAGTTTTTCAGAGATAGGAACAGTACCAGATTGAAAAAGAAAAGTTTGTCACTGCAAAACAGTATTGATTTACGGGGCAGCGTGGCTCAGCGGTAACGTCTTTGCTTCGTACCCGAAAGGTGCCCGAGTTCGATCACCCGCGCGCTGTGCTGTGTGGCCTTGAGCAAGTCAACACGCCCTAGCTCAATTTGCGGCGCTACACTGCGGCTGACGCCTGGGTTATTCCAGTCTTCCCTAGAGACCAATTTCCCCTATGGGACGAATAAAGGGAATTAAATTAGTAATTTTTAAAGATTAAATTTGTGACCCATCGTCTCAAAACGGTATTATGTCGGAACGAACCAGATGCTAAAAAGCCAAACTAAATATCAAACTGGTCAAAAATATAAAATGTTGTCATTAGCACCCTAAAACATGGTATCCATTCTCCTCAATAAAACATACAAACTCAACACAAGTCTGATATTTCTGGCTATAAATTCAATTTTCAACATCGTAACCAACCCGACTTAATTTAATACCGTGTTGAGGCGAAGGGTCACATTTGATAAATTATACGTACATTCCCACACAATCCATCGACAGCGTACCCTACAAACAACCAATGTAGATCAAGCTTCCAAAATATCACAGTCGGGATTGTAATGTTCCTTATGAAATACCCAAAAGTTGGGATGAACAATAGAAGCTTCCGGTTGAGCACTGTGGAGTAAGCTCCCAGAAGACTGTTACTGAAGATGCCGACTCCGTAGGACGTGAGATCTAAGTGCAATAGCGTATTTGATGCCAAATGTTGAGCTCTGAGCACCAGGGAATCTAAAGTTCTGTTGACTTCTGACGTCACGTTGTGGGATAGACACGGATTGCTGGTGACGTCATTGTGTTGTAGAGGATAAAATAGAAAACGAAATATGTAAATCATTTTTTTAAACTCACTCCTTACCATACATTTTCAGAATTTTACCCAAAATTTCACACCCACCCTAAACAAAAATAGATTTATACTTGTTCAAACAGAAAAGCAAAAAGCACATTCTATGTATCATATCTAATATTCTTCAGCAAGATAAGCTCTACAAGACAGTGTCACGTTTTTATAGGTATACAAAATATTCTCTTCAAATGATGTGATTGATGTAGAAAAGAAATCAGAATCCCACAAATAAACATTTGTTGAACATCTTACCAAACAAATCCATGCTTTAAAAATAATTAGAGCTTTTATATAGCGGGTTATCCACTAAATGTGCTCAAAGCGCTTTACTAAAGGTTCCCTTACCAACAACAACACGTAACATGTAGAACGAGACTTGACGTCTGTTAGACGATATTACAAATTTTTTCCGACATAGACAACGCTGTTGACGGCCGAGTACCTACTCAATTTACACCTGAGAGAACGTGAGTAAAGAGTATCTTCCAAGGACTCAACTATGCGCCGAGCGAGCGAGGCTGGAACCCAGGACTTTCCGATCCGAAAGCGAGTGTCACACCACTAGACCACATAGCCGGACATGCTTACACGAGGACAGACAAGGATCTACGAGGACAGACATGGATCTACGAGGACAGACAAGGATCTACGAGGACAGACATGGATCTACGAGGACAGACAAGGGTCTACGAGGACAGACATGGATCTACGAGGACAGACAAGGATCTACGAGGACAGACAAGGATCTACGAGGACAGACAAGGATCTACGAGGACAGACATGGATCTACGAGGACAGACAAGGATCTACGAGGACAGACAAGGATCTACGAGGACAGACAAGGATCTACGAGGACAGACATGGATCTACGAGGACAGACAAGGATCTACGAGGACAGACAAGGATCTACGAGGACAGACAAGGATCTACGAGGACAGACAAGGATCTACGAGGACAGACAAGGTAGGATCTAACCTGGTGGTGATGACATCGTGTTTCCCCAGGATCTTCCTGGCGGACTCCTGGTACACGTATTGGTCCATGACAGGTCCGTGGAAACGGCTGGAACAGTTGATTAAAGCAAGGCTGATGTTGATGAGTATGAAAGGCCACAGCTATAATAAGATGGAGGAGAACAAAAATAATTATTAAAAGATCAAACATTTTTGGGGTCTTTGTTTTTGTTTTGTTTTGTTTTGTTTTGGCGTGACAAAGTTGTATTGGGAATCCTACTGGTGTTGAAATGTTTTCCTATTGATAGTAATGATATTATTATTATTATTATTATTATTATTATTATTATTATTATTATTATTATTATTATTATTATTATTATTATTATTATTATTATTATCATCATCATCATTATTATATTATTATTATTATTATTATTATTATTATTATTATTATTATTATTATTATTTTATTATTATTATTATTATTATTATTATTATTATTATTATTATTATTATTATTATTATTTTATTATTATTATATGATGATCATCATTATTATTATTATTATTATTATTATTATTATTATTATTATTATTATTTTATTATTATTATTATTATTATTATTATTATTATATTATTATCATCATCCTTATTATTATCATTGATAATAATAATAATAATAATAATAATAATAATAATAATAATAATAATAATAATAATAATAATAATAATAATAATAATATAATAATAATTTATTATCATTGATAATAATAATAATAATAATAATAATAATAATAATAATAATAATAATAATAATAATAATAATAATAATAATAATAATAATAATAATATAATAATAATAATAATAAATTCGGGGAAAGTGCAATTTTTTCAAACAGAGGTAACATTGTTAACGGCCAGGTACTTATTTTACACATGACTAAGGTGAGAGAATATGAGTATAGAGCCTTTTCCAAGAACTCAACTATGCGCTTGAACCTAGAACCTTCCAATCCTAAAGCGAGAGTCATACCACTAGACCACATAGCCAAAATCATAGCCTTGTGCTGCTATCTGGTCAAGTGGTATGACACTCGCTTTCGGATCGGAAGGTCCTGAAATCGAGCCTCTCTCGGCGCATAGTTGAGTCCTTGGAAAAGGCTCTTTACTCACATTCTCTCACCGTACTCAGGTGTAAAATTAGTACCTGGCCGTTAACAGCGTTGTATCTGTCCGGAAAAAAAATTGTAACATCGCCTGACAGGCGTCATGTTTCGATCTCGTTCTACATGTTACGTGTTGCTGTTGGTCAGGGACCCCTTGTAAAGCTCTGAGCATAATTAGTGGATATTGCGCTATATAAAAGCTCAAAAAGCTCAACAGCCCTATATCATCTGGCTCATAACAGGCCAGATCTTTTGAATAGTTTTGGATCTTTTCAAGTCTAAATCCTGCGTTGTCTGTAAGGTGATTTATTTGATATCCCTTCAATTTATTTTTCGTCAGACAACTCAACGCTCTTATCGGCCAGAAACTCATTTTACACCCAGATGGGAAAGACTTCCGTAGTTTCACAGCACGGCTAAAGAGTGTTTTTTATAAAAATTATCACCATGTGCTTATGGATTGCCCATTATACAACGTGCAACGTTTGAACCACTGGGTCACCCCTACAACACTCAACACAAAGCTCTATGGCTGAGGACCTAAAGCGGACCACAGACTTCATAGCAGTTATCGGACTGCAGCCATGGATGTCCACCAGAGGAACGAAGAAGAAGAAGAAGAAGAAGAAGAAGAAGAAGAAGAAGAAGAAGAAGAAGAAGAAGAAGAAGAAGAAATTATCACAGGGAGACCCGACGAAGCCCCCCCCCCCACCCACCCCTTCCTCTTTATTATCGGGGTGAAACCCCCCGAACCCCTCTCCAACCCTAACTATAGATACTATAATCTGATAAAACAATGTTTGGACTAAAAGATTAGGTAGCTAAAAATATTATACAAACTGCTGTGAAACTACGGAAGTCACCCCCCCCCCTCGCATCCCCAACGAGGTAAGAGAATGTAAGTAAAGAGTCTTTTCCAAGGACTTAACGTTGCGCATTCCGCAACGGGACTCGAACAAAGAGTCCTACAAATCACAAGCTAAGTGTCATACCACAATATTCCAAAGCAGGTGCACACAGGAAACTTACTTCAACCTTTTCCTCTCCCTTATTAATCAGCGGCTCTGTAGGTTTATCGTTTGAAATCCCGCCATTTTCTGACGTCATGGAACCTTTGCGGGGAAGGATTTTGGTTTTCTTTCCCGATCATTGTGATCACACGTGACTTGGTAGTTGGTGACGTCACAGCAGTTTCCCGCCATCCCGGGAGAGCCTCTATGTTTGGGAAAGGTAGAGTAACCAGTTTCACCATTGTTAGAAGACATATTGGTGGTTTCCTTAGAAAACTATGTGTAATTTTGTTGGTTGAAGGGAGAATGGGAAAAATATGCTTCTTTTCCTGTGGTAGCTTCTCTTTCAAGGCATTGTCCTGTTATATCAAACAGATGAGTAGTGATAATAATGATCGTAATAATAATGATGATGATCTGATGATTAAGCTGATGATGACAAAGATGATAATATCAGTGATGATGATGATGATGATGATGATGATGATGATAATAATAATAATAATTAGAATAATAAAATAATAATAGCAATAATAATAATAATAATAATAATAATAATAATAATAATAATAATAATAATAATAATAATAATAATAATAATAATAATAATAATGATTGTCACAGTAAAGGTTGTTCACAATTATCTTATTAAATTTTATTTTATTAAGAACTGAATTCATCTCACTCCAGTTATATTTCGGTAGGCTTAGATAAACTTTACCTTCTTATATTAGATCGTCTTTCCTTTTATAGCCTTCCCTCGAATTAATTTCTAATTAGTGAATACTTTTCGTTCTACATTCTGTCACGTAGCCACTTATTATAAAAGCTGATAGGTCTAACATTCGACACTCACTTTCTCTCCACAATCTATGCCGGACGGCCAGTCGCTCTATTCCTTCTATATACTGGAAGATTTTTATCTTTTGGGACTTTGTAGATATTATATCTACACCATTAAGACACCGGAGCTTTTAACTTTGATTGTATAATCTTCAAGGATCAAACCCGAGCCCGCTGTCAAAGGATTACATAATAACCCCTTACCAATTGACTGGAAGTGGAATTTTACGAGCCCGATCCTGTTATCAGAGGAATAGATCATCCAAGCCCATCAACTGCCTGGAAACGTAAACTTACGAACCTGACATATTATCATAAGTTACGTAAAATATTCATATCTCTATTTGTAACTGCCACGATCACTGTTTATCTCTTTTAATTAAATTTCATCATTATTTTTATTTCATTGTAAACAAATCGTTAATTGGTTTTCATTTATAGTAACTAGTAAATTCTGGGGCCTCACTCTACATATATATTTATGCATAGTCGAGTAGCTCTTTACTCACTTGAGACCATGACATTTTGGAGGGGACACATATAAAGAATTGAATTTATTTAGTTACTTATATCTATTTCATCTAACTTTAAAGTTTAAATTGTAAAACTCTTAATTGCCCCACTTGATCATATTTTAATTGAACTCCCTATTTACAGGATTATTTTTTTTTTCTTTTTCATTTCTTCATTTAAATGGAATAGCAATTTATCCATTCATTCTTTCATTCAAATTGAATAGCATTTTATTGATTCATTCCTTCATTCATTTATTCATTTATAAATTATTCATTCATTCATTGTTCATTCATTTATTTATTCATTCATTCATTCATCCATTCATTCGTTTATTCACTCATTTATCCAATCATTCATACATTAATTCCTCCCTTCATTCTTTCATTCATACATTATCCATTCATTCATTCATCTATTCACTCAGTTTTTCATTCATTCATTCATTCCTTGTCCACTTTGTTATTACATCACTCATTTCATTTTGTTGTTTGCCTCATTCATGAATTGTTTTCAATATGTTTACATTCCATAACGATTCATTCACCTATCATCCAATCACTCAGTGTTGTGAACACATTTTGTAACTATTGTAAATCTTACGATATTTTATTGTTTTGTATTTCAGACATCACTGTTAAACACTCTTCAATGTCTAATTACAATTGTTGAACAACCATTGAACAAGAGAGAGGTCCCAGCCACGAACTGAGTTGGTAAATATATCCTTCATTATTCTCTTTTACATGAGTTGGGCATCACATAGTAACTAGTAAATTCTGGGGCCTCACTCTACATATATCTTTATGCATAGTCGAGTAGCTCTTTACTCACTTGAGACCATGACATTTTAGTAACTATAGACATCGTGATTTGTTTTGCATAGTGATTTGTTTTAAATGCATTTTTGGCATATTACTGTTACCGAAAACCACTTATATATTATGTTCTGAAAAGTGAGTCTTTAAAAACTAAATAATAATAAAAGGAGTCTACTAGCCGTCGTGTTATATTTAGTGATAGATAACTTGGGATTATTTTGGCATCCTATTATTGTTATCACATTCTAGTATATTAGCGTCATTGCGAATAATTGTACACAAACTAACGACGAGTCACACACATTGGTGATACATTTTTCGTAGTAACATAGTTTAGAGTACACGCGATTGACACATTGTTATTGACACAAGTCATAATAACTCCGCATTGTATTGACACATTGCTTTATAAGATATAACGATAAAAGGCATCAAATTCAACATACATAATAAGTTGAAATAAGAGAGAGAGATTTCTAAAAATAGAACAGTTCATTCCAATAAGTGTAAATAAATAAAACAGTCAGTAACAGTATCCTGTCAATATAATATATATAAAATATCGTAACTAATTTATTGCAACATGGAAGCATATAAAAGATACTTAAGTCTCGCAAAGGACTTAGAAATACCCCAGGAAAGAATATTTTCATGGTGCGAAGAGAAAGTAAAAGAAGAAAAAGAACATGAAGAAAGAATTCGTAGAGAAGAAAATGAAGAAAGAATACGTAGAGAAGAAAATGAAGAAAGAATTCGTAGAGAAGAAAAAGAACATGAAGAAAGAATACGTAGAGAAGAACGAGAAGAAAGAGTACAAGAAAGGGAACTAAAAAGACAAATAGCTTTAGCAGAAGAAGAAACCAAAAGGACCCAAATGATGCTGGAAATTGAAAAAACAAAAACCGGTCATGAAAGAAAACATAATAATAGTGATGAATTTTTCGTGAAACTTCCACGCATGCCAACATACGATGAACGCTCAGACTGTCTAGAATCCTTCTTACACCGATTCGAAGTTCAGGCTAAAGGTTATCGTTGGCCAGAAAGCAAATGGGCCACAGCCTTGATTAACTGCTTATCTGGAGAACCGCTAAAGTTTTCTATACCTTAACAACTGAAGATGCTGATGATTATGGTAAAATTAAAGACGCCCTACTAAAAAGATTTAGATTAACGGAAGATGGTTACCAGGAAAGGTTTCACACTGCAAAACCGGAAAGTGGAGAAGACTTTAATACATTCGTGAACCGAATTACTCAATTTCTAAATCGGTGGCTTGAGTTGGCAAACGTAAAACAAGACGACTTTGCAGGCCTTTACTTTCTCACGCTGAAGAATCGAATCTATCAAGCTTGCAACCCAGATTTAGTCGCATTCTTTAAAGAGAGAAAGCCAGAAAACTTGGACAAATTAAAAATCTACGCAGAAAACTTTAACAGCGCACATCCATTGACACCCCTTAGCAGAACATTGAAGGAACCATACTACGCTGCCGCTGCTCAGAGTCCATGTACACCTAAAGTTCAATACTCAAATAGAACGAGCCGATCAATCACTCGGAACACGCAAGTGAAACAAGATGATCATAGTAACAAACCATGGAACAAACAGTTCAATAGAGACCAGAGCCGATCCTATCAAAACAAAACAAGAAATAGCACTGACAATAATACTGAGTATAAGAAAACCAACAAACCTATAATTAAATGTCAATTTGTGGAATGAAAGGCCACTCAGCAGACAAATGTTACAAAATCGTGGGATATCCAAAAGAAACTGCAAATGCATCACTCCAAACCAGTGTAAATAATCAGACACGAGTAATGTCAGGAGAAAATATAAATGTGTATTGCGTGAAAGGTATGTCACTTTTAACACAAACTCACAAGTCAGGATCGCTATTTTTTTGTGAAGGCAAAGCTAATGGAACTGATTGCAAAATATTGAGAGACACAGGATGCAGTACAGTAGGAATAAAAGCATCTTTGATCAATGACGAAGACAAAACTGGAAAAACGGTACAATGCATCACATTCAGTGGCACAGTCGAAACCTTTGAAACAGCTAATGTGTACATAGAAACCCCATACTATACAGGAATAGTGGAATGCTGTATACTTCCCAACCCCGTCGCTGATGTTATTGTTGGCAATATAAAAGGTCTTAAAGACAACCCAACAGATGTAAAAGAATGGTCATTAACCCAAGAAACAGCTTGTCTAGCAGAAACAAGAAAGATGACTAAGACAACAGAGAAGCCAATGACTATTTCTCTTGAACCACAACAATTTGACAGGAACACGTT
>NC_088369.1:39902827-39915110 GCF_034508935.2 Berghia stephanieae
TCAAGATCAGGAACACTTTATCTCTAATGTTGTTATTAATATAACTATTTGTTGTGGTCACTGCTGATCGGCATCACATGACTGTGAATGTCCCGATACATCTCGGGTCGTACTTATACGCTTGAGGACATCATAAATAAGTCTTTAAATGTTAATGATCATAATATAGATAGTATACGCTTGGCTAAGAAGCTCACAACATTGCCATCCGGAAGTATAACGGACCAACATCCAAAACTATGTGTAACATTATAGTCTGGTTAATACAGTTAAGTGAGAATTACTCATAAACACGAATAGCAAAAAAAAAAAACAAAAAAAACAAAAAAACAACAATAACAATGACCCGAGTGACGCCATCTTCGATAGTGCATTTCCACGAAGTCACCACGCTCAATACGCTTCACATTGCTTCGATTATTTCCCAAGCAGGCCATCATGGCACCAATTCTACATTTCACACTATACAAGTCACCTGTTATACAACATTTTATATCACTAGCACTCTTGCAATATCCATCACTGCCTATAGCCAGGTACTCATTCACATCTGTGCCGATTAGAATATTACGTGTAATGTGCCTTATCCAAGGACATAACGCCGGCCAGAGTTTTGTCACCTGAACACTTAATACGCCCAATATAATTGATTGTAGATTTAGGAGGAACAACTGAGGATAATGGTACCCAAAGAAGTAGTATTAAAGTCGGTGATCTGCAAGTTACTAATATCTACAAACCCCCTACAGTGAAATGGACTAACCTTCCTACACAACATCCTCAACATCCTGCTCTGATAATTGGTGACTTCAATTGTCATCATAATAATTGGGGCTACAAAGAAGCCGACCCTCTTGGCCGGGAACTACATGAATGGACTTCTCAGGCAGACGTTCACCTCCTATACGATCCAAACAAACGTGGTACGTTCAAATCAGCACGATAGAACAAAGAATATACACCTGACCTAGTATGCGTAACAAAAAATGAAAATGGGACACCCCTTGCCACAACAAGAGAAATACTGCCAGACTTCCCAAAGAGCCAACACAGACCAGTCATTCTAACAACAGGTATACAGATAACTAAATCCCATGCCATACCAAAACCAAGATGGAATTTTAGGAAAGCGAAGTGGGAGGAATATGCCGCATACATAGAAAGAATCTGTCGAAGAATTCCAGCATCACTTGATAACATTAACAGATTTTGCAAGTTAATATTAAAAAGCTCCAAATGTATATTCCAAGAGGAGTAAGAGAGTGACACATCCCATGCTGGTCAAAAACAAGCGAGGACCTACTGAAAGAATACGAACAGACCCTAGACCAAGACATAACAGATAAACTATTAGATTCCCTCCAAGAAGAAAGAAGAAAAAGATGGACAGAAACTGTTGAAAATTTAGACATGAAACACTCAAGCAGACATGCTTTCAAATTGATTTAAAAATTAGACCCAGACAAGAATAGGACCACCACTGCACCAGTCATAGAAGCAAGCAAAGTTGCTAACGAAATCAAACAAAGAGGTCAACATATCCCAAACCATGCATTCGAAAATAAAATCAGGAAAGACTATAACAGAATGATTAACTCTCTTCCAAAAGATGGGTCAATGTGGACACTACCTATCAGTCCCAATGAAATTCAAAATGCTCTGAAAACTATGAAAAACGGCAAAGCTGCAGGAGTGGATGGTATTTACCCTGACATGCTCACTCACCTTGGACCGCACGCAATGGAATGGTTGTCTACTGCAATGACTGATATCTTAGATAAGGGAAAGTACCCTCCGAAGTGGAAGCATGCAAAAATCATTGCTATCCTAAAACCAAACAAGCCAGCGAACGATCCTTCCAGTTATAGACCAATATCCCTACTTTGTTGCCTATATAAATTGCTTGAGAAAGTAATCCTAACAAGAATAACACCAGCCCTACAAACTGCTATCCCAAAAGAACAAGCTGGGTTCCAACAAAACAGATGCACAACAGAACAAGTCATAGCTCTTACCTCCCATATTGAAGCAGGCTTTCAGAAAAGAATGAAAACTGGAACTGTGCTAATTGACTTGTCAGCAGCATACGATACAGTGTGGACAGGCGGTTATGTTTAAATTAGCCAAGATTATCAAATGCAGAAAAATCCTTAATCTCCTGTCTCAAATAACTGGTCCAAGGAAATTTCACGTATTGCTAGGTGGTACAACAAGCAAAGTCAAACGAATAAAGAACGGAGTACCACAGGGGTCAGTTCTTGCACCAGCACTCTTCAATGTTTATATCAGTGACATGCCAAACACAACATCAATGAAATTGGGGTACGTTGATGACTGGGCTCTATCATACCAATCAATATCTTGGAATGATATAGAAACTACCCTATGCCAAGATGTGACCAAAATGAAAAATTACTTTGATAAATGGTACCTCAAAATGAACACAAATAAAACAGTATCATCAGTTTTCCACTTAAACAACAGAGAATCTCAAAGACAACTAAACATCACCATCAATAGCATATCACTGCCATCTGACCAGAACCCTAAATACCTTGGAGTCATTTTGGATCGACAGTTGACATACAAAAAACACCTTGAAGCAACCTCCCGAAAAATTGGCAAAAGGAACTGCCTGATACGAAAACTGGCAGGGACAGGCTGGGGTGCCTCATCGACTGTACTCCGGACATCCACCGTTGCCCTATGTCACAGTATCGGCGAATATTGTTCACCAGCATGGGCCAGAAGTAAAAACACCAAACTAGTTGACACAAAGCTAAGGGATTCCATGCGTACCATCACAGGGTGCCTAAAGTCAACCCCAGTGCAGTGGCTACCAGTCTTGAGTGGAATTGCACCACCACAGCTCAGAAGAGAGGAACAAAACCAAAGGTGGATTCAAAAGGCAGAACAAAACAACGATACCCCTCTGTGCGAAATTTACAAAAATGCCCCTACCTGCTCAAGATTAAAATCCAGATCCCCTTTCTACCTCTCAAAGAAATATTACTACAGCATCACTGATGAATGGAGAAAAGAATGGGCAAATAATGCCCCAACAGGAGGCCAAATTATTGAAGACCCTACCAATGAAATTCCAGGCTCACAGCTTGGTAGGAAACACTGTGTGGCTGCAAATAGGCTACGCTCCAGACATGCAAAAATGAACAAATGGGGTCTAAACAACTCAACAGAATGCCCCAAATGCCAAACGGACCCCCAAGATGTAGATCACCTTGTGCTCCACTGTCCTGTTACCAAGCTGAATGGAGGTTATGAAACCATTAACAAATTTGAAGATGAATTCAAGGCTTGGCTCGACGCGACAGATCTGAAAGTGTGACCCCACCATACGATACTACTACTACTATATAACTTGCTTCGATTTCAAGGCAAGAGACACTTTACGCTTAATAAAATATGGAAGCCCGATGACTCAGTTGATAGAGCACAGGTTTATATGTTAAACGGACATGGTTCAAATCCCTATAGAGCCTCTGGGACGGATATTTGGTGGGGTTACTGACCTCCTTTTCCACCCATCAATGATTGGGGGCGTTAGTTATCTTCTGTAGATAGAACGAATATGATGGCACTCATGCCTTTGTTATTGTTTTTTGCCATCCGTGTTTGCGACTTATTCTCACTAAACGGTAGTAACCAGACTATCAACGTTCAACATTACACATAGTTTTGTGTGTTGGTCCGTTATACTTCCGGAATGCAATGTGGTGAGCTTCTTAGGTAAGCGCATACTATCTATAAATCTGATTTGGATATGTTACTTTTAGTAACAGCTCGTGGCCATGTGTTTCTAAATATTTGTGAACAAAGAGAGATTGACGCCCAACCTTGCAAGGTATTCTTGAATGTAATGAGTTTGGCCATGCAATCAGACTTGAAGTGAGCAAAACATTTTACCTTTGTGGTAGCAGCTTCTAATGGTGCTCACACTACTATGTTATGTCGATCGACCCAATCAGCAAATTCTTTACCACACTCGTGTCCCGTCGCAAACCCACCCGGAAGTTTCGTTACAACAAACCGTTCAACTAGATGCTCTGCGGTTTCGGGCTCGTTACCACAACGGGTACATATTGGACAGGTGGAAAGTCCCCACTGATGAAGCGATTTTGCCGTTAGGCAGGTTCTCGACAGACGCCGATTCGCTACCACCCGTGCCTCCTTTTTACTGGTGGAGAAAATTTGTGGTGAATTTAAAATCAATTTAGATATAAATAGAATGAAGATGACGTTACTCAGGTCTTTGTTATTGTTTTATGCCATCCACATGTAATTCTCACTAAACTGTATTAACCAGACTATAGATAGAATGAAGTTGACGTCACTCGGGTCTTTGTTATTGTATTTTGCCATCCACATTTATGAGCAATGCTCACTAAACTGTATTAACCAAACTAATAACGTTCAAGGTTACACAGAATTTTGTGTGTTGGTCCGTTATACGTCCGGATGGCAATGTTGTGAGCTTCTTAGCCAAGCGCATACTATCTATAAGAATTGCGCAATATCTACTAAACGGGCTCACCTCGCTTGACAAGGGGTCCCGATTCAACATGGAGGACGAGCCAGGAAGCCAATTAGCTGTTAACGGCCTTGTACTCCCTTTACACGTGAGTACGGCAACATAATGTGAGAAAAGAGCCTCTTCTAAGGACTCAATTTTGCGCCGCTCACACCGGGAGTCGAAACCCTGGACCTTCCGATCCGAAGGCGAATGTCAGTCATACCACTAGCCGCACACATAGCCTTATATGGACGGTTCTAAGGACAGGTAAGATATCCCATTGTTTTTCATAAATCATATAATCACTTTCTCTCATTTTTTTGCAAGAAGTCCAAGCCAAGTTTCACTCAGCACACGCTGTCAGCGTTTCATGTTAAACCTTTAAATCTTAAAAAAAAATATGTATGATCTTTAAAATATAGCTGTCTCACATGTTAAAGAATGCGGTCAAACAATTTTGTCGAAACCATTGTAAAATGTGGGATAACCAACATGTCCTTAAGACCGACCATATTTTGTCCATATCTTTATCAGTGTAGTCAGTTCAAATCACTGATACTAATATCATTCCTGCATTATCACCACGATCATCACACCCATCTCTATACTACACAGTGATAACTTTCCATAGCTATTCTAGATAGTGATAACTGACTGACTGACCTGTCCTGTGACAGTGGACTGCTAAATTATGGAGAGGTTCTTACACACGGTGGTACCAACACCAGGTCACTCAATGGAGACCAACCGTCTCAAAACTATGTTATTATTTATATAGGGAGTCTTTAAAATGTTTAACTCTCTCCTTTCAGAATTGTCCCTGAAACTTCACACCGACCCAACATACAAATATATTTTTTTCTACTCAAACAGAAAAGGAACAAGTACATTCTATACATAATATTGTCCAGTGTCTAATTTTTATCTCTACAGCAAAGTATTTTCGTTATAATTGTGATGTACAAAGGATATCAGAATACAAAAATTGTTGTTGCATCGTAACGAATGTGACCATTTTCCTATGGATTGTAAGGAGGGGGGTTTAAGATTAAGTTTTAGATAATTTATAAAATTATAGTAAGTCCTTAGAAGAGGCTCTTAAAAAATAAAAATAAAAATAAAAATCAGCTTTTATATAGAGCAAAATCCACTTTATTGCTCAAAGCGCTTTACAGGGGGTCTCTGACCAACAGCAACACGTAACATATAGAACGAGTCATGACGCCTGCGAGGCGATATTACAATTTTTTTTCAAACAGACAATGCTGTAAACGGCCAGGTACTCATTTTTCACCTGAGTACGGTAAGAGAATATGTGTAAAGAGTCTTTATAATAAATCTGACAATCTGCATTGTATCAAAACGTTGTTATGTTGGAGGGAGTGTTAAAATGCTTAAGATTAAGTTTAAGCTAGCTTATAACATTTGATATAAATAAATTTGACATATCGTCTCAAAACGTTGTTATGTTGAAGGGAGTCTTTAAAATGCTTATTTAAATAAAGTATTTGTTACAGTGAATGACATAATCAGTCGGATGGTGAAAAGGTTTGAACTGAGATATTGTCAAGTTTAGTTAGAAGGTCAATTTTTAAAATAAAAAATGAGTTCATTTCTTAAATGATTAAATCAACTCTTTTTGTACATCGGGAAAAATCAAAGCTTAACTTCACTTCTAAATATTTTTTACAGCTAGTCAAGTTGAAAAAGTATGAAATTTGAGAAAAGTTGCAGGATAACTTTCCCATTCATCTGACCATAACTTCATGAAAAATCACCCGATTTACTTCAAATGAGGTTTAAAATGTGAGCATATTCTTTCAGAAAATGAAATAGAAATGCAAATCCAAATTTTTCACAATCCGACTGATTATGTCAAGCACTGACACATTTAGATAACTTATAAAATTTGAGTTAAATAAATGTGACCCATCGTCTCAAAACGTTATTATATCAGAATGAACCAAATGCTAAAAAGTCAAAATAATGTTAAACTGGTCCAAAAGAAAACATGAATTATTGGTTTTGCCACCCTGAAATATCAATTTTTCATTCTCCTCAATAAAACATGTGAACTCAAACTAAAATCTGATGATTCTGCCTAAAATATACAGAATTGCCAGCATCTTAATCATCCTGACATAATACTGGTTTGAGGCGAGGGGTCACAAATGCCCTCATTGATAAAAACAAAAGGTGGGGGGTGGGGAGGGGGTTTGCGCGAATTTTGTTTCTTCAACTTTTATACAGTCCAATTTTCTATTTATGATCATATTCACTTTAAACCAGAGCTGGCCATTTGAAATATCAGAAATTCATAGTATCTAAGGAAAATGATATAAGTTACTATCAAAATAGCTTTACAAAGTATAATTTGCCCCCAGCATGATCAAAAGATGCTCCAAAGTCATAAATATATATATATATATATAGGTTGTAAGGAATGACACTTTCCTATTCAGTAAGATTTATTGAGTCAAAGACACAGTTGAAGCT
The DNA here is from genome assembly GCF_034508935.2 of Berghia stephanieae. Taxonomy (NCBI): domain Eukaryota; kingdom Metazoa; phylum Mollusca; class Gastropoda; order Nudibranchia; family Aeolidiidae; genus Berghia; species Berghia stephanieae. Next base: position 39,909,855 of record NC_088369.1, read on the forward strand.
CTGCAGCCGGAGCCAAAAATTTGTAGAATTACGAATTTTTCGTAATACTAGGCAGGTCCGATTTAACTCTCCCCTCATCAGCTATTTTTAGAATTTCCCCCAAAAATTTTGTTATTGTTTTTTGTTTTTTTTTGTTTGTTTTTTTGGTTTGTTTGTTTGTTTGTTTTGTTATTTAAAGTGATTTAAACTCATGAGATAAAACGCTCAATCGCCCGACGTGCACTTATTTGCAGGTCTGATAACCCACTTCCTTATTATAGGCCCATTGCTGTAATGGAAATCTAAAAATAAAAAAAAAATGACACAAAATATTGTCCATTACAACAATGTTAAACAAGGCCCGTCCATTTGTGGGTTCGTTCGGATGACAGACCTGAATAATATAATACACGTCGCTATAATCTGATCAGTTAAACCACAAAATGTGTAAATTAAATTAAATTAAATTCAATTCAATTAAATTAAATTAAATCAAATTGAGCTTTTATATAGCGCATTATCCACTTAACGTGCTCAAAGCGCTTTACAAGGAGTCCCTAGCCGATAGCAAAACTTAACATGTACGACGTGACATGACGCCTGTTAGGCGATATTACAATTTTTTCGGACAGATTCATCGCTGTGAACGGCCAGGTACTCATTACAAGGGGGGAATATTATTACTTTTTGACTTACCTTTTCACGTTGACGGTATAAATCATAATATTTTAATCACCTGCAAATCCCTATGCATTGAACTCCACCATTAATTGGTTACCTTACGTCAGTGGTAATGAACGATAGATAGTAATGACACCGATGTGTTGAGGTCAAAGGCGACATTCCCACCAGTAGTGACCGCTCACTATTAACCCTTTGACGCCGAGACTGAATTTCTTTCAACTCATATAGGTAGTATGCGCTTGGCTAAGAAGTTCACAATATTGCCATCCGGAAATATAACGGACCAACACAAAAAACATGAACTTTTATAGTCTGGTTTATACAGTTTAGTGAGAAGTACTCATAAATGTGTATCGCAATAAACAATAGCAAAGACCCGAGTGATGTCAACTTCATTCTATCTATTAACCAGTAGAAGTTTTATTTAAACAAAAAAAAAAAAACAAACAAAAAAAAAACAAAAAAAAACGCAGTTCTGAAATTCAATTTTTGGCATTTGGTTCAAGCCGCCAGAATACACATTGGTGGCGGTTGGACACAAATCGAGTGGTGCCTGTAAAGGGCTAAATACATAACGAGATAATTATTTTAAAGTGACAAGGTCAATATTATGGCGGTATCGTCTGGATAATCTTTATAAACTTCTGATGTGAAGATCTCTGCAATGTCATCTGGACCTCGGGATGTTAGCCGGACATTTCTATAGATAGAATGATGTTGACGTCACTCTGGTATTTGTTATTGTTTTATTTATTTATTTATTTTTTCCATCGACATTTATGAGTAATTCTCACTAAATGACATTATCCAGACTATAAAAGTTTATGGCTACTCACAGTTTTGTGTGTTGGTCCGTTATACTTCCGGATGGCAATGTTATGAAATTCTTCGCCGAGCGCATACTATCTATAGATAGTATGCGCTTGGCTAAGAAGCTCATAACATTGCCATCCGGAAGTATAACGGACCAACACACAAAACTGTGTGTATCCATGAACGTTAATAGTCGGGTTAATACAGTTCATGAGCATTACTCATAAACGCGGATGGCAAAAAAAAACAATAACAAAGACCTAAGTGACGTCATCTTCGAACTATCTGTATACTAAACAATAAATGAATTTGTGACTTTTTATTTCTTTCTAGTCCTTCAGAGCCATTAGGCCCATGGAGTCGGAGTTTATCCTGACTTCTATAGCGTGAAACGGAGTATAGCAATTGCTTGCTATCCTTTGGATACGACGCTAGTCTATCGTAAAGTACTTTTCACCAGATCTAACAGACCCAGATGCCCAGATCAGAAAAAAACAATCTCGACTGCACTCGGGATCGATCTCGGTCCCTTTGCGTGTGAAGCGAGTGCTCTACCAACTGAGCTATCTGGACCCCCGATATTATTATTATTATTATTATTATTATTATTATTATTATTATTATTATTATTATTATTATTATTATTATTATTATTATTATTATTATTATTATTATTAGATACAAAGGGGAAAAATTATGCAGAGTTAAGGGACGTAACTCTTGCTAGGCTTGAATTGATTCACTTATTAATACAGTTGTGTCCCTTGCATCACTAAATTGTGTGTGTGTGTGTGTGTGTGTGTGTGTGTGTGTGTTGTTGTTGTTGTCCTTGGTTTGATGGCGATTGAATGTGCATAAAGTGACGTCACTGGGCTCTTTGATATCGTTTTTTTAAAGATCGTCAGTTGGATGATGAGCTCTGACTTAAGAGTGTCTCGTTGCTCGTTTCTCATTCCCATGCCCGGATGGTTGTGTTTGTGGGGGGGGGGGGGGGGGGGGGTGACTTGCGGGATGCAGCCTTCACAACACGGTGCCACACATCTCGCTCATTGGCCTTCTCTCTCGGATCATACAGCGCCAATCCTGTCGGGATTCCTTGATGTTGTTATCCAGTCACATTTTCCTGTGTCCTCCTATAGGGAATGAGATTAGCTGAAGAGTAGCGTCCCTTGATTGGACGTCACCGGCGGAAAAGTCATTAGAGTGAGAACGTCATGTTGGTTGTGAGCATGCGTCTCTCGTCCTCGCTTCCGGTGAAAGCGGCTTGAGACACTTCACCGAAAGCGAGGACGAGAGAGACGCATGTGCAAAACCAAATTGACCTTATCTCTGTAAGGTGAGGTCCAATCAAGGGACGCTACTCTTCCGCTAATCTCATTCCCTATTACTTTTCTTTGACCATCCATCGTACCTCGCATGACTCTTTCACTAGCTGTGACTAAAAGACTATAGATGTTAAAGGTTACACTAGTTTTGTGTGTTGGTACAAATTATTTGGTGGACAGAGTAAGTGAGTATTCTACCTAAATGAGAGCATCAATAGTACGATGTCTCAAATTCATCTTAAAGCACAAACCTCTCGTCTCACATTCGTTTTTGCTATCTCATGATCATCGTTTATTTTATTTTTTTTTTCGTTCGGCTATGTGGTCTACGGGTATGCCACTCGCGTTCGGATTGGGAGGTTCTGGGGTCAAACCTCGCTCGGCGCATAGTTGAGTCCTTGGAAAAGGCGCTTTACTCACATTCTTTCACAGTACTCAAGTGTAAAATGAGTACCTGGCCGTTAACAGCGTTGTCTTTGTCCGAAAAATTGTAATATCGTCTAACAAGCGTCATGTTCCGTCCTACATGTTAAATGTTGCTGTTGACCAGGGACCCCTTGTAAAGGTCTTTGAGCACATTTAGAGGCTATTGCCCTATATAATAGCTCATTAAAAAAAAAGAGTAAACCCGAAATGTTTACACAGACAAGCTCAAGCTCAATAATTGGTTTCTTTGAATTAAATCGAATCTTCTATTCTACCTTTTATTCATTGTAACTTCTTCCAGATTTAAGCATTATAATAAGAGATTGCATTTCCCTGGAGCAGCGTGGCTAAGCGGTACGGTCTTTGCTTTGTACCCAAAAGGTACCGAGTTCGATTACCCCCTGCACTGTTTGGTATTGAGCAAGTCACCACCTCGCCCAAGCTCAGTTTGAGTCGCTGCACTGCGGCTAACGCCTGGGTTATTCCAGTCTTCCGTCATCATTATTCTATCACCTACAAAATGTCGCTAACATTGACAGACTCGTAAAAACCAACAGCAGCTGAAAACGACAGAAATCCGAGATGATTGTGCCGTGGAATTTGGGAAGAGATTTGGGAATAGCAAGATCACCTCCGACAGATGACTCTAACAAATTACTTTTTTTTAAATTGAGCTTTATATAGCGCAATATCCACTAAATGTGCTCAAAGCGTTTTACAAGGGATCCCTGGTCAACACAACATTTAACATGTAGGACGGGACATGCCGCCTGTTAGGCGATATTATTACATTTTTTTCCGGCAGAGACAACGTTGTTAACGGCCAGGTACTCATTTTACACCTGAGTACGATGAGAGAAAGTGAATAAAGAGCCTTTTTCAAGGACTCAACTATGCGCCGAGCGCGAGGCTCGAACCCAGGACCTTCCGATCCGAAAGCGAGTGTCATACCACTCGATCACATAGCCACACTTTGCTCCGACAGATGATTTTTTAATCGTTTGCCTCCTCACAGTCTCCAGGACTCTAAAGACAAAGTTCCCCTATAGGGAATGAGATTAGCGGAAGAGTAGCGTCCCTTGATTGGACGTCACCTTACAGAGAGAACGTCAAATTGGTTTTGCGCATGCGTCTCTCTCGTCCTCGTTTTCGGTGAAGTGTCACAATGCCGCTTTCACCGGAAGCGAGGACGAGAGACGCATACGCACAACCAACATGACGTTCTCTCTCTAATAACTTTTCCGCCGGTGACGTCCAATCAAGGGACGCTACTCTTCCGCTAATCTCATTCCCTATTGGATGATTTTACACTGAAAAAAGATCCTCAACAAACAATACCCTTTAAATATTTCTGCGAGAATTTATTTTTACTTTAAATATCAAAGATTTAAGATGTTCGCAAACTTGTGAAAAGTTTTTAAACCCGGGACATGAAGTTTTTAGTGTCAATTTATAGAATTTTTGAAAAAGTTGAGGAACATTATAAATAATTGATATTTAGAGCTTTTATATAGCGCAATATCCACTTAAAAGTGCTCAAATCGCTTTACAAAGGGTCCCTGACCAACAGCAACACGTAACATGTATAACGAGACATGACGCCTGTTAGGCGATATTATTACATTTTTTTCGACAGAGACAACGCTGTTGACGGCCAGGTACTGAATTCACACCTGAGTACGGTGAGAGAATGTGAGTAAAGAGCCTTTTCCAAGGAATCAACTATGCGCAACTTTTTTCAACTTTCATACTTTTTCAACTTGACTAGCTGTAAAAAAATAGAGAAGTGAAATTAAGCTTTGATATTTCCCGAAGATGTACAAAAAGGGTTCATTTAATAATTTATGACAAGAACTCATTTTTGATAAAAATTGACCTTCTAACTAAACTTGGCATTATCTCAGTTCAAACCTTTACACCATCCAACTGATTATGTCATTCAATGTAACATTTTATTTCTTCCCTTGTTAAAAAAGAAAAGTCAAGACAAATTCCGCATTATTTGATATTCAAATATTTTAAATTATTT
>NC_088369.1:39915209-39920209 GCF_034508935.2 Berghia stephanieae
AATATATTTTTCTCAAAAAATGATTTCTTATACAGTCACCTCTGGCACCCAGTCTCTCTCTCTCTCTCTCTCTCTCTCTCTCTCTCTCTCTCTCTCTCTCTCTCCATCTCTCTCGATTACTATTTGACTAATACTTAACAATATTATGAATAAAAAACTTTTTTTCACATTAAGTACTGGCATCGACATTGCACAAAATTCCAACATAAGGGAAGTAACTCAAACATAAAACCCAGTTTGTTCTTGTCTCGGTTGTCCCCCTGACATCGGGCAAGTATCGAATCGGAGAGGGAAATTCGACGACTTTGCATCGATACCTTTGACGTTGGTAAATTTCCGATTACCTTCCTCTTTATCATCTTTGTTATTATCAACGTTTATTTGCGTTTGTTGACATTCTTCATGTGAATTAAAACATGGGTTTTTAATACTCGATTTAATTACAAAATCTTGTTTTGGATTTGGATTTGAGTTGGATTGGATGGGCGTGCCAAGGCGAGAAGATTTTGATTGGGCATTATCGTTCTTAGGAGTTTTAGCTTCAGTCATTTTCCCATGTGTGTTATAGGTATTTATAGTATGCGATGTTTGTTGGCCATTATCATGAAAGTCTGTGTTTTTGTGAACGCGTTTTGCATGGTGAATTTCAGCAACACTACTATTATTACCGTTACTACACACCAAATTAGCTCGTTGATTGGAGTGTAGTTTTATGCTTTCCTGATACAATTCGTCGGCGTGAAGACTGATTTCATTCGATAGCGATTTCGCACCGTCTTTTTGTGCACAGGATTTATGTTTCGATTGGTCTCTGATCTGCTCACAGTTATGAAGATTCTTAATTTCGTTGAATGAATTATTTTGAAGTGGACGACGACTATTATGACCGTGATGGTTGCTATGGTGAAGAGAATGATAACCAGGACGACCTGAGTCGCTATTATTTCTTTGATGAGACGAATTCTGTTTCTTCAACATGGCGTCCTGTTTCATTTTTCGTTTTGTTGCCAGAGCCACCTCATAACTCGGCGGGCAAATTGGACGAAAAAGAACACCGGAAGCGGTCGAAGGAGCTGAGTGCATAGAAGAATGTCGACCTTGACCTTGGCTGTTGCAGGAGTCATTTATAATATTTTCCGCCTCCCCAGAAGTGTTATGTTTAGAGACAATATCCGAATGACTTTTGTGTAACCTTGTCCTATTGTTTCGTTGTTGGTAATTATTATAATCATCGTTTTTAATACAACTGTGGTCTTTGTTGACAAGATCTCGATATCGATTTTCAACAGGGATATCGATATTTACAATCATATCATTTGTAACATTTCTGGACTCCAAGGTTGTTTGATTCGATCCGTTTTGAAAATTAGGGATCGAAGCATCTGATAATGCAAAGTCATCGGGATGACAGTTGGAATGTTTTGAAGATGGTCGGGAAGCAGTGGAATGGTTGGTGTCTTGGTGGTTGTGATGATGATGGCGGCGTTGACGATGCCGATACTTTCTGTCCATCACCACCATCTCAGTTGCGTCATCACTCTGTTCATCACTTTCAAATCCAGACGAAAGGCGACTCTGGGAATCGTCAAAAACCGGTTCAAGCTCCAACAATTTTATCTCGTCACTAAATCTCACTTTTCTAATGCTGTTATTATTAAATCGTTTTCTCTCGGGACCATTGTTGGAATTATTAGACAATGCCGAAGATAAATTATGCGACTGATTTCCTTTTCCTTCAGGTTTCCGTATACAAGGTCGTATGACGTCATTTTGGCCTCGACCTTTGTCGTGATTCTCACCATGACCTCCACCTTGACCTTCACCCTCCCACCATACACCGTCGTCGTCGTGGCACACGATAATCCCACTCTCTTCTGAAAGGTTGGTCAATGTCAAACTTTCCTCATCTTCTTGTATTGGCTTTCCCAAGGAATCAATTGACGACCCAGGGTCGTCTTCATGAGAAAACGAGCTGTTAAAACCCATATGGATGGTCTCTTCGTTAACAAGATTTGATAATTTTTTTGAATTTTTGTTGTCATTGCTACCACTTATATTATTATCACAGTTACAAATTGATTTACCTAAAACATCAAAGTCATGGGATTCACATTTTATATAACAGTCTCGAGTTTTCTTTACAATAGTATGCTCGGAACTCTTTGTATTCCTAACTTCAAATCTACGAATTCCGTTTGTAGCGTTGCATCTGTTATTGTTGTCATTTTTACTACTGCTGTTGTGTTTGTTTTTGGTGAAGTCATTGCTGCTGTTTTTACAGTTGCTACTGTTGTTGTTGTTGTTGTTGTTGTTGTTGTTGTTGTTGTTGTTGTTGCTGTTATTGTTATGGTTTCTGCTGCTGCTGATGCTATTGATGATATTGCTGTTGCTTTTGCTGTCTTTGTTACGCAATGTTTCAACGTCCGTAGAAATAGCATGGCCGTCTGAACAGAACGATGAATGTGTAGAATGGTGATTGGTGACCGGTGTGCTTATCATGTCCGTCTTACTAGAACACACGTCTTGGCAAAAATTATTATGTCTCCTGTGTTCCACGCCTGGGGTGTGTCTGGGTGAGGGTTTTACTGCACACGTCACACACGAAATGGAGTTAGGGACTGTTGATGGAGGTGAATTGCTGCATGTTGAAAAACGATTGGATTTTTCGAGATTGGTCATATCACAGTTCATGTAGATGTCCAAATCGTCATATTTTGCTTCGAAATAATTCTGATATGCACTATTATCGTTATTATCATTATTATTATTACCACACTTATCCTTATTACTCGTCTTATCTCTGTTACCAGATTGTTTTACCTTGGTAATATCTTTACCACTTTTCCTAACACCACCATCATAATTTGTATCACATTGCACGCCATTATCCTTCATAATATCAATACAATCACCTTCATCGGACGCATTCGGTGAAGTCTGTGTACACTTCGAATTCTCTTCCACTCGCTGGAAAATCTTATTATTGTTTTTCAAACTTTGTATAATGGGTGACGTCATACATTCGTAAACGGCGTCCTCCAAACAAAGACTAGTTCTTCTCTGCTGCTTATTTCTAACCACGTTTAAAACCACCCTATTCCCTTGGTGGTCCGCCGTTTCCCAGAGGATGTCTGAAACTGGCTGGCAAACGTTTGGAAGAAGAGCTATCAACTTCCCCAAATCCTTAATTTTGATTTCAATGTTAACGTTGTTAAGGATATTTACAGACACGTCTTGGGGAAGTCTTTTGATGGCCAGTTGGATGTCGTAGTCCAACCCGACCTCTTTTCGAACTGTGAAGAGACAGAAGTCGTCGCGGAGTATGTCGGGATCGAAGCCCAGAACGAGGCTATAGAATTTAATCTGGTCTTCCCATAGCTGATACGACGTGTTCAGCACAATGCGTAAGTGTTGACGCCCGTTGTGGATTTGGCGTAAATTCCAGAGAGGTAGATTTGGTGACAAATGGTAAAATTCTACTTGGGTGCTGGTGCTATTTTTAGAACTGTGTGTTGTTGGTGTTTGTATTTTGTTGTCTCCATTCCCCCCTCCTCCCCCTGCTCCACCTCCACTTCCTTCCGCCCCTCCTTCTCCGTGTCCTTTTACTTTTACTTTCGTTTTTTCTAAATGTTCAACATGATGAATTTTCCAAGGGTTAGAATTTAAAATTTTCAGTAAGGAGGTTGCCCTTTTATCTCGTGGGGTTGCGTTGGGTTTTAACCTTTGACCTGGATCAGCGTCCATTTGACGTAAAAACACACTCATCGTATAGGCAGGGTAATTCGAGTTTTTGAAACAGTCAGAAGAATCGTTGTCTGCAAAATTCTGATGAGAACTGGCCGAATTTTCCAACGAAGACTCGGTGTTCCCAGATTGGAGGTAGTTCGGACATTTCTCTCGTGAAAAAGAATTACTTCCATTTTGATGGGACTTTGTATCCTTTGATTCCGATGATATTGTAGATGACGATGATGTTGATAATGTTGATACGGAAGATGATAATGATGATGATGATTGAGATTTTGAACGAGTCTTTGATGACGAAGCTGCCTTTCCGATTATTAAATTGGGATTTGGTTTGAAACAGCAGGCGACCTTTGATGAAAGGTTAAGAAATGGCTGTACTTCATCCGGGTTGCCATCGATCTGCATGGAAATACTTCCGGTTCGAAGGCTATGGGTCATTGAGGGGTCAGGTGTTTGGGACCTGAGGGCCTGTTGAGCATGAGATGCTTGTTTTGCTGGCGTCATTTGTATGGAATAATCTGACAGAGGGAAAGAAAAAGAAAGAAAATGGAATTAAAAGGAAAACATACAAAAATAGATATTCACTAAACACTACGCGAAATCGGAGAAAATGGTCTTACTAAGACATCAAACGTTTTTGTTTTTTTTAATCGAAAGTATTTTGATACTTGAGTAAAATATAACGTAGTTGATAGCTCTCTCTCTCTCTCTCTCTCTCTCTCTCTCTCTCTCTCTCTCTCTCTCTCTCAGAAAGTTTGTTTTATAGTTTCACCGAATGTTTTATAGTTTCACGGAATGGTAGATACAAATAATTTTCTCATTCGAGGTGTCGGTTGATCAGCAGTTTTAAGTGTTACGTCTTGAAACATAAAAATATAGATTTAAAGGTGGAACACACACACACAACACACAATATATATATATATATATATATATATATATATATATATATATATATAGAGAGAGAGAGAGAGAGAGAGAAAGAGAGATTGAGAGAGAGAGAGAGAGATATCACCCGATAGACAGTGAGAGAAAAAGAGTAAAGAAGAGAAGAGAGGGACAGATAGAGAGATTGAATATTCTCTCCTCTCTCTCTCTCTCTCTCTCTCACACACACATACACACACACACAGAGAGAGAGAGAGAGAGAGAGAGAGAGAGAGAGATAGAGAGAGGTAGAGAAAGAACGAGAGAGAGACACAGAGAGAGAGAGAAAGAAAGAAAGAAAGAAAGAGAGAGAGAGAGAGAGAGAG
>NC_088369.1:39925209-39930209 GCF_034508935.2 Berghia stephanieae
CAACCCAAACTCATGTAACACACAGTCCTGACGATGGCCGATAAGACCTGAAACATTGATATAGACTGTCTCCAACATTGTGGTAAATATTAAAATAATAATTCGCTCCATTGCTACATGTCGTCGAGCACTATCCGTAGCATATTTGTATCAAACACGTTTCAACATATATATATGTGTGTGTGTGTACACGTCGTCTTTTATAAAACATAATATTATAAACTTATTTTTAATTCTCTCCCTTCGACGGAAAAAAAATATTGCCTTTGCCAATAATAAAAAAAAAAAAAAAAAAAAAAAAAAAAAAAAGAAAAAAAAAAAAAGAAAAAAAAACACACACAAAAAAGCAAACAAACTAAAAAAGTAAAATAGCTCTTTCCAGGCTACGTGTATCGTTTTACGTCTTACGTGGTAAGTGATACTGTTGTTAGGAAACCCCTGAAAGCCAATTCAGGTCTTTTTTGTAGAACCATATAACGTTATGATACATTATAAACGCTCATATTAATATTTTTAAAAAAATGGTTTTCTTTCTTGATGCAGATATAATATATGACAAGCATTTCTGTAAAAAGGCAACAACCCCCGTCCCAAAAATCAAAAAAAAAAAAAAAACCAAAAAAAAAAAAAACCCCAAAAAACAAAAAAAACAAACAAAAAAAAAACAAAAAAAACAACAACAACAAAAAAAAACAACAAAAAACACCTAAACACCCCCCCCCCCCCAAGAACAAAGAAAAAAACAACAAAACACTAGAAAAACAAATAAATAAAGCAACAAATCAAACAGTACAAAAAAAAAAACAAAAAAAAAAACAAAAAAACAATACAAAACAAAAAAAAAGATGATCAAATCTACAGCGTATAATAAGATGTTTTTCCGTAGCCTACGAACTAAAATGCTTCGAATAGGAAATTCCCAATTCTGTCCCCAACAAGGGGGTTGTCTCTAGTTTAATTAATCAACATTAGGCTGGGTAAATTGTCAACTATTCAATGGTTGAGGACAGTGTTGGCCTTTTAAACGTTACATTCATTACACTGCATGCCAAACACTGACAAAACAAATTTATTTTTATTTTTATATCTAATTTTGGCCAGAAAAACGTTATATTACTTCATTTATCCACAATTAATTAAGATGGCCGTCTCTTTTAAAAAAATCAAAACAAAACAAAACAAAATAAAAAATATCTCAAATCGGAGACTTCAAAATGATGTCAGGATTTAAACTTTTTATCGAGTTGAAATGGAAATTATCTTGATTGATATTTATAATTTGAAGTGAATTTTTTTTCTGGCCAAAAGGGAGAAAAAAGACGATTTTACAGTTTAACCATCACAGCAATGATGAACTCTGAAAAAATAAAAAATAAAAACATTTAAAAAATTGGCTAGAAAACTCAAATTGGCTAGAAAAACTCAAATTGGCTAGAAAACTCAAATTGGCTAGAAAACTCAAATTGGCTAGAAAACTCAAATTGGCTAGAAAAACTCAAATTGGCTAGAAAACTCAAATTGGCTAGAAAACTCATCCCTTAAAAATCAATCGATTATAATGACCCTCATCTTTTTAAAAACTCTCAAACCTGGGACTAAAAAGAAGTCCCAGGCTTGATATTTTTTTATATAGGAGTGGGTCATTTTTAATCGATCCCTGTTAATTGAAAGACAAGTTTTCTGGCCAAATTTTTAAAAATATGTTGATTTTTTTGGTACAGGGTTCGGCAGATCGGTGAACGTTGAAACAGTTGGGAGAAGAGGTTAAACCAACATTTAACATTCCAAAAAATGTCGAGCGATTATTTGTATTCTCTAAGCTGAAGTTTCTAAAAAGATTTAGGAGAGAGATTTTTCAGTGGTTAAGTTTTGAAAAGTGAAGTGTATATAAATATTATAATAAAAAAGTGGTATCGGTTCAATAGATAGTATGCGCTTGGCTAAGAAGCTCATAACATTGCCATCCGGAAGTATAACGGACCAACACACAAAACTGTGTGTATTCATGGACGTTTATAGTCGGGCTAATACAGTTCAGCGAGCATTACTCATAAACGCGGATGGCAAAAAACAATAACAAAGACCTGAGTGACGTCATCTTCGAACTATCTATATGCTCCATAGGGCGCAGTGAGCCATTTGAATAGGGGTATTTTGAAATGTATTGGGGGTGGGTGGGGGGGGGGGGGGATCAAACAGTTCGGTACCGGTAGAAAGAAATTTGTTATTGTCCCGTTAACGTTATCAGACCTGCCTTCAATTCTGAAAAATGCGTGGAATTACGAAATTTTCGCCCCAAATTTCAAAACTTCATGAGCACCAGCTCTAAGTCATCAACCCCCCTCCTTACCACCCATAGGAAAATCGTCACATTCGTTACGATGCAGCCAACATTTTTTCTCATTCTAATTTCTTTTGTACATCATAATGTTTGAACATAAATGTTTGCTATAGTTAAAGTATATTAACACTGTGTTGGAGAGCTCGTTTGGCAAAAATGAAAGATGTATAGCAAGAATAACAGATTTTGTGTTTGAGTGAAATAAATCTATTTTTGTATAGGCTGGGTGTGAAGTTTTGGGGACAATCCGTAAAATGGCAGGTAAGGAGAAAGTTAAATATTAAAAATGAAAGTTGATGCCAGACTACATGATTTTAATTTTGTTGAAGTTATGTTAAATTCTTGTGATGGAAATTGTTGATTTTATAGCCAACTAAAGCGACTATAATCTTTATCTCCAAAAAATACGATTTTTAAAAAGATTTTCCTTCAGGCAGATCTGCGTTATAGATAGAATGAAGTTGACGTCAATCGAGTCTTTGTTATTGTTTTTTGCCATCCGCGTTTATGAGTAATGCTCACTGTATTAACCTGAATATAAACGTTCATGGTTACACACAGTTTTGTGTGTTGGTCCGTTATACTTCCGGATGGCAATGTTATGAGCTTCTTAGACAAGCGCTTACTATCTATAGAAACATCGGATATATGGGATTTATAGTTCTGAGGAACCACTTATATCTGTCAGGAGACTTAGTTGACCAGGGCAGTAGAGATGAGATATCACTAATTATATTTGAGAAATCACTTTTTAACATGTTATTATATATCTACATACTTTTATCAAATGAAAATATAACCAATAAACTTATTTTGATGATAAGTTCACAGTGATGTACCAGTTAAATCGTTTATCAGCCATCTTTTAGTCTGAGTTACCGAACCTTGAAGTCAGTGATTTCCATCTTAACTTTTCAAAAGAGCAAAAATTTCGACGAGGTTTTCTCTTTGCTATCCAAGTCTCATGACCTTCAGACAGTCACCCAAAGGATTGGGTTGAACCGTGGCCATCGTTAAGTTATAGATAGTATGCGCTTGGTTAAGAAGCTCATAACATTGCCATCCGGAAGTATAACTGGCCAACACACAAAACTGTGTGTAACCATGATCGTTTATAGTCTTGTTAATACAGTTTAGTGAGCATTGCTCATAAACGCGGATGGCAAAAACAATAACAAATGCCTGAGTGACGTCATCTTCGAACTATCTATAGCCTGACACTGACCAAAATATGACATCAAAATGTCAGTCTTTGGCCACAAAAGAAAACAAATCGTGAGTTGTATTCAATAGTTCAACCAATATGGGACCACTTCCATGAGCACTACTAACGACAACTCACTAGGCGGTGCAAAAACCACATAATGACGTCAAAATGACAGTCTTTTTGGGTTCCAGTGCCAGGCTATAACATAACGATGGCTACTGTTGAACCCCATGTTCAAGAAAAAAATTCGGTTACTGTTGCAGATCTTTTTATCATGTTGTTAATATATTCCCGTATTCATACTTATTCGAAAGAAAATCGTTGAAGTTTTCATTAACCCTCTCCGTACCACCTACAGTAAAATCGTCACATTTGTTACGACACAATTTACATTTTTTTCTTATTCAGATTTATTTTGTAAATCACAAACTTTGAAAAATGATCTTTGTTTAATTAATTTATAAAAACATAAAGTTTTTTATGTAGAGAGCTTGTTAGATTATTTTTTAAAAATCAATTTTTCTGCTGGGTAAGCCTGCCATTTTGGGAAAATACTGAAAATCATTGGTAAGAAGAGAGTTAATATCCCAAGCAGGCCATGACGCAAGCATTGTGTGTGTAAATGATTATGTTTCAGCCAAAGTAATTTGTAATTTAAGCGCTTAGAGTCTGGTGTCTCGGAGTTATAGCGCTATATAAGTTTTTCAGCATTATTATTATTATTAAGAATAAGACCGTACCTATCCATTTCCGTGAGTGACATTCCTCTGTCAACCAAAAATATTTGTGCAGATACAAACAAGGATGCGTTTTTAACCCTCTCCATACCAACTACAGGAAAATCGTCACATTCGTTACGATTACAACCAACATTTTTCTTGTTCAAATTTCTTTTGTACATCATAAAATTTAAAGAAAATTAACAGTATGTTGTAGAGTATGTTTTGCTAAAAAAATATTTATCGCAAGAACTTTATTGCTATAGTGTTTGAGTGATAAAAAAAAAACACACTATTTTTGTGTTAGTTGGGTGTGAAATTTTAGGGAAAACCCTGAAAATGGCTGTTAAGGAGAGAGTTAAAATGTTTATTCAAAAAAATGAATGTTTATTCAAAACATTCCTGCTGACACAGCTTATCTATCTATGTTAGAGCAAAATAATGATTTGGAATTTGGACATATTTTTTCAACGACACGCCTGCAAATGTCAAAACAATCACTTATATAGACCTGCAATGTTGTTGACATTTCTGACTGTCAGTTTGTTGTTTTTATCCAAACCGAGATGGTACGACATAGGCATTCTTGAGTCCATACTAAAATACAACGGAAAAACGACTTTTTTATTTTTTGTGACCTACCGAGTCAATGGGGTATATTGTCGGAATGAACTTGAAGAGGAAAATTCACCACCACCTCTACCACCACCACCTCCACCACCACCATCACAAT
>NC_088369.1:39935209-39937709 GCF_034508935.2 Berghia stephanieae
ACAAGCAAAACCTTTTGATTTTGATATTTTACAAATATACGCCCCAACCACCAGTCACGATGATGAAGAAGTGGAAAATTTCTATCAACAAATAGATAAAGCAATGCATCAGTTTAAGTCTTCAGACATAAAACTCATCATGGGCGATTTTAATGCCAAGGTGGGCCGAGAAAGAATAGAAGATATTGTGGGCCCACATGGTCTGGGAGACAAAAATGACAGAGGTGATCGTCTTATTCAATGGTGCCGTCAACATGATCTGACAATCACAAATACTTGGTCAACAAACCACAATAGAAGGAAGTGGACATGGAAAAGTCCTGGAGATGGAGTGAGAAACCAAATAGATTACATACTCATCAGCAAACGTTTCCGAAACTCGGTTTTGTATGCCAAATCTATGCCGGGGGCTGACTGTAACAGCGATCATATACCTGTGCTATGCCCCATACGAGTTAAATTGAAAATCTGCAAAAGAGCAAAGGCTAAACCTAAATACCAACTAGACATTCTCCGGGAGGAACAGAAGATACAAGAAAAATTTGAACTATCAGTAAGAAACAAGTTTGAAGTGCTTGGAGAACTAACAGATATAGAAGAGAAATATGAGCAGTTTAAAGACAGTGTTGCTGCATCATTAGAAGAAAATGTTCCAACCACACTTAAGTTGCAGAAGAAGAAATGGATTACTCCAGAGATATTAGAATTAATGAATGAGAGAAGAAAGGCCAAAAATCAGGAAGAAAAATACAAGACTCTGAACAGGCAGATAAAAAGAAAATGCAACGAAGCTAAAGAAGACTGGATAAATGAACAATGTCACTATATAATGTCCTGCAAAGAAAAAAAATGGCAAATTCTTCCATCAGAAAATCAAAGAAGTGACAAACAAAACTAAATCAGGTGCTAAAAGTGGATGCATCAAAGACAAGCGTGGAAACACCATCATGGACAAAGACTGCATTCTAAACAGATGGTCAGAATATATTGAAGAACTTTTTTTTGATAATCGAGGAGAAATGCCTATGATAAAAGAACTGGAAGGGCCTTCTATAATGAAAGATGAAGTTAGGAACGTCATGAAAAGCATGAAAAATGGAAAAGCTGCAGGACCTGATGCCATAACAATTGAAGCCTTGACTGGCCTGGGTGAATGGGGGATTGAATTCATCACAAACCTTCTAAATCAAGTGTATGACACAGGAAAAATGCCAACTGATATGAAACGATCCATTTTTATAGCACTACCAAAAAAGCCAGGGGCAGTTGATTGTGAACAACACAGAACTATTAGCCTAATGAGCCACCTCACAAAAATTCTTTTGAAGATAATTTTACTAAGAATAAGAAATAAAATACGACCTGAAATTGGGGAGATGCAATTTGGTTTTGTTGAGGACAAGGGTACCAGAAATGGAATATTCACATTATCAATGCTGATGGAAAGATGTATTGAAGTAAATAAAGATCTGTATATGTGTTTCATCGACTATTCAAAAGCCTTTGATAAAGTACAACACGAAAAACTATTCAAAATTCTATCATCCTTGGACATTGATGGTAAAGATTTAAGAATATTACGGAATTTGTACTGGGAACAAGAAGCAGCAATGCGTGTTGACAATGAACTAAGCAGTTTTACACCTATTAGAAGAGGAGTTAGGCAGGGGTGTGTTTTGTCTCCAGATTTATTCAACCTCTATAGTGAAATGATATTAAGAGATATCGAACATAAGAAGGGGGTGTGTATTGGAGGAAAGAATGTAACAAATCTGAGGTATGCAGATGATACGGTTCTACTGGCAGAATCTGAACATGAACTACAAGAATTACTGGATGTTGTAGTCAGGAGTAGTGAAAATATGGGACTGGAACTGAATATATCTAAAACAGAATGTATGACGGTATCTAAAAATAATAACCCACCAGCCTGTGTAATAACAAGCAGAGGACAAACAATACAACAAGTTGAATGTTTCAAATATTTAGGCTTCAATGTAACATCCAATGGAAAATCAGATTGTGAAATAAAGAAAAGAATAGGTATGGCGAAGAATGCATTCAACCAGCTGCATACAATTATGAAAAACAGGAATATTAGCATGAAAACAAAAATCAAAGTCCTGGATTGCTATGTACTGTCTGTGCTGCTATATGGTTGTGAGAGCTGGACCATAAACAAGACCATGGTTAAAAGACTGGAGGCAGTGGAAATGTGGTTTTACAGAAGAATGATGAGGGTGTCATGGATGGAAAGGAAAAGAAATGAAGAAATTTTAGAAATGGCAAACAGAAAAAGATCACTGATAACAAAAATCATCAAACGCCAAATGGAATTTTTAGGACACATTATCCGCCACCTGGTTTGGAAATACTCGCCTTGACTGGAAAGATGAATGGAAAAAGAATAAGAGGAAGACAAAGAATAACGTATTTGAAAGGGATAAGAACTTGGACAGATGAAGCTGAGAAAGGTGGCGCTGCTTTAATAGAATTGGCA
>NC_088369.1:39940209-39943215 GCF_034508935.2 Berghia stephanieae
GAAGAGAGAGAGGGGTGGTGGTGGCGAGAGGTATCATTCAAACCACAGGTGACCATCATGTTGTATAACCACCACCATCAGTGTATAATAAATTATTAATACATTATATTATTATCACCATCTCTTCCTTGAGCCTTGAAGGAAAGCAGGAAAGATAAGCTACACAGATGGATGAGGTGGACGTTCTCCAATGACCACTACTCTATCACTGGTAGGTGGACGGATGGACGGACACAATGTATCGTAATGTATTAATATTAATTAGGCCATCAGGCAGGCCATGTGACATGGTCAAGTGGATTGGGCATAATTTTACTTACACCCGGATGTCCCGGGTTTGAGCCCCGATATCGACAGTTTAAAAAAATGAGCAAGAAATTTAACTCATGCTGACGTACTTTTAAAAATACAACAACAAAAAAAAAAAAAAAGAAAACAAACAAACAAAAACAACAAGACAAACAACAAAACAAAACAACAAAACAAACAAAGAAACGACAAAAATAAAACAAAAACAAAACAAAAACAAAACAAAAACAAAAGTGTTGGTGGGTACTCGTAGGTACGAAAGTGCTCGATAATGATGGTTAGAGCAAATATAAATTTGTTCTGCGGACAATATGCCAACTGACGACGTGGCTGAAAGCCACAGAAACATATGTCTTGGCCACATATAAGTGAGTGATCCCATATATATATATATATATATATATATATATATATATATATAATATATATATATATATTATATATATAATTAATTAACCATTGGTATTAAATTAATTTTGTTGAACACATTTTTCACTATGTGACATTACGGTATATCTACCAACTTTTGCTCTCCCCGTGTACAATAAAACTCTTATCCTATTGTTTTCCCATGTCTCCCAATTGTAATCTTACCATTAATATATTATCCTCTTAGTCCAATGTATTGTCCTTCATTTCCCACCACTATGTGACAAAATGGCCTACCCCAGATCTGCCAACCCTTCTTCATATTCCAAAAGTGGAATCAGAACGTCAGAAAATAGGAATTTGAGACAAAAAAGAATGGGAATCTTTTAAAAATGGATAACTGGGTTCAATAGTCTGATGTCACGTCGCCTAGCAACGGCGAACAGCTGGGTTCTAAACAAAGAAAATCGGTACTTTTTATTCTTCATGCTGGCTAGAACTTTCATATGTCATGTGTCAGAATATATAAAAGTCAAAGCATGATCATATTTATAATGTTTTTCTCCTCTGGATACAATTTTATGCTCGTCGGAGAAATATTTCATAAGGGCGTCCGGTACTGTTCCGATAGTTTAGAGCCATTTACTAAGTTACTATGTGTCATTACGAGGGAAGTGACGTCATGTCTGTTAAGCATATTCTGTATCAAAATGACCACCAACTTTGTCACCAAAGACATAAAGACAGTATTCTGGCACAGTTGGCTGGCAAAACTACTTATCACATGTAATGGAATGGGGAAGGGGGAAAGGAGTACAAGTAATTTCCCTACTTAGCTTCCTTTTAGCAATCATTTAAACAAAAAAAAAAATCACCCTGTTAACCCCCCTCCCCCACACCCTTCATTTTCTTCTTCTTTCTATCATCATCATTTTTGAAAATCGGAATTTTAGAGGCAATGGTGGAATAGTGAAAAAAGGAAGAGTGATAAAAGGAATGATTCCGTCAAAAGTGGAAGGGTTGGCAGGTAGGCCTACCCCCCCCCCCCCCCCTCCCCCAACCCCCCTTTCGCCGACCATAAAAAGAAAAAGAGAAAACATGTTAAATTGGTGTCAAAAGGGTCGACCTTTTTAACCTCCAGTGTTAAATGGAAAACCGCCCTACACAGGCTAACCCCATTTATAACAAATAATTGTCTTCATCAGAACTCTAGAAAAAACTCGTATTAATTCAAATAATTGGCCAGAAAACTCGTCCTTCAAATTAAATATCAATCGATTTTTTAAAAACGGCCCTCATCTTGGCAAACACTCTCAAACCTGGGATTTCGCGAAGTCATTTAATTCAATCGATCGATATTTGAAGGACACGTTTTCCGGTCATTTTTTTTTTTAAATACTTGTTTTTTTCTAGACTACGATAGTTTACATGGTTAAAAAAAAATTATGCCTTTTCCGCCACGACATCATAAGATATCGTCACCTAGGCATTCCACGAAGGAATATAGATGACTCATCAAACAAGATGGGTGTCAACAGGAATCACCCATGTTGTCCAAGTGAGAAAATTGGGGTTGATAATCTTGCTCAAGAAAAAAAGAACAAAAAACGAAAGTGCCTGAAGCGGGGTTCGAACCCGGGACCTTCCGGTCACAGTGCAATACTATAGATAGTATGCGCTTGGCTAAGAAGCTCATAACATTGCCATCCGGAAGTATAACGGACCAACACACAAAACTGTGTGTATCCATGAACGTATATAGTCGGGTTAATACAGTTCAGTGAGCATTACTCATAAACGCGGATGGCAAAAAACAATAACAAAGACCTGAGTGACGTCATCTTCGAACTATCTATAACCAATCGGCCACTCCGCCTCCTTTAAATAGATAAAGTTGTATTATATTGCGGGGCGAAACTGGTGCTTAAAACCCAATAAGACAACATATCCGCTAACTTGTTGCGTCACTCAGCTATTCATTACTGTTTATAGACCGCAATTTGGGTGATTAGTTCTCAGTTCAAAATCTAAATCAAACTCTTTCAATTTCGAAAAGTTGCAAAAATCCTAGGATTGAGTGAGTTAATGGATAGGAATGGCCCCAATGATTTTATATTGTTGCTTGAGGTATAGGACCTATTTTGGGTGAGGTCAATGCTAAGGGATAATACTATAGGGTATGCCTAAGTCAGTGTAATACCCTCTTTATTATTAGTATGCATGGGAATTATGGGCCATTAAGATTTGATAGACGGTCAGCGGTGGGTTTTGAGTTGTTACCTCATAAATAGCTACCTGGTGGTTGTTGTCACGTCAGTTGCTGCTGCT
>NC_088369.1:39955815-39968315 GCF_034508935.2 Berghia stephanieae
TGAGTGATTTGAAAATCTCTCCTTAACCCTCTCCTTACCAGGCATTTTCAAAATTTTCACCAAAACTTCACACCCACCCAACACAAAAACAGACATTTCTAACTTAAACAGAAAAGCAACAAGCACATTCTATACATAATATTGTTCAACAATATGAGCTCTAGTACAGAATGTCAAGTTTTTATAGCTGTAGCAAAAAGAATTGAAATCTGGATGAGAAAAGTGACGGTTGAATCGGTTGAATCGTAACAAATGTGACGAGTTTCCAATAGGTGGTAAGGAGAGGGTTAATTAAAGTTAATTCTGTCACCCTTTAATTAACTAAAATTATCAGATCGGCAAGGAAGAGTTCTTCTTCTATTCAGACCAAAGCTTCAGGCTGAAGATTGTATGACCTTGAAAATATTGCAGTTCTCCACTATTATTAAAAAGAAATCTAGCTTGACATTTTATTAATTTTTTTTGCTAAAAATTGATCATTTAAGATGATCTAAAATGGTGATAACACATTTTAAACCTGAGACTTCTTTCTTGAGACTGTTATGAGAAATATAAGATAATATTTGACAGTCTTAACAGATTGGTATTTAATATTTTCCCCAGATGCCTAAAAGGTATTTAAAAAGTAAAAATGACCAAAAATGCGAATTTTTAAAGCCAAAAATACACGAGATCCAGCTATAATTAACGTGTACTTGAATCTCCGTTTAGATCTAAGATCTGACCAGTGATAAATATCATAGTCCGGTTCACTGACAAAACACATTTTAAAATATTAGTAAGGCCAGAAAATGTTTTTGTTTTGTTTTTACGGCTTTCACGGCGATTGTCAAACATTTACGTCATATCAGCGCCAGTAAAAAGGAAGAAAATGGGAACAGTGAACAGTTTGTCTCTGTCGAAAAAAAAAAAATGTAATATCGCCTAACCAGCGTCATGTCCGGTCCTACATGTTAAGTGTTGCTGTTGGCTTGATACCCCTTGTAAAGTGCTTTGAGCACGTTTAGTGGATATTGCGCTATATAAAAGCTCAATTTTTTTAAAAAGATGTTTTGTCGGCAAGGGTTTGATTTTTAGACAGTTTGACTGGAAAATTAATGACTGGAATAAAGGGAGGACCACACTCTCGTTTGTGGTCCAACATCCTGAATGTTATCGCCATGTCCTGGATGACCCCTCAGTTCTATGTCCATCCATCCTATCTCCACTGGACAAGCGGGTACGATCCCTGTCAGTGTCCGTGTGATAACGACTTGATGGATTTATGGACATCGGTCGGACGTCAGCGAGTACGTACGTACGAGGAGAATAGATGTTGACAGATAGATAGAGAGGTGGATAAGAGAGAGATGGAGAGAGAGAGAGAGAGAGAGAGAGAGAGATAGAGAGAGAGTGTGTGTGTGTGTGTGTTTGTGTGTGTGTGTGTGTGTGTAGGGAGAGGGAGGGGGGGGGATTAAAGAATTTTACGTGTAAAATGAGAAATATCGCCATTAAAATTATTCTCATAATCGTCCTTATCATCATCATCATCATCATCATCATCATCATCATCATCTCTCATCATCATCATCCACATACACATATCTCACATCACACCACACATCACATCATCATCATCATCATCATCATCATCATCATCATCATCATCATATACAATCATCATCATCATCATCATCATCATCATCATCATCATCATCATCCACATCATCATCATCACTCATCATCATCAATCATCATCATCATCAATCATCATCATCACATCACATCATCATCATCATCATCATCATCATCATCATCATCATCATCATCATCATCACATCATCATCATCATTCCATCATCATCATCATCACCATCATCATCATCACATCATCATCACATCACCATCATCATCATCATCATCACATCATCATCACCATCATCATCACTCACCACCTCATCACATCATCATCATCATCATCATCATCATCATCACCATCATCATCATCATCATCACCATCATCATCATCATCATCATCATCATCATCATCATCATCATCATCATCATCATCATCATCATCATCACGATCGTCTTCATTGTATTTATTTATCAGATTCCCCCCAATATCATTCGACCACCCGTCTCAAAACAGTCGAGATGAATCGGACCACGATGCGAAATTTGAGTTTCAGACAATGTACGAAATTGTATTTATTCTCAATCATACCGCATGTAAATTAACCCCAAGATAATCATTTCTGACAATAGGGAATGAGATTAGCGGAAGAGTAGCGTCCCTTGATTGGACGTCACCGGTGGAGAAGTTATTTGTAACAAACCAACTACAAGCCAAGCGCTCCAAATACAAAATTTATTATTCATATTTCTATACAAAAATGCATAACGTTGATTATGATATACATTTTTGTACAGAAATATGAATGATATATTTTTTTTATTTGGAGCGCGCTTTTGTAGTTGGTTTGTTTACAATTAACTTCTCCACCGGTGACGTCCAATCAAGGGACGCTACTCTTCCGCTAATCTCATTCCCTATAGGTTTAATTTCAGACACTTACTTCACCCTCTCGTTACCACCCATATGAAAATCGTCACATTTGTTACGATGCAGCCAACATATTTTGCATTCTAATTTCTTTTGTACATCATAATATTTGAACGAAAATGTTTGCTATGGTTAAAGTATATTAACACGGCGTTGAAGAGCTCGTTTAGCAAAAAAAAAAAAAAAATAAATATGTATAGCAAGAACTAACAACTTTTGTGTTTGAGTGAAATAAATATATTTTTGTATAGGTTGGGTGTGACGTTTTGGGGAAAATCCGGAAAATGACCGGTAAGGAGAGGGTTAATCATACCGCTTTGAAACCATGAACCTCATATTATTCTCCTCCTCCTCCTCCTCCTCCTCCCCTTCTTCTTCTTCTTCCTTTTCTTTTCTTCTTCTTCTTCTTCTTCTTCTTTCTTCTTCTTTCTTCTTCTTCTTCTTCTTCTCTTCTTCTTCTTCTTCTTCTCCTCCTCCTTCTCCTCCTCCACCTCCTCCTCCTCCTCCTACTACTACTACAACAACTATCTACTACCTACACTACTACAACTACTACTACTAAACTACTACTACATACTACTACTACTACTACTACTACTACTACTACTACTACTACTACTACTACTACTACTACTACTACTACTACCTATACTACTACTACTACTACTAACTACTACACTACTACTACTACTACTACTACTACTACTACTACTACTACTACTACTACTACTACTACTACTACTACTACTACTACTACTACTACTACTACTACTATTCCTCCTCCTCAATCTCCTGTTCCTTTCAAGGTAATCCAATCCATGACTCAACCCGCTGACCAGTGGTCAGTTGTCTAAAGGGCACCGCAGCCCTTCCTAGTTCTGTCACATTTCAATGACCATGCACCCCACACCACACGGGTCACACTAATTCACAGTTTGTTCTAGAAATTCGCAGGTACCTTGTTATGACGTCAGCACTGACGAACAATGGAAAACTCAATATGTGACCAATGGCATCAAACCTGTCATATGTCGCAATAGTTAACCCTCTACTTACCAACTATTTTTGTTGTTGTTTGTTTGGAAAAAAAATTCATAATGTTTTGTTTTTTTTTGTTTTTTTTTTTTTGTTTTTTTTTTTTTGTAATCAGAATGATGTTACCAAGATTCAATCGAATGCACACACTTGTTTTATTAAAAAAAAAAAAAAAAAGAAAACATTTTAAAACGCGCGCGCTTGAGTTTAAAACCGAACTATAGGTCTTAAAAAGGACGAACAAAACTTAGACATTTCTGATTTGAATTTGATTTTCGTCATATGATTCACCCCAAAATGATACCGGAAAATGGCGACGGGTCACATACTGTAAATCTCTCGAGTAAGTTAACTTTTTAAAATCTCAGACGAAAGATTTCTTCGAAGTGGCGACAAATTATGCGCTTTTTTAACTTTTCGAGTGAGAGGATGGAGGAGAATGAAGAGGAAGAGGAGGAGGAGGAGGAGGAGGAGGAGGAGGAGGAGGAGGAGGCGGCGAAAGATAGAGAGAGCGAGAGAGAGAGAGAGAAGGGAGAGAGAGAGAGAGAGAGAGAGAGAGAGAGAGAGAGAGAGAGAGAGAGAGAGATGGGCAGGGGAAGATATAGGATGAAGAATTCAATTGAAAGAAAGAGATTTAAGGAAGAAGAGAAAGAAAGAGAAAAAAAAAGGAGATAAATAAATAAATATATAGATAGATGGATAAACGGATAGATAGATAGATAAATATATATATAGATAGATAGATAGATAGATAGATAAATAGATAGATAGATACATAGATAGATAGATAAATAGATAGATAGATACATTGATAGATAGATAGATAGATAGATAGATAGATAAATAGAGATAGATAGATAGATAGATAGATAGATAGATAGATAGATAGATAGATAGACAGATAGATAGATAGATAGATAGATAGATAGATAGATAGATAGATAGATAGATAGATAGATAGATAGATAGATAGATGGATGAATAGAGAGTGCACGTATAATAATATGTGTGTGTATGTATGTATGTATGCATGTGTTTTTGTGTGTGTTTATGGATGTGTATATGTGTGTGTGTATATGTGTGTGTGTGTGTGTGTGTGTGTGTGTGTATGTAAGAGTGGGTGGGTTTTGGGCTGGTAAGATAGCTATAATATATTCACAATAAACCCCATATTTCTCACTCCTTCTTCGGATATAACTACAGTCATAAATTCCAGCCCGTACGACTGACCAGTGGTCAATCTCTAATTCCACCCGTCCTGTCGCCATTGTCCGGCTATAGACTTCGTCTACACGGTATCGATAACAGGTGATAGATTTACTGACCAGGCCCACCCTTAATCCTTTCTCGGCGGGACTGGATTTTCCCTCAAATCAAACATGCATTGTAACCATAGGATTCGATAGTCTGACGTCACGTCCGCCCAGCAACGAGAAGCTTGGTTCTAAACAAAGAAAATCGGTACTTTTTTTTTTATTCATGCTGGTGAGAACTTTTTCACATGTGATATGAACAGAATGTATAAAAGTCAAAACAAGATCAGATTTATAATGTTTTTTCTTCTCTGGATACACTTTTATGCTCGTCCGAGAAGTATTTCATAAGGGCGTCCGCAATTGTTCCGATAGTTTAGAACAAGTTACTAAGTTACCATGCGTCATTACAAGGGAAGTGACGTCTCGACTGTTGAATCCTATTGTAACCAGCCTTTCGAAACGGTATAAATATCAAGGGAGTTTAGATTCTGAAAATGGATTTCACATTAAAAAAAAAAAGAAAAAAAATAATAAAGCGCTTTACAAGGGGTTCCTGGTCAACACTTGTAGGAGGGGACATGACGCCTGTTAGGCGATATTACAATTATCATTTTTTTTACGGACAGAGACAACGTTGTTGACGGCTCGAACCCAGGACCTTCTGATCCGAAAGCAAGTGTCAAACCACTAAACCACATACCCCCCCCCCCCCCCCCCCCCCCCGCCATTATGTATTACGTATTTAATCATGATGGCAACCCCACTGTTTTTCTCAAGAGAGCAGTAACAGCAATAATTGTGCGGCTATGTCGTGGTCTAGTGGTATGACACTCGCTTTCGGATCGGCAGGTCCTGGGTTCGACCCTAGCTCGGCGCATAGTTGAGTCCTTGGAAAAGGCTCTTTACTCATATTCTCTCACCATACTCAGGTGTAAAATGAGTACCCGGCCGTCAACAGCGTTGTCTCTGTCCGAAAAAAGTTGTATATCGCCTAACAGGCGTCATGTCCCGTACTACATGTTAAGTGTTACTGTTGGCCAGGGACCCTTTGTAAAGCGCTTTCAGCACGTTTAGTGGATATTTTAAGAGTGCTAGTCTAGTATGAAAATGTGATGCATGTTTAGGTATGAAATAGAAATTTGGTTTCATGAAATAATATAACATGCTGGGGGAATTAAGAAAACATTTATAAAGCGCGTTGATCATGGTCTATCTGCGGGAATTCCCTATAAATTATATTGATAATATAATCAAATGCATTTCTTTACTATGGCGTCAGGTTGGGGAAAAACCGAACCCTGGCTTTAAGGAGTTAATAACCAACAGATTGTTTATCGTCTATATAGCCTCACTCAATGTAATGAAACCACCCACTTATGCTGTCAGTAGAAGCACTGATAAATCACTTTGTATTCAGTTTATAGATAGTTCGAAGATGACGTCACTCAGGTCTTTGTTATTGTATTTTGCCATCCGCGTTTGTGAGTGATTTTCACGAAACTGTATTAACCAGACTATAAAAGTTCATGGTTACACATAACTTTGTGTGCTGGTCCGTTATACTTCCGGATGACAATGTTTTGAGCTTTTTAGCCAAGCGCATACTGTCTATATATTTTGGCCAGTAAACTTTTCCTTCTTATAGATAGCATGCGTTTAGCTAAGAAGTTCACAACATTGCCATCCGGAAGTATAACTGGCCAACACACAAAACTGTGTGTTACCATGAACGTTTATAGTCTGGTTAATACAGTTTAGTGAGAATTACTCATAAACGTGGGTGGAAAAAAACAATAACAAAGACTGAGTGACGTCAACTTCATTCTAACTATATCGGCCATTAAGAAAAATCCTCAACTTCTTTTTTTTCTTTTTTAAAACGTCATAGACTTAGATAAATAAATTCGCATGCCAAAATAGTTTTTTTTTAAAGTCAAGGGTATAGATAGAATGCGCTTGGCCAAGGAGTTCACAACATTGCCATCCGGAAGTATAAAGGACCAACACACAAACTCTGTGTAACCATGAACGTTTATAGTCAGGTTAATACAGTTTAGTGAGAACAACTCACAAACGCGGATGGCAAAAACAATAACAAATGCATGAGTATAGATAGTATGCGCTTGGCGAAGAAGCTCATAACATTGCCATCCGGAAGTATAACAGACCAACACACAAAACTGTGTGTATCCATGAACGTTTATAGTCAGGTTAATACAGATCAGTGAGCATTACTCATAAACGCGGATGGCAAAAAACAATAACAAAGACCTGAGTGACGTCATCTTCGAACTATCTATCAGATTTGTTTGACAAGCTGGGGTAATTTGAAGTGCCTAAATATTTTCTCGCCAAATGTGTGAGAAAAAAAAAGGCTTTTAGTCAATGGGTGACTGTACTGTTATTGTCCCATTCATTGTTGACATTGGGTACTATAATAAGCATTACAAGCAATGAATGCGGTTGACGTCATAATAATATTTATCCAGCCAAAGAGATGATCCGTTATTAGCTCTTATCACATGTTTAGAATTTTAGCATGATCACCTGTCTGGTCTGGCTGGCAAAAGAAAATAATCCAAATAATTAAAAAAAAAAAAAAGAAAGAAACAAGAAACAAAACAAAATACGACAGAATAAAACAAAAAAGAAACAAATAAAAAACGGAAATAATAATAATAATAATAATAATAATAATAATATAATAATAATAATAATAATAATAATAATAATAATAATAATAATAATAATAATAATAATAATAATAATAATAATAATAATAATATTGGTATAGATTTATAGTGCGCCAAACATCCCTTCATCAGGAGGGCTCTGGGCGCATAACATAGATTAACTTAATCATTAAGCCCTAAAACAGTACATTTAACAAATAACATTTGGGTGACGTCAACTGAAATCATTCTAAAGACGGCGTCGAATCAGTTCGTAGCGACGTGCACTTATTTTCAGGTCTGATAACCCAATTCCTTATAATAATGGGCTTATTGTTGTAATAGAAATCTAAAAAAAAAAATAATAAAAAATATGACGTAAAATATTGTCCATTACAACAATGTTAAACCAGGCCGATAAGTGGGTTCGGATGTCAGACCTGTATAGATAGTTCGAAGATGACGTCACTCAGGTCTTTGTTATTGTTTTTTGCCATCCGCGTTTATGAGTAATGTTCACTGAACTATATTAACCCAACTATAAACGTTCATGGATACACACAGTTTTGTGTGTTGGTCCGTTATACTTCCGGATGGCAATATGTTATGAGCTTCTTAGCCAAGCGCATACTATCTATATTATATGTAAACGTCGGTTCGTAGCCTTCGTTAATTGAGTTTACAAAGGCTACGATCAGCTGGCCTTCCTCCAGTCTGTGAGCATTTATCACTATGTTTTGACGCAGTGACGCTTAAATTACACTGTTGCATTGCGGCGGGTTGCCACCACTTTGTAGATCAAGTGTGTCCAAAAAAAACAATAAAAAAATAAAAATGGAATGATGTTCATGTTCCGATAATGAAAAGGCCCTTTATTTCAGCTGATCGGCATTTATTCATAATATCTATCTTATCAGTTGTTCAGACTGGCATGACTATAGATAGAATGAAGTTGACGTCACTCGGGTCTTTGTTGTTGGTTGTTTTTTGTGTGTTTTTTTTGCCATCCACGTTTATGAGAAACAAAAATCAAACAAACGAACACCCCCCCCAAAAAAAAAACAAAAAAAAAAAAAAAAAAAAAAAAAAAAAAAAAAAAAAAAAAAAAAAAAAAAACAAACAAACAAAAAAAAACAAACAAAAAATAAACAATAAAAAAAACAAACAAAAAAAGAGGAAAAAACAAACAAACAAAACACACACACACAAACACACACACACACATACACACACACACACACAAAACAAACAAAACAACAAAGACAAAACTACACTGTACTCGGGCTCTAACCCGTTTTTTTTTTTTTTATGCCTGTGAGATTTTTATTGCTCTCTACCAACTCAGCCAAAATCCATCGTGATGTTAAAGTAAATCACACGGCGGGAGGAATAAAAATGAAATAATTGAAGAGTTGATAAGTGGAATGTTTGAAATTCTTGGTGTAATAACATTGGTGCTATGTGACAACCCTGGTATGCTCCGTAGGTCAATGAACGTGATAAGACTATTTGTTCGGTTTATTGACTCTCATCGAATATTACACACACCATACTCTAACAAAACACATATTTTATTTTATACATAATTTGTGAACCATCTTCTAAAAGTGTTTTTATGTCGTCGCCATCGTTAACTAATAGATAGAAAGAATTTGACGTCATTCAGGTCTTTGTTATTGTTGTTGTTTTTTGTTGTTGTTTTTTTGCCATCCATGTTTGTGAGTAATGCTCACTAAACTGTATTACCCAGACTATAAACGTTTAAAGTTACACATTGTTTTGTGTGTTGGCCCGTTATACTTTCGGATGGCAATGTTGTGAGCTGCTTAGCCAAGGGCATACTATCTATAGATAGACTGACGTTACTCCGGACTTTGTTATTGTGTGTTGCCATACATATTTATCATGAGTAATCCTCACTAAAACCAGATTATAAACGTTCAAAGTTACACAGAGCTTTTTTTAAAAAAAATCAAATTAAGAAATTAATGAGCAGGCACCGGTGTAAGATAAAGAACTGTACAATTGTGTACGAAAGGTGCCAGACAAAGCAATTGTTCAGTTTTTTTTTATCTTACACAGAGTTTTGTGTGTTGTTCCATTTTATTTGTTAACAACGCAACTACCACATTATCTGATTCATCTGTAGCGTTTCATTCATCCTGTTTTCTTGAAACAGGGGAAACCCGAAACGTCTATTTTATCTGTTTTCGTAATTAAATTGAAGCTTACATCCAATTTCATATTGTTATTTATTTCTTCGAGCTTCGAGCAGCAACATTTCCATAAATTTGGTCCGCACACCTCGAGGCTTGATCAGATAACAAATGAAGTACATAGACAATCTCCTTGATTTCAAATTCACTCGATGACAGTTTCATAAATTAAACACTTAATATGAATACTTTCGTTTTGCACGGAGAGGTATAAGTGGTTGTTCAAAAATGCCTCTGGGGTACATACACACACACACACACACACATACTCACACACACAACCACACACACATTGGCACACAAAGATAGAAACAGTGAAGGAATTTGTAAACTTTACGAAGATAGAAATGCTAATAAGATAGACAGATATCCAGACATACAAACGGACAGATGGCCAGACAGACATAGGCAGAAATATTTTAAAGATAGATAAATATATATTCACAAGTATAGTTGAGGGGAGTAAGCTGGAATCACGTAGAGGATAAATGAATAAATAAATAGGCATAAGTATATTGACATGTCACATATACAGAGAGAGAGAGAGAGAGAGAGAGAGAGAGGAGAGAGGGGGAGAGGGGAAAGAGATAGAAAGAGAGAGAGGTGAAAGAGAGAGGGAGAGAAAGAGAGAGAGAGAGAGTGTGTGTGTGAGAGAGAGGGAGAGGGAGAGAGAGGGGGAGGGAGAGAGGGGGAGGGAGAGAGGGGGAGGGGGGGGGGAGAGTGGGAGAGAGAGAGAGGGATAGAGGGGTGGAGAGAGAATGGGAGAGAGAGATAGAGAGAGAGAGGGGAGAAGGAGAATGATGTGGTAATGCAGGAGAGAAGGAAGGGAGAGAGAGAGAGAGAGAGAGAGAGAGAGAGAGAGAGAGAGAGAGAGAGAGAGAGAGAGAGAAAGAGACGAAGGGAGCAGAATAGGAGAAGGAGGAAGGGTGGGAGGGGGAAGAGGAGAAGCCCTTTTAAATACCGAAGATTTATCATTTAAAACCCGAGGTTATGGCTTCTTACCGTCTATTATTCAATCAGAAAGTTGATAGAGACACTCTCTATATAGTTGAGTTGTGAAAAGAGTCTTCAAATTCACTTTGCACCGAAAACACTTGAGATCGTTTTGTGTGATTTTATACTTCTGGTATCGTCTTTGATATGAAATGGAATGGACACACTGGAGCGTGTAAAGTGGACTGTGTTACAATATGTATGTAATATTGGGTGTTGTTGTTGTAGTTGTTATTGTTTTTAATGTTGTTGTTATTGTTGTCGTTGTTGTTGTTGTCGTTGTTGTTATTGTTGTCGTTGCAGTTGTTATTGTTTTTTTTTTGCTGTTGTTGTTATTGTTGTCGTTTTTGTTGTTGTTGTTGTTGTTATTAAAAGTAGTATATAGTATGTAGTAGTTAGTAGTGTAGTTGTTGTGTTAGTTGTATGTCGTTGTAGTTAGTTAGTTGTTGTATGTATAGTATAGTGTATTAGTGTAGTAGTAGTAGTATAGTAGTATAGTAGTAGTAGTAGTAGTAGTATAGCAGTAATAGAAGTAGCGTAGTAGTATGTAGTTTAGTAGTGTAGTAGTAGTAGTAGTAGTAGTAGTAGTAGTAGTAGTAGTAGAGCAGTAATAGTAGTAGCCGTAGTAGTAGTAGTAGTATATGTAGTAGTAGTAGTAGTAGTAGTAGTAGTAGTAGTAGTAGTAGAGTAGTAATAGTAGTAGAGTATAGTAGTTGTAGTGTAGTAGTAGTAGTAGTAGTAGTAGAGTAGTAGTAGTAGTAGTAGTAGTAGTAGTGTAGTAGTAGTAGCACAGTAGTAGTACGTAGTAGTTGTAGTAGTAGTAGTAGTTGTAGTAGTAGTAGTAGTAGTAGTAGTAGTAGTAGTAGTAGTAGTAGTAGTAGTAGTAGTAGTAGCAGCAGCAGTAACAGTAGTAGTAATGTAGCAGTAGTAGTTGTAGTACTAATAGTATTAGTGGTAGTAGTAGTGGTAGCAGTTGTAGCAGTAGTTAATAATAAGCAATAACCGTAGCATTTTTAGTAGTTAAGTAGTTGTAGAAGTAGAAGTAGTATCTACAGGGACAATTGCCATGTGGAATATCCACTAAACGTGCTCAAAGCGCTTTACAATGGGTCTCTGACCAACAGCAACATGTAACATGTAGAACGAGACATGATGCCTGTTAGGGATATTACATTTTTTCCTGACAGGAACTCATTTTACACCCTGAGTACGGTGATAAAATGTGAGTTAAGAGCCTTTTCCCAAGGACTCAACTATGCGCTGAGCGAGGCTCGAACTCAGGACCTTCCGATCCGACAGCGAGTGTCATACCACTAGACCACATAGCCCCAGTGGGATCCAATCAAAGGTTATTAAGATAATATTTATGAAGAATAAAGAAGTCATTAATCATAATGGCCCAATTTATTAATCGTTTATGTATGTTTAATTGTCCTCAGACAATCATCAAATTATAACATTAAAATATAAATACATTTTTCTGTTTTGTTTATGCTCGTCGATCCGTATCCTTACCAAAGTGGGAGAAGGGGTTGAGGGGTGTGAACCCAAGGGTGGGGAGTTTTACACGAATGTCGTCGTTGTGATTTCGTCACTTTCTAGAACGATTTCTGTAAGAAGTCTATTGTTAGAACAACAATGACTTTGGAACTCTCTCAAGAAACAATGTTTAATGGCCCATGTATTGGGCAGCCCCCTACTGTGAGTTTTAGATTTTTAAATTCTTTTCTTCTTATTTTTTTTTTCACTTCACGCAACAGGTGGTGCTTCTTTATTTCTTTCTT